>NC_088408.1:5442264-5512264 GCF_034236695.1 Oncorhynchus nerka | reverse complement strand
GAACATGATGTGTCGCTCCAGAAGGTATCTCAGGTGTGATAGAACATGATGTGTCTCTCCAGAATGTATCTCAGGTGTGATAGAACATGAGGTGTCTCTCCAGAATGTATCTCAGGTGTGATAAAACATGATGTGTCTCTCCAGAAGGTATCTCAGGTGTGATAGAACATGAGGTGTCTCTCCAGAAGGTATCTCAGGTGTGATAGAACATGAGGTGTCTCTCCAGAAGGTATCTCAGGTGTGATAGAACATGAGGAGTCTCTCCAGAAGGTATCTCAGGTGTGATAGAACATGATGTGTCTCTCCAGAATGTATCTCAGGTGTCATAGAACATGAGGTGTCTCTCCAGAAGGTATCTCAGGTGTCATAGAACATGAGGTGTCTCTCCAGAATGTATCTCAGGTGTGATAGAACATGAGGTGTCTCTCCAGAATGTATCTCAGGTGTGATACAACATGATGTGCCTCTCAAAACACTTCTGCTCCATTATGTAATGCAGCAACGAAGGCCCTAGAGCCCTTACCGCCCTAGACAGACATCGATAAACAGGCATTGTTAATTACTTGTAAATTACAATGACATTGACATTTTCTATGATCAGCACCTCATTAAAACGTCATAATAGACACTGAATGGATAAAGGAAAACGAACACACAAATCCCATAGCCCATATGAAGCTTCTATATAAAACTGAAGTGCAAGTGCAAGGAGTTAGGGGTCAGGGTTAGGGTCAGAGTCGGAGTTGGGGGTCAGAGAAAGGGGTCAACATTAGGGGTAGGGTAAGGGGTAGGGTAAGGGTTACCTTGGTTGGAGCTGTTTGTGGGGAATGGTTAGGGTTAGGGGTCAGGGTTAGGGGTCAGGGTTAGTGTAAATGTACCTTGGTTGGAGCTGTTGGTGGGGAATGGTTAGGGGTCAGGGTGAGGGTTAGGGTTAGGGGTTAGGGGTCAGGGTTAGGGGTTAACATTAGGGGTCAGGGTTAGTGTAAAGGTACCTTGGTTGGAGCTGTTGGACAGGAAGCGGTCAGACTTCTTGAGGGTTCTGAAGTGGACCCTCTTGCTGGCCTGACTCTCTCCGTACAGACCAATGGACTGGACCTGGATAATGTAGTCCGTCTCCTCGTCCAGATCCCACAGAACACAGGCCTTGCTGGTGGTATTCACTTCCCTGATGAAGCGCTGGGTGTGGCCCTGCTGTCTCTGAAATACAGGACAGAGATACAGGGTATTCATATAAATCGAATCCTATGTTTTATGTCACATGCTTGGTAAACAACAGGTGTAGACTAATAGTGAAATGCTTACTGACGGGTCGTTTTACAAGATAAAGGATAAAAAAAGATACAGGAAGTACCAGGTAATAACATGGCTATATACAGGAAGTACCAGGTAATAACATGGCTATATACAGGAAGTACCAGGTAATAACATGGCTATATACAGGAAGTACCAGGTAATAACATGGCTATATACAGGAAGTACCAGGTAATTTCATGGTTATATACAGGAAGTACCAGGTAATAACATGGCTATATACAGGAAGTACCAGGTAATAACATGGCTATATACAGGAAGTACCAGGTAATAACATGGTTATATACAGGAAGTACCAGGTAATAACATGGTTATATACAGGAAGTACCAGGTAATAACATGGCTATATACAGGGAGTATCAGGTAATAACATGGCTATATACAGGAAGTACCAGGTAATAACATGGCTATATACAGGAATTACCAGGTAATAACATGGCTATATACAGGAAGTACCAGGTAATAACATGGCTATATACAGGAAGTACCAGGTAATTTCATGGTTATATACAGGAAGTACCAGGTAATAACATGGCTATATACAGGAAGTACCAGGTAATAACATGGCTATATATACAGGAAGTACCAGGTAATAACATGGTTATATACAGGAAGTACCAGGTAATAACATGGTTATATACAGGAAGTACCAGGTAATAACATGGCTATATACAGGGAGTATCAGGTAATAACATGGCTATATACAGGAAGTACCAGGTAATAACATGGCTATATACAGGAATTACCAGGTAATAACATGGCTATATACAGGAAGTACCAGGTAATAACATGGCTATATACAGGATGTACCAGGTAATAACATGGCTATATACAGGAAGTACCAGGTAATAACATGGCTATATACAGGGAGTACCAGGTAATAACATGGCTATATACAGGGAGTACCAGGTAATAACATGGCTATATACAGGAAGTACCAGGTAATAACATGGCTATATACAGGAAGTACCAGGTAATAGCATGGCTATATACAGGAAGTACCAGGTAATAACATGGCTATATACAGGAAGTACCAGGTAATAACATGGCTATATACAGGAAGTACCAGGTAATAACATGGCTATATACAGGAAGTACCAGGTAATAACATGGCTATATACAGGAAGTAGCAGGTAATAACATGGCTATATACAGGGAGTACCAGGTAATAACATGGCTATATACAGGAAGTACCAGGTAATTACATGGCTATATTCAGGAAGTACCGGGTAATAACATGGCTATATACAGGAAGTACCAGGTAATAACATGGCTATATACAGGAAGTACCAGGTAATTACATGGCTATATACAGGAAGTACCAGGTAATAACATGGCTATATACAGGAAGTACCAGGTAATAACATGGCTATATACAGGGAGTACCAGGTAATAACATGGCTATATACAGGAAGTACCAGGTAATACATGGCTATATACAGGAAGTACCAGGTAATAACATGGCTATATACAGGAAGTACCAGGTAATAACATGGCTATATACAGGAAGTACCAGGTAATAACATGGCTATATACAGGAAGTACCAGGTAATAACATGGCTATATACAGGAAGTACCAGGTAATAACATGGCTATATACAGGAAGTACCAGGTAATAACATGGCTATATACAGGAAGTACCAGGTAATAACATGGCTATATACAGGAAGTACCAGGTAATAACATGGCTATATACAGGAAGTACCAGGTAATAACATGGCTATATACAGGAAGTACCAGGTAATAACATGGCTATATACAGGAAGTACCAGGTAATAACATGGCTATATACAGGAAGTACCAGGTAATAACATGCTCTGTACAGGAAGTACCAGGTAATAACATGGTTATATACAGGAGTACCAGGTAATAACATGGCTATATACAGGAAGTACCAGGTAATAACATGGCTATATACAGGAAGTACCAGGTAATAACATGGCTATATACAGGAAGTACCAGGTAATAACATGGCTATATACAGGAAGTACCAAGTAATAACATGGCTATATACAGGAAGTACCAGGTAATAACATGGCTCTGTACAGGAAGTACCAGGTAATAACATGGCTATATACAGGAAGTACCAGGTAATAACATGGCTACATACAGGGAGTACCAGGCAATAACATGGCTATATACAGGAAGTACCAGGTAATAACATGGCTATATACAGGAAGTACCAGGTAATAACATGGTTATATACAGGAAGTACCAGGTAATAACATGGCTATATACAGGAAGTACCAGGTAATAACATGGCTCTGTACAGGAAGTACCAGGTAATAACATGGTTATATACAGGAGTACCAGGTAATAACATGGCTACATACAGGAGTACCAGGCAATAACATGGCTATATACAGGAAGTACCATGTAATAACATGGCTATGTACAGGAAGTACCAGGTAATAACATGGTTATATACAGGGAGTACCAGGTAATAACATGGCTATATACAGGAAGTACCAGGTAATAACATGGCTATATACAGGAAGTACCAGGTAATAACATGGCTATATACAGGAAGTACCAGGTAATAACATGGCTATATACAGGGAGTACCAGGTAATAACATGGCTATATACAGGAAGTACCAGGTAATTACATGGCTATATACAGGAAGTACCAGGTAATAACATGGCTATATACAGGAAGTACCAGGTAATAACATGGCTATATACAGGAAGTACCAGGTAATAACATGGCTCTGTACAGGAAGTACCAGGTAATAACATGGTTATATACAGGGAGTACCAGGTAATAACATGGCTACATACAGGGAGTACCAGGCAATAACATGGCTATATACAGGAAGTACCAGGTAATAACATGGCTATATACAGGGAGTACCAGGTAATAACATGGTTATATACAGGGAGTACCAGGTAATAACATGGCTATATACAGGAAGTACCAGGTAATAACATGGCTCTGTACAGGAAGTACCAGGTAATAACATGGTTATATACAGGGAGTACCAGGTAATAACATGGCTACATACAGGGAGTACCAGGCAATAACATGGCTATATACAGGAAGTACCAGGTAATAACATGGCTATGTACAGGAAGTACCAGGTAATAACATGGTTATATACAGGGAGTACCAGGTAATAACATGGCTATATACAGGAAGTACCAGGTAATAACATGGCTATATACAGGAAGTACCAGGTAATAACATGGCTATATACAGGAAGTACCAGGTAATAACATGGCTATATACAGGGAGTACCAGGTAATAACATGGCTATATACAGGAAGTACCAGGTAATTACATGGCTATATACAGGAAGTACCAGGTAATAACATGGCTATATACAGGAAGTACCAGGTAATAACATGGCTATATACAGGGAGTACCAGGTAATAACATGGCTCTGTACAGGAAGTACCAGGTAATAACATGGCTATATACAGGGAGTACCAGGTAATAACATGGCTATATACAGGAAGTACCAGGTAATTACATGGCTATATACAGGAAGTACCAGGTAATAACATGGCTATATACAGGAAGTACCAGGTAATAACATGGCTATATACAGGGAGTACCAGGTAATAACATGGCTCTGTACAGGAAGTACCAGGTAATAACATGGTTATATACAGGGAGTACCAGGTAATAACATGGCTACATACAGGGAGTACCAGGCAATAACATGGCTATATACAGGAAGTACCAGGTAATAACATGGCTATATACAGGGAGTACCAGGTAATAACATGGTTATATACAGGGAGTACCAGGTAATAACATGGCTATATACAGGAAGTACCAGGTAATAACATGGCTCTGTACAGGAAGTACCAGGTAATAACATGGTTATATACAGGGAGTACCAGGTAATAACATGGCTACATACAGGGAGTACCAGGCAATAACATGGCTATATACAGGAAGTACCAGGTAATAACATGGCTATGTACAGGAACTACCAGGTAATAACATGGTTATATACAGGGAGTACCAGGTAATAACATGGCTACATACAGGGAGTACCAGGCAATAACATGGCTATATACAGGAAGTACCAGGTAATAACATGGCTATATACCAGGTAATAACTGGGGTGAAAAAGGAGCGATTACAATCAAGGAAACCAACTCTAGATTTAACCTTAGCCTGCAGCTTGGATATGTGCTGAGAGAAGGACAGTGTACCGTCTAGCTATACTCCCAAGTACTTGTATGAGGTGATCACCTCAATCTCTAAACCCTCAGAGGTAGTAATAACACCTGTGGGGAGAGGGGCATTCTTCTTACCAAACCACATGCCCTTTGTTTTGGAGGTGTTCAGAACAAGGTTAAGGGCAGAGAAATCTTGTTGGACTCTAAGAAAGCTTTGTTGTAGAGCATTTAACACAAAATCCAAGGAGGGGCCAGCTGAGTATAAGACTGTATCATCTGCATATAAATGGATGAGATAACTTCCTACTGCCTGAGCTATGTTGTTGATGTAAATTGAGAAGAGCGTGGGGCCGAGGATCGAGCCTTGGGGTACTCCCTTGGTGACAGGCAGTGGCTGAGACAGCAAATATTCTGACTTTATACACTGCACCCTTTGAGAGAGGTAGTTAGCAAACCAGGCCAAAGACCCCTCAGACACCAATACTTCTTAGCCGGCCCACAAGCATGAAATGGTCTATCGTATCAAAAGCGTTAAGTCAATAAGCCTAAGTCAATAAAAATAGCAGCACAACATTGCTGAGAATCCATGGCAATGGTGACATCATTTAGGACCTTTAAGGTTGCAGTGAAACATCCATAATCAGAGAGGAAACCAGATTGCATACCAGAGAGAATACTATAGATATCAAGAAAGACAGTCAGTGGACTATTGCCAAATTTTTCCAACACTTTTGATGAATGGCAAAATAGAAATTCGCCTTTAATTGTTAGGATCAGCTTGATCTCCCTCTTTAAATAAACGATGCACTGTGGCTGTCTTCCAAGCAATGGGAACCTCCCCAGAGAGGAGAGACAGGTTAAAAAGGTCAGAGACAGGCTTGGTGATGATAGGGGCAGCAACCTTAAAGAAGAAAGGGTCTAAACCATCTAACCCAGATTTTTTGGGGTGTCAAGTTTAAGGAGCTCCTTTAGCACCTCGGACTCAGTGACTGACTGCAGGGAGAAACTTTGTAGCGGGGCAGGGGAAAAAGAGGGAGGAGCATCAGGGCAACTCGCATTAGAAGGGGTGGGAGATGAGGAAATGTTGGATGTTGGTTTATTCTCCAGGTCTTTAACTGTTTTCTAGAACAATAGCACTAAAAATATCAAAAAAGAAGGTGCAAGCGTATTCGACTGAGGGGACCAAGCTGATTCTATACCAATTTACAGAGGCCAGATCATGAAGGAATGCTTGCTCATTAAAGTTTTTTTCTATGCCAAATCAGGACAGGTTGTTTCACTGAGCAGCCATTACGAACACAAGCTGTAAAACAGTGATCACTAAGGTCATTACAGAAAACACCAGACTGACACCTATCAGGATTATTTGTGAGGATAACATCAATGAGAGTAGCCTTTTCTGGGTGTTTGAGTGATACATTGTGGGAATAATCTGAGAAAGAGTTAGTCCCATTGCTTTAAGACTTGGTCAGGCGTTTTACCAGGTTTAAGCATGTCCCAGTTTAGGGTTAGAGATCACCAAGCAGGACAAATTCAGACTTAGTGTAAGGGGCCAGGAGAGAACTTACTGCAGGTAGGGTACAGGTAGGGACTTACTGCAGGTAGGGTACAGGTAGGGTACAGGTAGGGACTTACTGCAGGTAGGGACTTACTGCAGGTAGGGTACAGATAGGGGCCTACTGCAGGTAGGGTACAGGTAGGGACTTACTGCAGGTAGGGTACAGGTAGGGGATTACTGCAGGTAGGGTACAGGTAGGGTGAGGTAGGGACTTACTGCAGGTAGGGACTTACTGCAGGTAGGGTACAGATAGGGGCCTACTGCAGGTAGGGTACAGGTAGGGACTTACTGCAGGTAGGGTACAGGTAGGGGATTACTGCAGGTAGGGTACAGGTAGGGACTTACTGCAGGTAGGGTACAGGTAGGGACTTACTGCAGGTAGAGTACAGGTAGGGACTTACTGCAGGTAGGGTACAGGTAGGGACTTACTGCAGGTAGGGTACAGGTAGGGACTTACTGCAGGTAGGGTACAGGCCGGTGCTGATGGTGGACGTTAACACCCAGCAACAATCAACAAAGAGCTATTTGAAAGTTTAATGCTTATAACCAGCAAATGAAATTGTTTGGGGACAGACTTGGTGGAGACAACCGAGCACTGACGGTGTTCCTTGGTAAAGATTGCCACTCCACCACCTTTGGTAGATCTGTCTTACTGAAAAAGGTTACATACCAGAAAGGTATTTCTTAACCATGTCTTAGTATTGACCAACACATCTGGATTGGAGCTGCAAAGCCACACTTTCAATTTTCGGTAATAAGCTTCTAGTGTTAACGTGCAGAAAACACAGGCTTTTACCAGAGCAGAAATCAGTGACGTAGATATCAGAGCACAAGTCAGAATTGGGGCTAGCAACTGTAGCTGGGCCAGGGTGTCCATGCACATTTCCAGATATCATCAGCAGTAATACAATCAAGGCACGGCAGAGGACAGGGAGAGCTCTGCAGTGTTGATTTATGACATCTGAATGTGCATCATCAGATGGCAACAAGATATTATTGTACAGCAATTTCATACGGTAGCATGAAAACAAAGCTGGCGAGGGGTGGTTAGAATAAGATGGGAGGTCAATAGTCTGTGTAACCAATAGAGAGTCAGAGTCCCGAGTGTGGGAACAAACATAGTCTGGCCCATGGTTGGGTAAACAAGCAAGTTCATAGTCCACAAACCACGCAGGAGTCATGATGAAAAAAGCATAAAGCACAAGAAAAAATTATATAACAACTTGGGGCCATTGTAAGTTCAGAGTCTCTTGCCCCAACAGTGCATGTATGCTGGAGATGAGTAGCAGCCAAGACCCCAGAAAAATAATTGTAGATATCCACAAGTCTGGTACATCCTTGGGAGCAAATTCCAAACACCTGAAGGTACCACGTTCATCTGTACAAACAATAGTACGCAAGTATAAACACCATGGAACCACAAAGCCATCATACCGCTCAGGAAGGAGAAGCGTTCTGTCTCCTAGAGATGAACATACTTTGGTGCGAAACGTGCAAATCAATACCAGAACAACAGCAAAGGACCTTGTGAAGATGCTGGAGGAAACAGGTACAAAAGTATCTATATCCACAGCAAAACGAGTCCTATATCGACATAACCTGAAAGGCCGCTCAACAAGGAAGAAGCCACTGCTCCAAAACCGCCATAAAAAAAGCCAGACTATGGTTTTGCAACTGCACATTGGGACAAAGATTGAACTTTTTTGGAGAAATGTCCTCTGGTCAGGCCATAATGACCATCGTTATGTTTGGAGGAAAAAGGGGGATGCTCGCAAGCCGAAGAACACCATCCCAACCGTGAAGCACGAGGGTGGCAGCATCATGTTGTGGGGGTGCTTTGTTGCAGGAGGTACTGGTGCACTTCACAAAGTAGATGGCATCATGAGGAGGAAAATTGATGTGGATATTTTGAAGCAACATCTCACGACATCAGTCAGGAAGTTAAAGCTTGGTCGCAAATGGGTCTTCCAAATGGACAATGACCCCAAGCATACTTCCAAAGTTGTGGCTAAATGGTTTAAGGACAACAAAGTCTAGGTATTGGAGTGGCCAACACAAAGCCCTGACCTCAATCCTATAGAACATTTGTGGGCAGAACTGAAAAAGCATGTGCGAGCAAGGAGACCTACAAACCTGACTCGGGTACACCAGCTCTGTCAGGAGGAATGTGCCAAAATTCACCCAACATTTTGTGGGAAGCTTGGGGAAGGCTACCCAAAATGTTTGACCCAAATGAATTTAAAGGCAATGCTACCAAATACTAATTGAGTGTATGTAAACTTCTGACCCACTGAGAATGTGATGAAAGAAATAAAAGCTGAAATAAATAATTCTCTCTACTATCATTCTGACATTTCCCATTCTTAAAATAAAGTGGTCCTAACTGACCTAAGACAATACATTTTTATTAGGATTAAATGTCTGGAATTGTGAAAAACTGAGTTGAAATGTACTTGGCTTAGGTGTATGTAAACTTCCGACTTCAACTGGAATTCATTGGAATTCTAGAAAACCTAAACAGAGAGGAGGCTGTATATCCCTTTTTTTAAATCAGCAGGTAGTTTCACTATTCTAAAAGAGATGGGAAATGGCTCTATGACAAAAGCTATTAAAAGAGGCGATACAGGACAACCTTGTCTGGTTCCAGGCTTTAACGTAAATTACTGTGAAGTTATGCTGTTTGTATTCGACAGATGGTGAGTTGTATAAGGGCCAGTTTCCTGGACACAAATAAGCCTAGTCCTGAACTAAAAAGTGGAGAATGCTTTTTAGTCCAGAACTAGAAACAATCTGTGTCTGGGAAACCAGTCCTAAAGGGCTCGACACACTATATGCAAAGAGAGCGACTGAGCGTCGCATACCAACAATTCAGCCACACAAAAGTACGCAGAACTACGCAGAGAGCGACGCAAACAGACCACCGTCACTCCGTTTGCGTAGAGTACGTAGAGCACTTAAACATTTATTTTACGCCTGCTACCTTAGATCAGGTTGGAACTAAAACTCCATAAAAGTCCATGAAGTGAAACAGGTATGAGGGTGTTATTTTCCTAGTATGCACAGAGAGTGAGAATAGAGATCAGTATTCATAGGTAGTTCCACTATTCTAAGCATTCTAAGCATTCTAAGTATTCTAAGCATTCTTAAAGCTATTCAACCCGAAAATTGCTCTCTGGCAGCTGTGGATATTCACCCTGGAACCGTATATTTAACATGTTGAGGTTTATTTAAGATTCTTAGTTTGGGAGGCTTTGGTGGGAGTCAAACTTTCCTTCATCGTCATTTATATTAGCATATGAACCAAGTCTTTCGGTAATGCTGAGAAAACCAAACAGTGTAAAATTGAAGGCCAGGCTTTACAGACATCTTTATTCACCATAGCACATCAGACATTTTGTTGGAGCATCTGCCAAGTGCCTAAACAGGCTACAATATGTCCAGAACTGTGCTGCATGTGTCCTCACCCACACCTCTCCCCTGCGAGCACATCACTCCAGTGCTGTTCAACCTCCAATACCTCCCCATATGTTCCTGCATCGAGTACAAAACCTTGGTTCACACCTGCCAAGCTATCCACAACTCCGGACCCAAGTACCTGTCTGTCCTCATCCTACCTACCAAGCTATCCACAACTCTGGACCCAAGTACCTGTCTGTCCTCATCCTACCTACCAAGCATTCCACAACTCTGGACCCAAGTACCTGTCTGTCCTCATTCTGCCTACCAAGCTATCCACAACTCTGGGCCCAAGTACCTGTCTGTCCTCATCCTACCTACCAAGCTATCCACAACTCTGGGCCCAAGTACCTGTCTGTCCTCATCCTACCTACCAAGCTTTCCACAACTCTGGGCCCAAGTACCTGTCTGTCCTCATTCTACCTACCAAGCTATCCACAACTCTGGACCCAAGTACCTGTCTGTCCTCATTCTACCTACCAAGCTTTCCACAACTCTGGACCCAAGTACCTGTCTGTCCTCATCCTACCTACCAAGCTATCCACAACTCTGGACCCAAGTACCTGTCTGTCCTCATTCTACCTACCAAGCTATCCACAACTCTGGACCCAAGTACCTGTCTGTCCTCATCCTACCTACCAAGCTTTCCACAACTCTGGACCCAAGTACCTGTCTGGCCTCATCCTACCTACCAAGCTATCCACAACTCGGACCCAAGTACCTGTCTGTCGTCATCCTACCTACCAAGCTTTCCACAACTCTGGACCCAAGTACCTGTCTGTCCTCATTCTACCTACCAAGCTATCCACAACTCTGGGCCCAAGTACCTGTCTGTCCTCATCCTACCTACCAAGCTTTCCACAACTCTGGGCCCAAGTACCTGTCTGTCCTCATTCTACCTACCAAGCTATCCACAACTCTGGACCCAAGTACCTGTCTGTCCTCATTCTACCTACCAAGCTTTCCACAACTCTGGACCCAAGTACCTGTCTGTCCTCATTCTACTTACCAAGCTTTCCACAACTCTGGACTCAAGTACCTGTCTGTCCTCATTCTACCTACCAAGCTATCCACAACTCTGGACCCAAGTACCTGTCTGTCCTCATCCTACCTACCAAGCTTACCACAACTCTGGACCCAAGTACCTGTCTGGCCTCATCCTACCTACCAAGCTATCCACAACTCGGACCCAAGTACCTGTCTGTCCTCATCCTACCTACCAAGCTTTCCACAACTCTGGACCCAAGTACCTGTCTGTCCTCATTCTACCTACCAAGCTATCCACAACTCTGGGCCCAAGTACCTGTCTGTCCTCATCCTACCTACCAAGCTTTCCACAACTCTGGGCCCAAGTACCTGTCTGTCCTCATTCTACCTACCAAGCTATCCACAACTCTGGACCCAAGTACCTGTCTGTCCTCATTCTACCTACCAAGCTTTCCACAACTCTGGACCCAAGTACCTGCCTGTCCTCATTCTACTTACCAAGCTTTCCACAACTCTGGACTCAAGTACCTGTCTGTCCTCATCCTACCTACCAAGCTATCCACAACTCTGGACCCAAGTACCTGTCTGTCCTCATTCTACCTACCAAGCTATCCACAACTCTGGACCCAAGTACCTGTCTGTCCTCATCCTACCTACCAAGCTTTCCACAACTCTGGACCCAAGTACCTGTCTGTACTCATTCTACCTACCAAGCTTTCCACAACTCTGGACCCAAGTACCTGTCTGTCCTCATTCTACCTACCAAGCTATCCACAACTCTGGACCCAAGTACCTGTCTGTCCTCATCCTACCTACCAAGCTATCCACAACTCTGGACCCAAGTACCTGTCTGTCCTCATCCTACCTACCAAGCTATCCACAACTCTGGACCCAAGTACCTGTCTGTCCTCATCCTACCTACCAAGCTATCCACAACTCTGGACCCAAGTACCTCTCTGTCCTCATTCTACCTACCAAGCTTTCCACAACTCTGGACCCAAGTACCTGTCTGACCTCATTCTACCTACCAAGCTTTCCACAACTCTGGACCCAAGTACCTGTCTGTCCTCATCCTACCTACCAAGCTATCCATAACTCTAGACCCAAGTACCTGTCTGTCCTCATTCTACCTACCAAGTTATCCACAACTCTGGCCCCAAGTACCTGTCCGACCTCATTCTACCCTCCTGCCTCACACGTACACTTCTCACCTCCAGGTCTGTCTCCCTTCAGCAACCCCGCAGCTGCCTAAAAACTATGGGTGACCGGGCTTTCAGTTGCACGGCTCAGTTCTCATGTCCTCCAGATCTGACGACACCAGTATATAGCTTTGTTCTCTGTGTTCTATGTTCTGTTTATTTTATTTTATTATTATTATTTAGCACGGTATCAGTATCCCACCTAACACATCAGATATTTAGCACGGTATCAGTATCCCCCCTTACACATCAGATATTTAGCACGGTATCAGTATCCCCCCTAACACATCAGATATTTAGCGCGGTATCAGTATCCCCCCTTACACATCAGATATTTAGCACGGTATCAGTATCCCACCTAACACATCAGATATTTAGCGCGGTATCAGTATCCCCCCTAACACATCAGATATTTAGCACGGTATCAGTATCCCACCTAACACATCAGATATTTAGCACGGTATTAGTATCCCACCTAACACATCAGATATTTAGCATGGTATCAGTATCCCCCCGAACACATCAGATATTTAGCACGGTATCAGTATCCCACCTAACACAACAGATATTTAGTACGGTATCAGTATCCCACCTAACACATCAGATATTTAGCACGGTATCAGTATCCCCCTAACACATCAGATATTTAGCACGGTATCAGTATCCCACCTAACACATCAGATATTTAGCACGATATCAGTATCCCACCTAACACATCAGATATTTAGCACGGTATCAGTATCCCACCTAACACATCCGATATTTAGCACGGTATCAGTATCCCCCCTAACACATATACAACAATGACATTTACTGAATAAACACCGTTAGAGTGGAATCCACTCAGCAGACTAACCCTATACCAAGATGTAAACACACCCATTTAATGTGTAGATTTTGTCAACAGGAATGTAATCTCTGGTGGACAGACTACATTTACCGATACTGTAGATCTGTCGTGGTACAACGGGACGAGTGAGAGAATGAACAACATTAGTTCTGGTTATTTGGGCAAATCACCATTTCTCAGCTGTTAGTGTCTTTCGAATTTCGGGAAAGGGGAGGGCCCATAGACTTGTCCTTAACTTGCAAAGAGAGAGGGTGGAGATCCTTCGTTCTCTTCTCTTCTCTTACCAATTGTGCAATACTTTACTTCTGGGTTAACTGAGATGAACAGGAATGAAAGGAGACAATAATTATATTAAATGAATAACTCTAGAACACATCACCTGCTGTGAGATGGAGAAGCCGATGATGATGTCACCCTCAGGTACCTCCCAGGAGACGGTGGCAGAGTCGGCCCTCAGGTGCATCACAGACACGTTGACGGGAGCAGGAGGGCGGTCTGAGGAGCGAGAAACAAGACCATATCAGGGGTGAGTAACAAGTCTCCCAAACTGAACAATTCAATCATTTGTATCGAAAGTGGTGAACCTTCGGCCTCCTGTGCACCACAAGAATATGTTAGACCACTTAGCTTCAGAATGTGTTAGACCACTTAGCTTCAGAATGTGTTAGACCACTTAGCTTCAGAATGTGTTAGACCACTTAGCTTCAGAATGTGTTAGACCACTTAGCTTCAGAATGTGTTAGACCACTTAGCTTCAGAATGTCTTAGACCACTTAGCTTCAGAATGTGTTAGACCACTTAGCTTCAGAATGTCTTAGACCACTTAGCTTCAGAATGTCTTAGACCACTTAGCTTCAGAATGTCTTAGACCACTTAGCTTCAGAATGTCTTAGACCACTTAGCTTCAGAATGTCTTAGACCACTTAGCTTCAGAATGTCTTAGACCACTTAGCTTCAGAATGTGTTAGACCGCTTAGCTTCAGAATGTGTTAGACCACTTAGCTTCAGAATGTGTTAGACCGCTTAGCTTCAGAATGTCTTAGACCACTTAGCTTCAGAATGTCTTAGACCACTTAGCTTCAGACTGTCTTAGACCACTTAGCTTCAGAATGTCTTAGACCACTTAGCTTCAGACTGTCTTAGACCACTTAGCTTCAGAATGTGTTAGACCACTTAGCTTCAGAATGTCTTAGACCACTTAGCTTCAGAATGTCTTAGACCACTTAGCTTCAGAATGTGTTAGACCACTTAGCTTCAGAATGTGTTAGACCACTTAGCTTCAGAATGTGTTAGACCACTTAGCTTCAGAATGTGTTAGACCACTTAGCTTCAGAATGTCTTAGACCACTTAGCTTCAGAATGTGTTAGACCACTTAGCTTCAGAATGTCTTGTAGCTTCAGAATGTCTTAGACCACTTAGCTTCAGAATGTCTTAGACCACTTAGCTTCAGAATGTCTTAGACCACTTAGCTTCAGAATGTCTTAGACCACTTAGCTTCAGAATGTCTTAGACCACTTAGCTTCAGAATGTGTTAAACAGCTTAGCTTCAGAATGTGTTAGACCGCTTAGCTTCAGAATGTGTTAGACCACTTAGCTTCAGAATGTGTTAGACCGCTTAGCTTCAGAATGTCTTAGACCACTTAGCTTCAGAATGTCTTAGACCACTTAGCTTCAGACTGTCTTAGACCACTTAGCTTCAGAATGTCTTAGACCACTTAGCTTCAGACTGTCTTAGACCACTTAGCTTCAGAATGTGTTAGACCACTTAGCTTCAGAATGTCTTAGACCACTTAGCTTCAGAATGTCTTAGACCACTTAGCTTCAGAATGTGTTAGACCACTTAGCTTCAGAATGTGTTAGACCACTTAGCTTCAGAATGTGTTAGACCACTTAACTTCAGAATGTGTTAGACAGCTTAGCTTCAGAATGTCTTAGGCCACTTAGCTTCAGAATGTGTTAGGCCACTTAGCTTCAGAATGTGTTAAACAGCTTAGCTTCAGAATGTGTTAGACCGCTTAGCTTCAGAATGTGTTAGACCACTTAGCTTCAGAATGTGTTAGACCACTTAGCTTCAGAATGTGTTAGACAGCTTAGCTTCAGAATGTGTTAGACCACTTAGCTTCAGAATGTGTTAGACCACTTAGCTTCAGAATGTGTTAGACAGCTTAGCTTCAGAATGTGTTAAACAGCTTAGCTTCAGAATGTGTTAGACCACTTAGCTTCAGAATGTGTTAGGCCACTTAGCTTCAGAATGTGTTAAACAGCTTAGCTTCAGAATGTGTTAGACCGCTTAGCTTCAGAATGTGTTAGACAGCTTAGCTTCAGAATGTGTTAGACCACTTAGATTCAGAATGTGTTAGACCACTTAGCTTCAGAATGTGTTAGGCCACTTAGCTTCAGAATGTGTTAGACCACTTAGCTTCAGAATGTGTTAGACCACTTAGCTTCAGAATGTGTTAGGCCACTTAGCTTCAGAATGTGTTAGACCACTTAGCTTCAGAATGTGTTAAACACCTTAGCTTCTAAATCTTCAGGTCTCAGGCATGTTTACTGAATTCACCACACTCTCTAATATATTCACCATACTCTCTAATCTATTCACCAAACTCTATAATCTATTCACCATACTCTCGAATCTATTCACCAAACTCTATAATCTATTCACCATATTCTCTAATCTATTCATCATACTCTATAATATATTCACCATATTCTCGAATCTATTCACCAAACTCTATAATCTATTCACCATACTCTCTAATATATTCACCATACTCTCTAATCTATTCACCATACTCTCTAATATATTCACCATACTCTATAATCTATTCACCATATTCTCTAATCTATTCACCATACTCTATAATATATTCACCATACTCTCTAATCTATTCACCATACTCTATAATATATTCACCATACTCTCTAATCTATTCCCCATACTCTCTAATCTATTCACCAAACTCTATAATCTATTCACCAAACTCTATAATCTATTCACCATACTCTATAATCTATTCACCATATTCTCTAATCTATTCACCATACTCTCTAATATATTCACCATACTCTATAATCTATTCACCATATTCTCTAATCTATTCACCATACTCTATAATATATTCACCATATTCTCTAATCTATTCACCATACTCTATAATATATTCACCATACTCTCTAATCTATTCACCATACTCTCTAATCTATTCACCAAACTCTATAATCTATTCACCAAACTCTATAATCTATTCACCATACTCTATAATCTATTCACCATATTCTCTAATCTATTCACCATACTCTATAATATATTCACCAAACTCTATAATCTATTCACCATACTCTCTAATCTATTCACCATACTCTATAATATATTCACCATACTCTCTAATCTATTCACCAAACTCTATAATCTATTCACCATATTCTCTAATCTATTCACCATACTCTATAATATATTCACCATACTCTCTAATCTATTCACCATACTCTCTAATATATTCACCATACTCTCTAATCTATTCACCATACTCTCTAATCTATTCACCAAACTCTATAATATATTCACCAAACTCTCTAATCTATTCACCAAACTCTATAATCTATTCACCAAACTCTATAATCTATTCACCAAACTCTATAATCTATTCACCAAACTCTCTAATATATTCACCAAACTCTAACCCATTCACTTGAATGTTCTTGTCAGTATTACTGTACTTGGAACAGGGAAAGCAGAATGCTTCTCTCCCCTTTACTCTCTGGCTGAATGTATGTATCTAAATCAACACAGAATGTTCCATTCATCACACAGTACAACCCCCTCCATCCTTTTAGGACGTGATTCTCAGCCACGTCTACTGCCCTATTGCTCCAGTCATTACAATGTATTTCACCGATGGAAGGAAAATAGTTTGTTGTGTCATCTACTTGCGTTACTCCCCTTTGCTCCTAACAAGAAGATGGTTTCCTGCCAAGAAAGCTCTCCAATCTGGCACCCCGTCTGTGTGTCATAGAGCTCTGGTCTAAAGTAGTGCACTATATAGGGAATAGGCTAGCTTTTTCAAGCAGAAATTTGCTTCCTGCAACACTAACTCAAAAAAGTTCTGGGACACTGTAAAGTCCATGGAGAATAAGAACACCTCCTCCCAGCTGCCCACTGCACTGAAGATAGGAAAGACTGTCACCACTGATAAATCCACCATAATTGAGAATTTCAATAAGCATTTTTCTACGGCTGGCCATGCTTTCCACCTGGCAACTCCTACCCCGGTCAACAGCACTGCACCCCCAACAGCAACTCGCCCAAGCCTTCCCCATTTCTCCTTCTCCCAAATCCATTCAGCTGAAGTTCTGAAAGAGCTGAAAAATCTGGACCCCTACAAATCAGCCGGGCTAGACAATCTGGACCCTTTCTTTCTAAAATTATCTGCCGAAATTGTTGCCACCCCTATTACTAGCCTGTTCAACCTCTCTTTCGTGTCATCTGAGATTCCCAAAGATTGGAAAGCAGCTGCGGTCATCCCCTCTTCAAAGGGGGGACACTCTTGACCCAAACTGTTACAGACCTATATCTATCCTACCATGCCTTTCTAAGGTCTTCGAAAGCCAAGTCAACAAACAGATTACCGACCATTTCGAATCTCACCATACCTTCTCTGCTATGCAATCTGGTTTCAGAGCTGGTCATGGGTGCACCTCAGCCACGCTCAAGGTCCTAAACGATATCTTAACCGCCATCGATAAGAAACATTACTGTGCAGCCGTATTCATTGATCTGGCCAAGGCTTTCGACTCTGTCAACCACCGCATCCTCATCGGCAGACTCGACAGCCTTGGTTTCTCAAATGATTGCCTCGCCTGGTTCACCAACTACTTCTCTGATAGAGTTCAGTGTGTCAAATCGGAGGGTCTGCTGTCCGGACCTCTGGCAGTCTCTATGGGGGTGCCACAGGGTTCAATTCTTGGACCGACTCTCTTCTCTGTATACATCAATGAGGTCGCTCTTGCTGCTGGTGAGTCTCTGATCCACCTCTACGCAGACGACACCATTCTGTATACTTCCGGCCCTTCTTTGGACACTGTGTTAACAACCCTCCAGGCAAGCTTCAATGCCATACAACTCTCCTTCCGTGGCCTCCAATTGCTCTTAAATACAAGTAAAACTAAATGCATGCTCTTCAACCGATCGCTACCTGCACCTACCCGCCTGTCCAACATCACTACTCTGGACGGCGCTGACTTAGAATACGTGGACAACTACAAATACTTAGGTGTCTGGTTAGACTGTAAACTCTCCTTCCAGACCCATATCAAACATCTCCAATCCAAAGTTAAATCTAGAATTGGCTTCCTATTTTCGCAACAAAGCATCCTTCACTCATGCTGCCAAACATACCCTTGTAAAATTGACCATCCTACCAATCCTCGACTTTGGCGATGTCATTTACAAAATAGCCTCCAATACCCTACTCAACAAATTGGATGCAGTCTATCACAGTGCAATCCGTTTTGTCACCAAATCCCCATATACTACCCACCATTGCGACCTGTACGCTCTCGTTGGCTGGCCCTCGCTTCATACTCGTCGCCAAACCCACTGGCTCCATGTCATCTACAAGACCCTGCTAGGTAAAGTCCCCCCTTATCTCAGCTCGCTGGTCACCATAGCATCTCCCACCTGTAGCACACACTCCAGCAGGTATATCTCTCTAGTCACCCCCAAAACCAATTCTTTCTTTGGCCGCCTCTCCTTCCAGTTCTCTGCTGCCAATGACTGGAACGAACTACAAAAATCTCTTAAATTGGAAACACTTATCTCCCTCACTAGCTTTAAGCACCAACTGTCAGAGCATTTTACAGATTACTGCACCTGTACATAGCCCACCTATAATTTAGCCCAAACAACTACCTCTTTCCCAACTGTATTTAATTTATTTATTTATTTTGCTCCATTGCACCCCATTATTTTTATTTCTACTTTGCACATTCTTCCATTGCAAAACTACCATTCCAGTGTTTTACTTGCTATATTGTATTTACTTTGCCACCATGGCCTTTTTTGCCTTTACCTCCCTTCTCACCTAATTTGCTCACATTGTATATAGACTTGTTTTTTTTTACTGTATTATTGACTGTATGTTTGTTTTACTCCATGTGTAACTCTGTGTCGTTGTATGTGTCGAACTGCTTTGCTTTATCTTGGCCAGGTCGCAATTGTAAATGAGAACTTGTTCTCAACTTGCTTACCTGGTTAAATAAAGGTGAAATAAATAAATAAATAAATAAAGGGTGCCATAGAGCTCTGGTCTAAAGTAGTGTACTATATAGGGAATAGGGTGCCATAGAGCTCTGGTCTAAAGTAGTGCACTATATAGGGAATAGGGTGCCATAGAGCTCTGGTCTAAAGTAGTGCACTATATTTGGGAATAGGGTGCAATAAGGCTATGGTCTAAAATAGTGCACTATATAGGGAAAAGGGTGCCATAGAGCTCTGGTCTAAAGTAGTGAACCTTAATTAGGGAATAGGGTGCCATAGGACTCTGGTCTAAAGTAGTGCACTATATAGGGAATAGGGTGCCATAGGGCCCTGGTCTAAAGTAGTGCACTATGGGGAGCACGTGATGCCGCGGAGCTGAGCAGACGTTGACAAACCGAGCTCTTCAAAGTTATTCCATTATTACCCAAATAACAACGTTGAAACAATATTCGAACATCGGCTGACAAATTGTCAAGTACTTACCTTCCCAAAGAGTCATGGACCTCCGACCGAGAGGCAAGAAGGACGACCAAAACGTCATTGATTCCCAAGATAACAATAATGCTACAGCTAGCAAGATTAGCATTAGCCCTCATAACTCAGACGACAGTTCCAGACTGCTGCTCTCGGCAGCCTCTTGCGAGCCTGTCGACCTGCTGGCTACTCTCCTCCGGGAAATTCAGGATGGTAACAAAGGTCTTTCTCTGAAAAGTTGATAAGAAACCGGCTGAACTCCATTCTTCCATTGACGACCTGAAATCCTCCATGAATGATTTCCTTTTGAGAACGACTGAGGCTGAGTTGCACATTGGCACAGTTGAAGATACCGCCACTCGACATGACCAGGTTCTGATAGAGCTGCAGAAGGACAATGCCTACTTCAAAAACAAGGTAGATCAGATGGAGAACCAGAGTAGACGTAGTAATATCCGTGTGGTGGGATTGAAAGAGGACAGCGAGGGCCGTGGCCCGGTCCATTTCCTCATTCAATGGATCCCGGATGTCCTAGGCATAATCAACTTCACCAAGCCATTGGAAATCAAACGCGCCCACCGAACATCAGTGTCGAAACCCCGGCCAGACGGGGTTCCTCCGTTTCCAGGACAGAGAGAAGATACTGCAACTCACAAGAGCCAAAGGGGACATCACCATCGATAGCAAGAGGGTCAGCCTTTTCCCGGATACGAGCGCGGATCTCGCCAGATGTCGCAAACAGTTCAGACCTGCCGCCAAAGCACTGAAGGAGAAGAACATCACCAGCTACCTCATCCACTCTGCGTGGATGAAAGTTCAGTTCAAAGGCCGAAGCTCTGTCTCTTCAACACACCAGGAGAAGTGTTCACTTTTCTCATAGAACTGAACCGCGTCTGAACCAGGATGGTCTCTCCGGGGGATAAGATGCAGTTTTTTTTAAAGATTTCTTATCCGTGCTGTCCTGGGACTGAACTGCTGATATCATCTTGGAATTTGGATCCGTTTACCCCACTATACGGTCGCTATACGGTCGCTATGCGGTCGCTATACGGTCGCTATACGGTCGCTATGCGGTCGCTATACGGTCGCTATGCGGTCGCTATACGGTCGCTATGCGGTCGCTATGCGGTCGCTATACGGTCGCTATACGGTCGCTATGCGGTCGCTATACGGTCGCTATGCGGTCGCTATACGGTCGCTATGCGGTCGCTATGCGGTCGCTATGCGGTCGCTATACGGTCGCTATGCGGTCGCTATACGGTCGCTATGCGGTCGCTATACGGTCGCTATACGGTCGCTATACGGTCGCTATACGGTCGCTATACGGTCGCGGTCGCTATGCGGTCGCTATGCGGTCGCTATACGGTCGCTATACGGTCGCTATACGGTCGCTGGCGCGGTCGCTATGCGGTCGGCTATGCGGTCGCTATACGGTCGCTATACGGTCGCTATGCGGTCGCTATACGGTCGCTATGCGGTCGCTATGCGGTCGCTATACGGTCGCTATGCGGTCGCTATACGGTCGCTATGCGGTCGCTATACGGTCGCTATGCGGTCGCTATACGGTCGCTATACGGTCGCTATACGGTCGCGGTCGCTATGCGGTCGCTATACGGTCGCTATACGGTCGCTATACGGTCGCTATACGGTCCCTATGCGGTCGCTATGCGGTCGGTATGCGGTCGCTATGCGGTCGCTATACGGTCGCTATACGGTCGCTATACGGTCGCTATACGGTCGCTATGCGGTCGCTATACGGTCGCTATACGGTCGCTATGCGGTCGCTATGCGGTCGCTATACGGTCGCTATGCGGTCGCTATACGGCGCTATGCGGTCGCTATGCGGTCGCTATGCGGTCGCTATACGGTCGCTATGGGGTGGCTATACGGTCGCTATGCGGTCGCTATACGGTCGCTATACGGTCCCTATACGGTCGCTATAATTGATTTGTACATTTTCAACTAACCATTTTTTCCCCCCCGGTGTGAGTTCTATTACATTTACAGAAGACTTTTGGTTTAGTCATTATCCACTGGACGAAGCAAATTAGTGGGCTTAGGCCCACCGCTTTCCCCCCATTTATGTCTCTCCTCTCCTGAAAAGAGACCCTTACTGGGGCAGCCCTTACTGTGGACAGTAAATATTCAGCCATAAATGTCTATTCACAACGTTTGTTTTCAATTTAGTTTACGCCAAGGTTTAGCTAGTAAGAGCAAGATGGAAAGCGAGCAGCAACGTATCTCTACAAGTGTATTCATGTTTGATTATTGGGATTGTTGTTTTAGTCCGACAAACGGGGTTTGTTTTCCTGTGTTTATTGTTTTGTTTTCCTGTGTTTATTGTTTTTGTTTTCCTGTGTTTATTGTTTTTGTTTTCCTGTGTTTATTGTTTTTGTTTTCCTGTGTTTATTGTTTTTGTTTTCCTGTGTTTATTGTTTTTGTTTTCCTGTGTTTATTGTTTTTGTTTTCCTGTGTTTATTGTTTTTGTTTTCCTGTGTTTATTGTTTTTGTTTTCCTGTGTTTATTGGTTTTTGTTTTCCTGTGTTTATTGTTTTTGTTTTCCTGTGTTTATTGTTTTTGTTTTCCTGTGTTTATTGTTTTTGTTTTCCTGTGTTTATTGTTTTTGTTTTCCTGTGTTTATTGTTTTGTTTTCTTATGTTTATTGTTTTGTTTTCCTGTGTTTATTGTTTTTGTTTTCCTGTGTTTATTGTTTTGTTTTCTTATGTTTATTGTTTTGTTTTCTTATGTTTATTGTTTTGTTTTCCTGTGTTTATTGTTTTTGTTTTCCTGTGTTTATTGTTTTTGTTTTCCTGTGTTTATTGGTTTTTGTTTTCCTGTGTTTATTGTTTTTGTTTTCCTGTGTTTATTGTTTTTGTTTTCCTGTGTTTATTGTTTTGTTTTGTTTATTGTTGTTTCCTTCCTAAAGAGACACATTGGTCACTTCAGTGTTCAAACTAAAGATGAAACATTTCCTATTACTATTTACATATGAGGGATTACCATTCGGTTACACATTTGAAACCCAACCTGTTTACTCCACTAAAATATGTCACATTCAGCGTAAAAGGTCTTAACAGCCCGATTAAGAGGAAAAGAGTCTATACATACCTTAAGAAATTAAAGGCTGACATTGTGTTTTTACAAGAAACGCATCTTACAGCCAGTGAACACAAGAAATTGAAGAGGGAAAGGGTAGGACAGGTTTTTGTGTCCTCTTTTAACTCCAAAGCAAGAGGAACTGCAATTTTGCTAAGTAGACACACATCCCCTTCTGTGTCAACAACACCATCTCTGATCCTTCTGGCAGGTTTGTTTTGGTGCAGGGGCATATGTTTTCAGAGTCTTGGACCCTATTGCATATTTATGCTCCTAACTTCGATGACCAAATGTTTATTCAGAATGTCTTCCTTCAGGTTGCTCAAGCACCACCTGGATGGCTACTGGTTGGAGGAGATTTGAATTTTTGTTTAGATACAGTTCCTGATAGGTCCTCTGATAAACCCTCACTTCTTACCAAAGCTGGCAAGCTCACCATGTCATTCATGAAAGATCTTAATTTACTAGACATCTGGAGACAGTTGCACCCACAGGATAGGGACTACTCTTTTTATTCACACCCACACACATAGATAACTTCTTACTATCGACCCAACTGTTTCATAGAGTGTTAGATGTCGAGTATCTCCCCAGATTGCTTAGTGACCATTCTCCTCTGGTATTATCAATCTCCATTCCTACCAAGGTAAATGGAGCATATAGATGGAGACTAAATTCTACACTCCTAAAGCAATTTTGTGCATTCATCAAAGAGCAGATCAATATTTTTACTTTGACAAACAAACCCTCATGACAGTTTCATTCTTTGGGACACATTGAAAGCCTATCTGAGGGGACAGATCTTTTCCTATACTAAAGGGCTGAAGAGAAAACACGGTGTGGAACTGAATGTCCTTGAATCTGAAATCTCTGAGCTAGAGAAAACCTACCAAAAAGGCCCGACTAAAGATCGATACAGGCTTTTGGTAAATAAAAAACAGAAATATAATATTCTGAACACATATCAAGCTGAGAGGGCCATCACTAAATCAAAACAGCGTTATTACGAGCTTGGAGAGAAAGCACACAAAGTATTGGCATGGCAACTGAAATCAGAGGAAAGTAAGAGGACAATTAATGCCAGAGAAACTCTTACTAAAGAGATATCTTTCCACCCTACTGAAATTAATGATACTTTTAAGAAATACTATGAAGACCTCTACACTTCCCAATCAAGCGATGATCTATCAGAGATCGACTCCTTTCTCTCCTCTCTCCTCTCTCAACCTCCCATGCCTGTCAGGGGAAGACAGAGTGAACGGTTCCTGAATTGTTGGAGGCCATTAAATCCTTACCTTCTAATAAATCTCCTGGGGAGGATGGCTTCCCTCCAGAGTTCTATAAAGAATTTAGGGAGCTGTTGGTCCACTACCTTATGGAGGTACTTAAAAAAGCCGGGAAAGACAACTGCTTTCCAGAGTCTTTCTCTCAAGCAGTGGTTGCTGTAATCCACAGGAAAGGGAAAAACCCGCTAAAGTGCGCCTCCTATAGACCAATCTCTCTCCTTAACACAGATTGTAAACTGGTCACCAAGATGCTGTCTAAGAGACTGGAGTCATGTCTTCCCCTGTTGGTCAACCCAGATAAGACTGGCTTCATAATTAATAGATTGTCCTCCAATAATCTCAGAAGGTTCTTTGATATAATTCACCTTGCTAACAAAAACAAAATACCTAGTGTCGCAGTCTCCCTCGACGCTGAAAAGGCCTTTGATAGGGTTGAATGGCCATACCCCTTTCGCGTCTTGGAAAAAGTTTGGTTTAGGTACCGTGTTTGTACATTTGAGAAAATCACTCTACAAATCTCCTAAAGCTAGGATTGCTACCAATGGGATTACTTCCTCTTCTTTCCCTCTCTATAGGGGGAACAGACAAGGTTGCCCAATTAGCCCCCACCATCGAACCGTTGGCTGAGGCTATTGGCCCTGACATACATGCCTTTGAGGTGGGCCCCCATACCCATAAGTTATCACTCTTTGCGGACGACCTTATCTTATTTCTAACAAGCCCAGAACACTCCCTCTCTCACTTGCAGATCCTACTACAGTGTTATAGTTCTTTCTCTGGATATAAGGTCCATTTTGATAAAAGCGAAATCGTACCGTTGTCTGTCTTTGACCATCATTACCATCAAGCATAAGTTTCCTTTTAGATGGTCGCCTATGGGCTTCACATATTTGGGCATAATGGTGGATGGTAACCTGAACAACCTCTATAAACTCAATCTGGCCAGTTTGTTGCAAAAGGTGGAGGTTGACCTTTGTAAATGGATGGACTTGCCTCTCACTCTACTGGGTAGAATAAATGTAATTAATGTCCTGCCCAGATTTCTATATTTGGTTCAATCTCTCCCTATCCCTCCTATGTTTTCCAGAATAGTAACTTTAGACCATGGTCTGATAAGGGGATCACTCTTCTGGAACACGAGGAGGGAGTTCTCATGTCTTTTGATCAGCTGAAACAGAAATACCACTTGCCTAACAGGGACTTATTTAGCTACCTACAACTACGAAACTTTATTAGGGTGACTCTCAAGGGACAATGGACCCTACCTAAGATGTCACCTATTGAACAACTCTGCCACGCAGACCAACCACTGTTCAAGACCATTTCCCGTGTTTACGATGCTCTTATGTCAGGACTAACACTACCTGGGCTAGATAAACCCCGACTTAGATGGGAGAAAGATCTGGGTATTGATCTTGATGAGGATCTATGGAGTGACCTATGCAGGGATGGTGTTACATCCACATTGAACTCCAGATACAGACTGATCCAGTTTAATTTCCTCCATCAGCTCTATATCACCCCATCTAGACTGCACAAGTTCAACCCAGATATCTCCTCCCTATGTTTTAGATGTGGTTCAAAACTACACGGTTTCTGGCAGGGGGTATGCGATACCATATCCTCAATTCAAGGGGTTGCATTCCCTTTAGACCTGGAGGTCTGTCTACTGGGTAACTTTACTAGCTCCAATCTTAGGCAAAGCCATACTATAAAGCTAACAGAAATATTGCTAGCGATGGCCAAGAAATGTATTGCCTTGAAATGGAAATCGGATTCCTCCCCTGCCAGTTGCAATGTGACTATCGGAAGTTAATATCCCTTTGGAGAAAATCACTTACTGCTTGAGGAATTAAGTTAAAGACATTTTACAGAATTTGTCAACCTTTTATTGACTGTATGGAGAATCTCCCCCCTCATCACATTGATTGAATCGCTATATAATCCTTATATAATGTTTAACACGTAATGTATAATATGTAGCCGTTATTTTGGCAGTTTGTTTATATGATCCAATGTCTCATTATTATTATGTTTTTTATTTTACTTCAGTGTGGCTTTTTTATTATGACTATAATGTGGATAAAGAGTTACCTTATGTTTGTATATATAATTATAATTTTTTTTAAACAATTTTGTTACGCTAATCTGTTACTGTCACTGGGCCCTATTGCTGTCTAATATATTTTCACTTTTGTTTTGAATGTTCTTAATTGGAAAATGCAAAAATCAAATATAATTTTTTACATTTTTTAAAAAGTAGTTCACTATGTAGGGAATAGGGTGCCAGAGAGCTCTGGTTAAAAGTAGTTCACTATTTAGGGAATAGGGTGCCAGAGAGCTCTGGTTAAAAGTAGTTCACTATTTAGGGAATAGGGTGCCAGAGAGCTCTGGTTAAAAGTAGTTCACTATTTAGGGAATAGGGTGCCAGAGAGCTCTGGTTAAAAGTAGTACGCTATAAAGGGAATAGGGTGCCATTTCGGATGCAGAGCCCAGATCTAAAGCCCTAAATCCCTCGCCCCGGGCCGTGTTAGCTAGCATCACACCCTGCTCCAGAAGTCTATCTGTCACGACTTCAGCCAGCCGAAGTCGGCTCCTCTCCTTGTTTGGGCGGCGTTCGGCGGTCTACGTCGTTTTCAGTCCCCAATCAATTTATATGTATGTATCCCTCTGTCCCCCATCATGTCTTTGTGTAAGATTGTTTGTGTTACGTGTATTTTGATAGTGGATATTGTTACGCGCATCACTTTTTGTTTTGGGCACATTTTATGTTACTTTGTGCTGTCATTTTGGACCGGAATAAAAAGTGCGCCTGTTCACTACAC
The DNA here is from genome assembly GCF_034236695.1 of Oncorhynchus nerka. Taxonomy (NCBI): domain Eukaryota; kingdom Metazoa; phylum Chordata; class Actinopteri; order Salmoniformes; family Salmonidae; genus Oncorhynchus; species Oncorhynchus nerka. The sequence goes on along the minus strand of NC_088408.1, from coordinate 5,484,829 downwards.
TCTGCTCTCCTGCACCTGACTTCGCCTCCAATACACACTCCTAACACCCTCTCTGTAAAACACACAGATACATATCATTGAACTTCTAAGCATTTCTCCTTTGTTGATTATTACAGTAACAGATAATCACCTCATCAGTTCTCTGTGATGTGTTACCGTGCCTATTTCTTCTCATTCTACCTGTTTCCACCAACAGCCAGTCCCACAGCCAGTCCACAGCCAGTCCCACAGACAGTCCCACAGCCAGTCCCACAGCCATTCCAACAGCCAGTCCACAGCCAGTGCCACAGCCAGTCCCACAACCAGTCCCACAGCCAGTCCACAGCCAGTCCCACAGCCAGTCCCACAGCCAGTCCCACAACCAGTCCCACAGCCAGTCCCACAGCCAGTCCCACAGCCAGTCCATAGCCAGTCCCACAACCAGTCCCACATCCAGACCCACAGCCAGTCCCACAGCCAGTCCCACAGCCAGTCTCACAGCCAGTCCCACAACCAGTCCCACAGCCAGTCCCACAGCCAGTCCCACAACCAGTCCCACAACCAGTCCCACAGCCAGTCCCACAGCCAATCCAACAACCAGTCCCACAACCAGGCCCACAGCCAGTCCCACAGCCAGTCACTCCCGAGTGGCACAGTGATCCAAGGCACTGCATCTCAGTGCAAGAGGCGCCACTACAGTCCCTGGTTCGATTCCAGGCTGTATCACATCCGGTCGTGATTGGGTTTGCTAAATTAAATAAAGGTTATATAAAAATATATAAATGAATTAAGCCACTTGTTGGTTTGTGTATAGAGCTCAGTCTTATACTGAAGCAGTCAGGATAAATGCCTCCCTAGATTAAAGTTTTATTGTCACATGCACAAGTACAGTGAAATGCTTAACTTGCATGGTCTTAAAGTGAAATGACACCCAGTCATTGTTTCCCAACCACAACCTGTCCTTAATCTGACAGCCAGTCTTTAAGAGGTGACCAACGATCCATTTTAACATCCCTCCTCCAGCCTTTCATCCACAGGACAACACACGACAGCACAGCATCTCTCCACTCATTTTTTGCTCTGCGGTAAATCCATCATGATTTAGCTGCTAGCTGATTAAATTATGGAGTGGAACTAAGGACCAGGGAACTAAGGACCATGGAACTAAGCTGATTAAGGAGTGGAACTAAGGACCAGGGAACTAAGGACCAGGGAACTAAGGACCAGGGAACCAGGCTGATTAAGGAGTGGAACTAAGGACCAGGGAACCAAGCTGATTAAGGAGTGGAACTAAGGGCCAGGGAACCAAGCTGATTAAGGAGTGGAACTAAGGACCAGGGAACCAAGCTGCTTAAGGAGTGGAACTAAGGACCAGGGAATCAAGCTGATTAAGGAGTGGAACTAAGGACCAGGGAACCAGGCTGATTAAGGAGTGGAACTAAGACCAGGGAACTAAGGACCAGGGAACCAAGCTGATTAAGGAGTGGAACTAAGGACCAGGGAACTAAGGACCAGGGAACTAAGGACCAGGAAACCAAGCTGATTAAATTATGGAGTGGAACTAAGGACCAGGGAACTAAGGACCAGGGAACTAAGACCAGGGAACTAAGGACCAGTGAACCAGGCTGATTAAGGAGTGGAACTAAGGACCAGGGAACTAAGGACCAGGGAACTAAGGACCAGGGAACTAAGACCAGGGAACTAAGGACCAGTGAACCAGGCTGATTAAGGAGTGGAACTAAGGACCAGGGAACTAAGGACCAGGGAGCTAAGGACCAGGAAACCAAGCTGATTAAATTATGGAGTGGAACTAAGGACCAGGGAACCAAGCTGATTAAGGAGTGGAACTAAGGACCAGGGAACCAAGCTGATTAAGGAGTGGAACTAAGACCAGGGAACTAAGGACCAGGGAACCAAGCTGATTAAGGAGTGGAACTAAGGACCAGGGTGCCAGGCTGATTAAGGAGTGGAACTAAGACCAGGGAACTAAGGACCAGGGAACTAAGACCAGGGAACCAAGCTGATTAAGGAGTGGAACTAAGGACCAGGGTGCCAAGCTGATTAAGGAGTGGAACTAAGACCAGGGAACTAAGGACCAGGGAACCAAGCTGATTAAGGAGTGGAACTAAGGACCAGGGAACTAAGGACCAGGGAACTAAGGACCAGGGAACAACTAAGACCAGGGAACTAAGGACCAGGGAACCAGGCTGATTAAGGAGTGGAACTAAGGACCAGGGAACTAAGGACCAGGGAACTAAGGACCAGGAAACCAAGCTGATTAAATTATGGAGTGGAACTAAGGACCAGGGAACCAAGCTGATTAAGGAGTGGAACTAAGGACCAGGGAACTAAGGACCAGGGAACCAAGCTGATTAAGGAGTGGAACTAAGACCAGGGAACCAAGCTGATTAAGGAGTGGAACTAAGACCAGGGAACTAAGGACCAGGGAACCAAGCTGATTAAGGAGTGGAACTAAGGACCAGGGTGCCAGGCTGATTAAGGAGTGGAACTAAGACCAGGGAACCAAGCTGATTAAGGAGTGGAACTAAGGACCAGGGTGCCAGGCTGATTAAGGAGTGGAACTAAGACCAGGGAACTAAGGACCAGGGAACTAAGACCAGGGAACCAAGCTGATTAAGGAGTGGAACTAAAGACCAGGGTGCCAAGCTGATTAAGGAGTGGAACTAAGGACCAGGGTACCAGGCTGATTAAGGAGTGGAACTAAGGACCAGGGTCCCAAGCTGATTAAGGAGTGGAACTAAGGACCAGGGAACCAAGCTGATTAAGGAGTGGAACTAAGGACCAGGGAACTAAGGACCAGGGAACCAAGCTGATTAAGGAGTGGAACTAAGGACCAGGGAACCAAGCTGATTAATGAGTGGAACTAAGGACCAGGAAACCAAGCTGATTAAGGAGTGGAACTAAGACCAGGGAACTAAGGACCAGGGAACCAGGCTGATTAAGGAGTGGAACTAAGGACCAGGGTGCCAAGCTGATTAAGGAGTGGAACTAAGGACCAGGGAACTAAGGACCAGGGAACTAAGGACCAGGGAACCAAGCTGATTCAGGAGTGGAACTAAGGACCAGGGAACCAAACTGATTCAGGAGTGGAACTAAGGACCAGGGAACCAGGCTGATTAAGGAGTGGAACTAAGATCAGGGAACTAAGGACCAGGGAACCAGGCTGATTAAGGAGTGGAACTAAGGACCAGGGTGCCAAGCTGATTAAGGAGTGGAACTAAGGACCAGGGAACTAAGGACCAGGGAACTAAGGACCAGGGAACCAAGCTGATTAAGGAGTGGAACTAAGGACCAGGGAACTAAGACCAGGGAACCAAGCTGATTAAGGAGTGGAACTAAGACCAGGGAACCAAGTTGATTAAGGAGTGGAACTAAGGACCAGGGAACCAAGCTGATTAAGGAGTGGAACTAAGGACCAGGGAACCAAGCTAAACGTGATATCTTTATTGTCTGAATGTAATACTTGATGGTTTGCAGACGTCCCTTGGAACAGGGATTGGAACTGACTCCTCCCCCTATAGTTTCTGTGGAACCTTCGTTCAGTCAGTTGATTTTGGGGTTATGTACATTTTGTTCCTGCACGTTAGATCCAACTTTTTTTTAAGTTAAGAATTTATAAGACAGTCCTTTGTAAGACAGTCCTTTATAATAAGACAGTCCTTTATAATAAGACAGTCCTTTATAATAAGACAGTCCTTTATAATAAGACAGTCCTTTATAAGACAGTCCTTTATAAGACAGTCCTTTATAAGACAGTCCTTTATAATAAGACAGTCCTTTATAATAAGACAGTCCTTTATTATAAGACAGTCCTTTATATAAGACAGTCCTTTATAAGACAGTCCTTTATAATAAGACAGTCCTTTATAATAAGACAGTCCTTTATAATAAGACAGTCCTTTATAATAAGACAGTCCTTTATAAGACAGTCCTTTATAAGACAGTCCTTTATAAGACAGTCCTTTATAATAAGACAGTCCTTTATAAGACAGTCCTTTATAGTAAGACAGTCCTTTATAGTAAGACAGTCCTTTATAATAAGACAGTCCTTTATAAGACAGTCCTTTATAATAAGACAGTCCTTTATAAGACAGTCCTTTTATAAGACATAAGACAGTCCTTTATAATAAGAAAGTCCTTTATAAGACAGTCCTTTATAAGACATAAGACAGTCCTTTATAATAAGACAGTCCTTTATAAGACAGTCCTTTATAAGACAGTCCTTTATAAGACAGTCCTTTATAATAAGACAGTCCTTTATAATAAGACAGTCCTTTATAAGACAGTCCTTTATAAGACAGTCCTTTATAATAAGACAGTCCTTTATTATAAGACAGTCCTTTATAAGACAGTCCTTTATAAGACAGTCCTTTATAAGACAGTCCTTTATAAGACAGTCCTTTATAATAAGACAGTCCTTTATAATAAGACAGTCCTTTATAAGACAGTCCTTTATAAGACAGTCCTTTATAAGACAGTCCTTTATAATAAGACAGTCCTTTAATAAGACAGTCCTTTATAAGACAGTCCTTTATAATAAGACAGTCCTTTATAAGACAGTCCTTTATAAGACAGTCCTTTTAATAAGACAGTCCTTTATATAAGACAGTCCTTTATAATAAGACAGTCCTTTAAAAGACAGTCCTTTAAGACAGTCCTTTATAATAAGACAGTCCTTTATAATAAGACAGTCCTTACAAGACATAAGACAGTCCTTTATAATAAGACAGTCCTTTTAATAAGACAGTCCTTTATAATAAGACAGTCCTTTAATAAGACAGTCCTTATATAAGACAGTCCTTTATAAGACAGTCCTTTATAAGACAGTCCTTTTGTAAGACAGTCCTTTATAATAAGACAGTCCTTTATAAGACAGTCCTTTGTAAGACAGTCCTTTATAATAAGACAGTCCTTTATAAGACAGTCCTTTATAATAAGACAGTCCTTTATAATAAGACAGTCCTTTATAAGACAGTCCTTTATAAGACAGTCCTTTGTAAGACAGTCCTTTATAATAAGACAGTCCTTTATAATAAGACAGTCCTTTATAATAAGACAGTCCTTTATAATAAGACAGTCCTTTATAAGACAGTCCTTTATAAGACAGTCCTTTATAATAAGACAGTCCTTTGTAAGACAGTCCTTTATAATAAGAAAGTCCTTTATAAGACAGTCCTTTATAAGACAGTCCTTTATAATAAGACAGTCCTTTATAAGACAGTCCTTTATAAGACAGTCCTTTGTAAGACAGTCCTTTATAATAAGACAGTCCTTTATAATAAGACAGTCCTTTATAAGACAGTCCTTTATAAGACAGTCCTTTGTAATAAGACAGTCCTTTATAATAAGACAGTCCTTTATAATAAGACAGTCCTTTGTAAGACAGTCCTTTATAATAAGAAAGTCCTTTATAAGACAGTCCGTTGTAAGACATTCCTTTATAATAAGACAGTCCTTTGTAATAAGACAGTCCTTTATAAGACAGTCCTTTATAAGACAGTTCTTTGTAAGACAGTCCTTTATAATAAGACAGTCCTTTAAAAGACAGTCCTTTATAAGACAGTCCTTTGTAAGACAGTCCTTTATAAGACAGTCCTTTGTAAGACAGTCCTTTATAATAAGACAGTCCTTTATAATAAGACATTCCTTTATAATAAGACAGTCCTTTACAATAAGACAGTCCTTTAAAAGACCGTTCTTTGTAAGACAGTCCTTTATAATAAGATAGTCCTTTACAAGACAGTCCTTTGTAAGACAGTCCTTTATAAGACAGTCCTTTATAAGACAGTCCTTTATAATAAGACAGTCCTTTATAATAAGACAGTCCTTTGTAATAAGACAGTCCTTTATAGTAAGACAGTCCTTTATAAGACAGTCCTTTATAAGACAGTCCTTTGTAAGACAGTCCTTTATAATAAGACAGTCCTTTATAAGACAGTCCTTTGTAAGACAGTCCTTTATAATAAGACAGTCCTTTATAAGACAGTCCTTTATAATAAGACAGTCCTTTATAATAAGACAGTCCTTTATAAGACAGTCCTTTATAAGACAGTCCTTTATAAGACAGTCCTTTATAATAAGACAGTCCTTTATAATAAGACAGTCCTTTATAAGACAGTCCTTTATAATAAGACAGTCCTTTATAATAAGACAGTCCTTTATAAGACAGTCCTTTATAAGACAGTCCTTTATAAGACAGTCCTTTATAAGACAGTCCTTTATAAGACAGTCCTTTATAAGACAGTCCTTTATAAGACAGTCCTTTATAATAAGACAGTCCTTTATAAGACAGTCCTTTATAATAAGACAGTCCTTTATAATAAGACAGTCCTTTATAAGACAGTCCTTTATAATAAGACAGTCCTTTATAATAAGACAGTCCTTTATAAGACAGTCCTTTATAATAAGACAGTCCTTTATAAGACAGTCCTTTATAATAAGACAGTCCTTTATAATAAGACAGTCCTTTATAATAAGACAGTCCTTTATAATAAGACAGTCCTTTATAAGACAGTCCTTTATAAGACAGTCCTTTATAATAAGACAGTCCTTTATAATAAGACAGTCCTTTATAAGACAGTCCTTTATAAGACAGTCCTTTGTAAGACAGTCCTTTATAATAAGACAGTCCTTTATAATAAGACAGTCCTTTATAATAAGACAGTCCTTTATAATAAGACAGTCCTTTATAAGACAGTCCTTTATAAGACAGTCCTTTATAATAAGACAGTCCTTTGTAAGACAGTCCTTTATAATAAGAAAGTCCTTTATAAGACAGTCCTTTGTAAGACAGTCCTTTATAATAAGACAGTCCTTTATAATAAGACAGTCCTTTATAAGACAGTCCTTTATAAGACAGTCCTTTGTAATAAGACAGTCCTTTATAATAAGACAGTCCTTTATAATAAGACAGTCCTTTGTAAGACAGTCCTTTATAATAAGAAAGTCCTTTATAAGACAATAAGACAGTCCTTTATAATAAGACAGTCCTTTGTAATAAGACAGTCCTTTATAAGACAGTCCTTTATAAGACAGTCCTTTGTAAGACAGTCCTTTATAAGACAGTCCTTTAAAAGACAGTCCTTTATAAGACAGTCCTTTGTAAGACAGTCCTTTATAAGACAGTCCTTTGTAAGACAGTCCTTTATAATAAGACAGTCCTTTATAATAAGACACTCCTTTATAATAAGACAGTCCTTTACAATAAGACAGTCCTTTAAAAGACCGTTCTTTGTAAGACAGTCCTTTATAATAAGATAGTCCTTTACAAGACAGTCCTTTGTAAGACAGTCCTTTATAAGACAGTCCTTTATAAGACAGTCCTTTATAATAAGACAGTCCTTTATAATAAGACAGTCCTTTGTAATAAGACAGTCCTTTATAGTAAGACAGTCCTTTATAAGACAGTCCTTTGTAAGACAGTCCTTTATAATAAGACAGTCCTTTATAGTAAGACAGTCCTTTATAAGACAGTCCTTTGTAAGACAGTCCTTTATAATAAGACAGTCCTTTATAAGACAGTCCTTTGTAAGACAGTCCTTTATAGTAAGACAGTCCTTTATAAGACAGTCCTTTGTAAGACAGTCCTTTATAAGACAGTCCTTTATAAGACAGTCCTTTATAATAAGACAGTCCTTTATAAGACAGTCCTTTATAAGACAGTCCTTTATAATAAGACAGTCCTTTATAAGACAGTCCTTTGTAAGACAGTCCTTTGTAAGACAGTCCTTTATAAGACAGTCCTTTGTAAGACAGTCCTTTATAAGACAGTCCTTTATAAGACAGTCCTTTGTAAGACAGTCCTTTATAATAAGACAGTCCTTTATAAGACAGTCCTTTATAAGACAGTCCTTTATAGTAAGACAGTCCTTTATAAGACAGTCCTTTGTAAGACAGTCCTTTATAAGACAGTCCTTTGTAAGACAGTCCTTTATAAGACAGTCCTTTATAAGACAGTCCTTTGTAAGACAGTCCTTTATAAGACAGTCCTTTGTAAGACAGTCCTTTATAATAAGACAGTCCTTTATAAGACAGTCCTTTATAAGACAGTCCTTTATAAGACAGTCCTTTGTAAGACAGTCCTTTATAATAAGACAGTCCTTTATAAGACAGTCCTTTATAATAAGACAGTCCTTTATAAGACAGTCCTTTGTAAGACAGTCCTTTAAAAGACAGTCCTTTGTAAGACAGTCCTTTATAGTAAGACAGTCCTTTATAAGACAGTCCTTTATAAGACAGTCCTTTATAATAAGACAGTCCTTTATAATAAGACAGTCCTTTATAAGACAGTCCTTTATAAGACAGTCCTTTATAAGACAGTCCTTTGTAAGACAGTCCTTTATAATAAGACAGTCCTTTATAATAAGACAGTCCTTTAAAAGACAGTCCTTTATAATAAGACAGTCCTTTATAATAAGACAGTCCTTTATAATAAGACAGTCCTTTATAAGACAGTCCTTTATAAGACAGTCCTTTATAAGACAGTCCTTTATAAGACAGTCCTTTATAATAAGACAGTCCTTTATAAGACAGTCCTTTATAAGACAGTCCTTTATAATAAGACAGTCCTTTATAAGACAGTCCTTTATAAGACAGTCCTTTGTAAGACAGTCCTTTATAATAAGAAAGTCCTTTGTAAGACAGTCCTTTATAAGACAGTCCTTTATAAGACAGTCCTTTATAATAAGACAGTCCTTTATAATAAGACAGTCCTTTAAAAGACAGTCCTTTGTAAGACAGTCCTTTATAAGACAGTCCTTTATAAGACAGTCCTTTATAATAAGACAGTCCTTTATAAGACAGTCCTTTATAAGACAGTCCTTTATAAGACAGTCCTTTATAATAAGACAGTCCTTTGTAAGACAGTCCTTTATAAGACAGTCCTTTATAAGACAGTCCTTTATAAGACAGTCCTTTATAAGACAGTCCTTTGTAAGACAGTCCTTTATAAGACAGTCCTTTATAAGACAGTCCTTTGTAAGACAGTCCTTTATAAGACAGTCCTTTATAAGACAGTCCTTTATAAGACAGTCCTTTATAATAAGACAGTCCTTTATAAGACAGTCCTTTATAAGACAGTCCTTTATAAGACAGTCCTTTATAATGAGACAGTCCTTTATAATAAGACAGTCCTTTATAATAAGACAGTCCTTTATAATAAGACAGTCCTTTATAAGACAGTCCTTTGTAAGACAGTCCTTTATAAGACAGTCCTTTGTAAGACAGTCCTTTATAATAAGACAGTCCTTTATAAGACAGTCCTTTATAATAAGACAGTCCTTTATAAGACAGTCCTTTGTAAGACAGTCCTTTAAAAGACAGTCCTTTGTAAGACAGTCCTTTATAGTAAGACAGTCCTTTATAAGACAGTCCTTTATAAGACAGTCCTTTATAATAAGACAGTCCTTTATAATAAGACAGTCAGTCCTTTATAATAAGACAGTCCTTTATAATAAGACAGTCCTTTATAAGACAGTCCTTTATAAGACAGTCCTTTATAAGACAGTCCTTTATAAGACAGTCCTTTATAATAAGACAGTCCTTTATAAGACAGTCCTTTATAAGACAGTCCTTTATAAGACAGTCCTTTATAAGACAGTCCTTTGTAAGACAGTCCTTTAAAAGACAGTCCTTTATAAGACAGTCCTTTATAATAAGACAGTCCTTTATAATAAGACAGTCCTTTGTAAGACAGTCCTTTATAATAAGACAGTCCTTTATAATAAGACAGTCCTTTATAAGACAGTCCTTTATAATAAGACAGTCCTTTATAATAAGACAGTCCTTTATAAGACAGTCCTTTATAAGACAGTCCTTTATAAGACAGTCCTTTGTAAGACAGTCCTTTATAATAAGACAGTCCTTTATAAGACAGTCCTTTATAATAAGACAGTCCTTTATAATAAGACAGTCCTTTATAAGACAGTCCTTTATAATAAGACAGTCCTTTATAATAAGACAGTCCTTTATAAGACAGTCCTTTATAAGACAGTCCTTTATAAGACAGTCCTTTATAAGACAGTCCTTTATAAGACAGTCCTTTGTAAGACAGTCCTTTATAAGACAGTCCTTTATAATAAGACAGTCCTTTATAAGACAGTCCTTTATAATAAGACAGTCCTTTATAATAAGACAGTCCTTTATAAGACAGTCCTTTATAAGACAGTCCTTTATAATAAGACAGTCCTTTATAATAAGACAGTCCTTTATAAGACAGTCCTTTATAAGACAGTCCTTTATAATAAGACAGTCCTTTATAATAAGACAGTCCTTTATAAGACAGTCCTTTATAATAAGACAGTCCTTTATAATAAGACAGTCCTTTATAATAAGACAGTCCTTTATAAGACAGTCCTTTATAATAAGACAGTCCTTTATAATAAGACAGTCCTTTATAAGACAGTCCTTTATAAGACAGTCCTTTATAAGACAGTCCTTTATAATAAGACAGTCCTTTATAATAAGACAGTCCTTTATAATAAGACAGTCCTTTATAATAAGACAGTCCTTTATAAGACAGTCCTTTATAAGACAGTCCTTTATATAAGACAGTCCTTTGTAAGACAGTCCTTTATAATAAGAAAGTCCTTTATAAGACAGTCCTTTATAAGACAGTCCTTTATAAGACAGTCCTTTGTAAGACAGTCCTTTATAATAAGACAGTCCTTTATAATAAGACAGTCCTTTATAAGACAGTCCTTTTATAAGACAGTCCTTTATAAGACAGTCCTTTATAATAAGACAGTCCTTTATAATAAGACAGTCCTTTAATAAGACAGTCCTTTATAATAAGAAAGTCCTTTATAAGACACAGTCCTTATAATAAGACAGTCCTTTGTAATAAGACAGTCCTTTATAAGACAGTCCTTTATAAGACAGTCTTTATAAGACAGTCCTTTATAATAAGACAGTCCTTTATAAGACAGTCCTTTATAATAAGACAGTCCTTTATAAGACAGTCCTTTTTGTAAGACAGTCCTTTATAGTAAGACAGTCCTTTATAAGACAGTCCTTTGTAAGACAGTCCTTTATAAGACAGTCCTTTATAAGACAGTCCTTTATAATAAGACAGTCCTTTATAATAAGACAGTCCTTTATAAGACAGTCCTTTATAGTAAGACAGTCCTTTATAGTAAGACAGTCCTTTATAAGACAGTCCTTTATAATAAGACAGTCCTTTATAAGACAGCCCTTTGTAAGACAGTCCTTTATAATAAGACAGTCCTTTATAAGACAGTCCTTTATAGTAAGACAGTCCTTTATAGTAAGACAGTCCTTTATAAGACAGTCCTTTATATAAGACAGTCCTTTATAAGACAGTCCTTTATAATAAGACAGTCCTTTAAAAGACAGTCCTTTATAATAAGACAGTCCTTTATAATAAGACAGTCCTTTATATAAGACAGTCCTTTATAATAAGACAGTCCTTTATAATAAGACAGTCCTTTATAGTCCTTTATAAGACAGTCCTTATAAGACATAAGACAGTCCTTTGTAAGACAGTCCTTTATAAGACAGTCCTTTATAATAAGACAGTCCTTTATAAGACAGTCCTTTATAATAAGACAGTCCTTTATAATAAGACAGTCCTTTATAAGACAGTCCTTTATAATAAGACAGTCCTTTATAATAAGACAGTCCTTTATTATTATAAGACAGTCCTTATAATAAGACAGTCCTTTATAAGACAGTCCTTTATAATAAGACAGTCCTTTATAATAAGACAGTCCTTTATAAGACAGTCCTTTATAATAAGACAGTCCTTTATAATAAGACAGTCCTTTATAAGACAGTCCTTTATAAGACAGTCCTTTATAAGACAGTCCTTTATAATAAGACAGTCCTTTATAATAAGACAGTCCTTTATAATAAGACAGTCCTTTATAATAAGACAGTCCTTTATAAGACAGTCCTTTATAAGACAGTCCTTTATAATAAGACAGTCCTTTGTAAGACAGTCCTTTATAATAAGAAAGTCCTTTATAAGACAGTCCTTTGTAAGACAGTCCTTTATAATAAGACAGTCCTTTATAATAAGACAGTCCTTTATAAGACAGTCCTTTATAAGACAGTCCTTTGTAATAAGACAGTCCTTTATAATAAGACAGTCCTTTATAATAAGACAGTCCTTTGTAAGACAGTCCTTTATAATAAGAAAGTCCTTTATAAGACAGTCCTTTGTAAGACATTCCTTTATAATAAGACAGTCCTTTGTAATAAGACAGTCCTTTATAAGACAGTCCTTTATAAGACAGTTCTTTGTAAGACAGTCCTTTATAATAAGACAGTCCTTTAAAAGACAGTCCTTTATAAGACAGTCCTTTGTAAGACAGTCCTTTATAAGACAGTCCTTTGTAAGACAGTCCTTTATAATAAGACAGTCCTTTATAATAAGACACTCCTTTATAATAAGACAGTCCTTTACAATAAGACAGTCCTTTAAAAGACCGTTCTTTGTAAGACAGTCCTTTATAATAAGATAGTCCTTTACAAGACAGTCCTTTGTAAGACAGTCCTTTATAAGACAGTCCTTTATAAGACAGTCCTTTATAATAAGACAGTCCTTTATAATAAGACAGTCCTTTGTAATAAGACAGTCCTTTATAGTAAGACAGTCCTTTATAAGACAGTCCTTTGTAAGACAGTCCTTTATAATAAGACAGTCCTTTATAGTAAGACAGTCCTTTATAAGACAGTCCTTTATAATAAGACAGTCCTTTGTAAGACAGTCCTTTATAATAAGACAGTCCTTTATAAGACAGTCCTTTGTAAGACAGTCCTTTATAGTAAGACAGTCCTTTATAAGACAGTCCTTTGTAAGACAGTCCTTTATAAGACAGTCCTTTATAAGACAGTCCTTTATAATAAGACAGTCCTTTATAAGACAGTCCTTTATAAGACAGTCCTTTATAAGACAGTCCTTTATAAGACAGTCCTTTATAATAAGACAGTCCTTTATAAGACAGTCCTTTGTAAGACAGTCCTTTATAAGACAGTCCTTTATAAGACAGTCCTTTGTAAGACAGTCCTTTATAATAAGACAGTCCTTTATAAGACAGTCCTTTATAAGACAGTCCTTTATAATAAGACAGTCCTTTATAAGACAGTCCTTTATAAGACAGTCCTTTATAATAAGACAGTCCTTTATAAGACAGTCCTTTATAAGACAGTCCTTTATAAGACAGTCCTTTATAAGACATAAGACAGTCCTTTATAATAAGACAGTCCTTTATAAGACAGTCCTATTATAAGACAGTCCTTTATAAGACAGTCCTTTATAATAAGACAGTCCTTTATAAGACAGTCCTTTATAATAAGACAGTCCTTTATAAGACAGTTAAGACATAAGACAGTCCTTTATAAGACAGTCCTTTATAAGACAGTCCTTTATAAGACAGTCCTTTATAAGACAGTCCTTTATAATAAGACAGTCCTTTAATAAGACAGTCCTTTATAATAAGACAGTCCTTTATAAGACAGTCCTTTATAAGACAGTCCTTTATAAGACAGTCCTTTATAAGACAGTCCTTTATAATAAGACAGTCCTTTATAATAAGACAGTCCTTTAAAAGACAGTCCTTTATAAGACAGTCCTTTATAATAAGACAGTCCTTTATATAAGACAGTCCTTTATAAGACAGTCCTTTATAAGACAGTCCTTTATAAGACAGTCCTTTATAATAAGACAGTCCTTTATAAGACAGTCCTTTATAAGACAGTCCTTTATAATAAGACAGTCCTTTATAAGACAGTCCTTTAATAAGACAGTCCTTTATAAGACAGTCCTTTATAATAAGAAAGTCCTTTAATAAGACAGTCCTTTATAAGACAGTCCTTTATAAGACAGTCCTTTATAATAAGACAGTCCTTTATAATAAGACAGTCCTTTAAAAGAATAAGACAGTCCTTTATAAGACAGTCCTTTATAAGACAGTCCTTTATAATAAGACAGTCCTTTATAAGACAGTCCTTTATAAGACAGTCCTTTATAAGACAGTCCTTTTTATAAGACAGTCCTTTTAGTCCTTTATAAGACAGTCCTTTTATAAGACAGTCCTTTTAAGACAGTCCTTTATAAGACAGTCCTTTATAAGACAGTCCTTTATAAGACAGTCCTTTTAAGACAGTATAAGACAGTCCTTTATAATACAGTCCTTTATAAGACAGTCCTTTATAATAAGACAGTCCTTTATAAGACAGTCCTTTATAAGACAGTCCTTTGTAAGACAGTCCTTTATAAGACAGTCCTTTATAATAAGACAGTCCTTTATAAGACAGTCCTTTATATAAGACAGTCCTTTATAAGACAGTCCTTTATAAGACAGTCCTTTATAAGACAGTCCTTTAATAAGACAGTCCTTTATATAAGACAGTCCTTTATAAGACAGTCCTTATAATAAGACAGTCCTTTATAAGACAGTCCTTTGTAAGACAGTCTTTAAAAGACAGTTTGTAAGACAGTCCTTTATAGTAAGACAGTCCTTTATAAGACAGTCCTTTATAAGACAGTCCTTTATAATAAGACAGTCCTTTATAATAAGACAGTCCTTTATAATAAGACAGTCCTTTATAATAAGACAGTCCTTTATAAGACAGTCCTTTATAAGACAGTCCTTTATAAGACAGTCCTTTATAAGACAGTCCTTTATAATAAGACAGTCCTTTATAAGACAGTCCTTTATAAGACAGTCCTTTATAAGACAGTCCTTTATAAGACAGTCCTTTGTAAGACAGTCCTTTAAAAGACAGTCCTTTATAAGACAGTCCTTTATAATAAGACAGTCCTTTATAATAAGACAGTCCTTTATAATAAGACAGTCCTTTATAAGACAGTCCTTTATAAGACAGTCCTTTATAATAAGACAGTCCTTTATAAGACAGTCCTTTATAATAAGACAGTCCTTTATAATAAGACAGTCCTTTATAAGACAGTCCTTTATAAGACAGTCCTTTATAAGACAGTCCTTTATAAGACAGTCCTTTATAATAAGACAGTCCTTTATAAGACAGTCCTTTATAATAAGACAGTCCTTTATAATAAGACAGTCCTTTATAAGACAGTCCTTTATAATAAGACAGTCCTTTATAATAAGACAGTCCTATTATTATAAGACAGTCCTTTATAGTCCTTTATAAGACAGTCCTTTACAGTCCTTTATAAGACAGTCCTTTATAATAAGACAGTCCTTTATAAGACAGTCCTTTATAATAAGACAGTCCTTTATAATAAGACAGTCCTTTATAAGACAGTCCTTTATAAGACAGTCCTTTATAATAAGACAGTCCTTTATAATAAGACAGTCCTTTATAAGACAGTCCTTTATAAGACAGTCCTTTATAAGACAGTCCTTTATAATAAGACAGTCCTTTATAAGACAGTCCTTTATAATAAGACAGTCCTTTATAAGACAGTCCTTTATAATAAGACAGTCCTTTATAAGACAGTCCTTTATAATAAGACAGTCCTTATAATAAGACAGTCCTTTATAAGACAGTCCTTTATAAGACAGTCCTTTATAAGACAGTCCTTTATAATAAGACAGTCCTTTAATATATAATAAGACAGTCCTTTATAATAAGACAGTCCTTTATAGTCCTTTATAAGACAGTCCTTTATAATAAGACAGTCCTTTATAAGACAGTCCTTTATAATAAGTCCTTTATAAGACAGTCCTTTATAAGACAGTCCTTTATAATAAGACAGTCCTTTATAAGACAGTCCTTTATAAGACAGTCCTTTGTAAGACAGTCCTTTATAATAAGACAGTCCTTTATAATAAGACAGTCCTTTATAAGACAGTCCTTTATAAGACAGTCCTTTATAATAAGACAGTCCTTTATAATAAGACAGTCCTTTATAATAAGACAGTCCTTTATAAGACAGTCCTTTATAATAAGACAGTCCTTTATAAGACAGTCCTTTATAAGACAGTCCTTTATAATAAGACAGTCCTTTGTAATAAGACAGTCCTTTATAAGACAGTCCTTTATAAGACAGTCCTTTATAAGACAGTCCTTTATAAGACAGTCCTTTAAAAGACAGTCCTTTATAAGACAGTCCTTTGTAAGACAGTCCTTTATAAGACAGTCCTTTATAAGACAGTCCTTTATAATAAGACAGTCCTTTATAATAAGACATTCCTTTATAATAAGACAGTCCTTTATAATAAGACAGTCCTTTTTGTAAGACAGTCCTTTATTTATACAAGACAGTCCTTTGTAAGACAGTCCTTTATAAGACAGTCCTTTATAAGACAGTCCTTTATAATAAGACAGTCCTTTATAATAAGACAGTCCTTTAATAAGACAGTCCTTTATAGTAAGACAGTCCTTTATAAGACAGTCCTTTATAAGACAGTCCTTTGTAAGACAGTCCTTTATAATAAGACAGTCCTTTATAAGACAGTCCTTTATAAGACAGTCCTTTATAATAAGACAGTCCTTTATAAGACAGTCCTTTATAATAAGACAGTCCCTTAATAAGACAGTCCTTTATAAGACAGTCCTTTATAAGACAGTCCTTTATAAGACAGTCCTTTATAAGACAGTCCTTTATAATAAGACAGTCCTTTATAAGACAGTCCTTTATAATAAGACAGTCCTTTATAATAAGACATTCCTTTATAAGACAGTCCTTTATAAGACAGTCCTTTATAATAAGACAGTCCTTTATAAGACAGTCCTTTATAAGACAGTCCTTTATAAGACAGTCCTTTATAAGACAGTCCTTTATAATAAGACAGTCCTTTATAAGACAGTCCTTTATAATAAGACAGTCCTTTATAATAAGACAGTCCTTTATAAGACAGTCCTTTATAAGACAGTCCTTTATAATAAGACAGTCCTTTATAATAAGACAGTCCTTTATAAGACAGTCCTTTATAATAAGACAGTCCTTTATAATAAGACAGTCCTTTATAATAAGACAGTCCTTTATAATAAGACAGTCCTTTATAATAAGACAGTCCTTTATAAGACAGTCCTTTATAAGACAGTCCTTTATAATAAGACAGTCCTTTATAAGACAGTCCTTTATAATAAGACAGTCCTTTATAAGACAGTCCTTTATAAGACAGTCCTTTATAATAAGACAGTCCTTTATAATAAGACAGTCCTTTATAAGACAGTCCTTTAATAAGACAGTCCTTTTAATAAGACAGTCCTTTATAATAAGACAGTCCTTTATAAGACAGTCCTTTATAAGACAGTCCTTTATAAGACAGTCCTTTTATAAGACAGTCCTTTATAATAAGACAGTCCTTTATAAGACAGTCCTTTATACAGTTCTTTGTAAGACAGTCCTTTATAATAAGACAGTCCTTTATAAGACAGTCCTTTCCTTTATAAGACAGTCCTTTATAAGACATAAGACAGTCCTTTATATAAGACAGTCCATAAGACAGTCCTTTATAATAAGACAGTCCTTTATAACACAGTCCTTTGTAAGACAGTCCTTTATAAGACAGTCCTTTATAATAAGACAGTCCTTTATAAGACAGTCCTTTGTAAGACAGTCCTTTATAGTAAGACAGTCCTTTATAATAAGACAGTCCTTTATAATAAGACAGTCCTTTATAACACAGTCCTTTGTAAGACAGTCCTTTATAAGACAGTCCTTTATAAGACAGTCCTTTATAATAAGACAGTCCTTTATAATAAGACAGTCCTTTATAAGACAGTCCTTTATAATAAGATAAGACAGTCCTTTATAAGACAGTCCTTTATAAGACAGTCCTTTGTAAGACAGTCCTTTATAGTAAGACAGTCCTTTATAACAAAGTCCTTTGTAAGACAGTCCTTTATAAGACAGTCCTTTATAAGACAGTCCTTTATAATAAGACAGTCCTTTATAATAAGACAGTCCTTTATAATACAGTCCTTTATAATAAGACAGTCCTTTATAAGACAGTCCTTTAGACATAAGACAGTCCTTTATAAGACAGTCCTTTGTAGTCCTTTATAAGACAGTCCTTTATAAGACAGTCCTTTGTAAGACAGTCCTTTATAATAAGACAGTCCTTTATAGTCCTTTATAAGACAGTCCTTTATAGTAAGACAGTCCTTTATAAGACAGTCCTTTGTAAGACAGTCCTTTATAAGACAGTCCTTTATAAGACAGTCCTTTGTAAGACAGTCCTTTATAAGACAGTCCTTTGTAAGACAGTCCTTTATAATAAGACAGTCCTTTATAAGACAGTCCTTTATAAGACAGTCCTTTATAAGACAGTCCTTTGTAAGACAGTCCTTTATAATAAGACAGTCCTTTATATAAGACAGTCCTTTATAATAAGACAGTCCTTATATAAGACAGTCCTTTAAAAGACAGTCCTTTAATAAGACAGTCCTTTATAGTAAGACAGTCCTTTATAAGACAGTCCTTTATAAGACAGTCCTTTATAATAAGACAGTCCTTTATAATAAGACAGTCCTTTATAATAAGACAGTCCTTTATAAGACAGTCCTTTATAAGACAGTCCTTTATAAGACAGTAAGACCTTTATAATAAGACAGTCCTTTATAATAAGACAGTCCTTTAAAAGACAGTCCTTTATAATAAGACAGTCCTTTATAATAAGACAGTCCTTTATAATAAGACAGTCCTTTATAAGACAGTCCTTTATAAGACAGTCCTTTATAAGACAGTCCTTTATAAGACAGTCCTTTATAATAAGACAGTCCTTTATAAGACAGTCCTTTATAAGACAGTCCTTTATAATAAGACAGTCCTTTATAAGACAGTCCTTTATAAGACAGTCCTTTGTAAGACAGTCCTTTATAATAAGACAGTCCTTTATAAGACAGTCCTTTATAAGACAGTCCTTTATAAGACAGTCCTTTATAATAAGACAGTCCTTTATAATAAGACAGTCCTTTAAAAGACATAAGACAGTCCTTTATAAGACAGTCCTTTATAAGACAGTCCTTTATAATAAGACAGTCCTTTATACAGTCCTTTATAAGACAGTCCTTTATAATAAGACAGTCCTTTGTAAGACAGTCCTTTATAAGACAGTCCTTTATAAGACAGTCCTTTATAAGACAGTCCTTTGTAAGACAGTCCTTTAATAAGACAGTCCTTTATAAGACAGTCCTTTATAAGACAGTCCTTTATAAGACAGTCCTTTATAAGACAGTCCTTTGTAAGACAGTCCTTTATAAGACAGTCCTTTATAAGACAGTCCTTTATAAGACAGTCCTTTATAATGAGACAGTCCTTTATAATAAGACAGTCCTTTATAAGACAGTCCTTTATAATAAGACAGTCCTTTATAAGACAGTCCTTTATAAGACAGTCCTTTATAAGACAGTCCTTTATAAGACAGTCCTTTATAATAAGACAGTCCTTTATAAGACAGTCCTTTATAATAAGACAGTCCTTTATAAGACAGTCCTTTATAAGACAGTCCTTTAAAAGACAGTCCTTTAGTCCTTTAATAAGACAGTCCTTTATAAGACAGTCCTTTATAAGACAGTCCTTTATAATAAGACAGTCCTTTATAATAAGACAGTCCTTTATAATAAGACAGTCCTTTATAATAAGACAGTCCTTTATAAGACAGTCCTTTATAAGACAGTCCTTTATAAGACAGTCCTTTGTAAGACAGTCCTTTATAATAAGACAGTCCTTTATAATAAGACAGTCCTTTAAAAGACAGTCCTTTATAATAAGACAGTCCTTTATAATAAGACAGTCCTTTATAATAAGACAGTCCTTTATAAGACAGTCCTTTATAAGACAGTCCTTTATAATAAGACAGTCCTTTATATAAGACAGTCCTTTATAAAAGACAGTCCTTTATCATAAGACAGTCCTTATATAAGACAGTCCTTTATAATAAGACAGTCCTTTATAAGACAATAAGACAGTCCTTTATAAGACAGTCCTTTATAAGACAGTCCTTTATAGTCCTTTATAAGACAGTCCTTTATAATAAGACAGTCCTTTATAAGACAGTCCTTTATAAGACAGTCCTTTATAATAAGACAGTCCTTTATAAGACAGTCCTTTATAATAAGACAGTCCTTTATAAGACAGTCCTTTATAAGACAGTCCTTTATAATAAGAAAGTCCTT
Organism: Oncorhynchus nerka; assembly: GCF_034236695.1. Lineage (NCBI taxonomy): Eukaryota > Metazoa > Chordata > Actinopteri > Salmoniformes > Salmonidae > Oncorhynchus > Oncorhynchus nerka. Next base: position 5,464,756 of record NC_088408.1, on the reverse strand, counting down.
GTATTATAAGACAGTCCTTTATAAGACAGTCCTTTATAATAAGACAGTCCTTTATAGTCCTTTATAAGACAGTCCTTTATAAGACAGTCCTTTATAATAAGACAGTCCTTTATAAGACAGTCCTTTATAAGACAGTCCTTTATAATAAGACAGTCCTTTGTAAGACAGTCCTTTATAAGACAGTCCTTTATAAGACAGTCCTTTATAAGACAGTCCTTTATAATAAGACAGTCCTTATATAGTCCTTTATAAGACAGTCCTTTATAATAAGACAGTCCTTTATAATAAGACAGTCCTTTATAAGACAGTCCTTTATAAGACAGTCCTTTATAAGACAGTCCTTTATAATAAGACAGTCCTTTATAAGACAGTCCTTTATAATAAGACAGTCCTTTATAATAAGACAGTCCTTTACAATAAGACAGTCCTTTAAAAGACAGTTCTTTGTAAGACAGTCCTTTATAATAAGACAGTCCTTTATAAGACAGTCCTTTATAATAAGACAGTCCTTTACAATAAGACAGTCCTTTATAAGACAGTCCTTAATAAGACAGTCCTTTATAATAAGACAGTCCTTTATAAGACAGTCCTTTATAATAAGACAGTCCTTTATAAGACAGTCCTTTATAATAAGACAGTCCTTTATAAGACAGTCCTTTGTAAGACAGTCCTTTATAAGACAGTCCTTTATAATAAGAAAGTCCTTTATAGTAAGACAGTCCTTTAAAATACAGTCCTTTATCATAAGACAGTCCTTTATCATAAGACAGTCCTTTATCATAAGACAGTCCTTTATCATAAGACAGTCCTTTATAAGACAGTCCTTTATAAGACAGTCCTTTAATAAGACAGTCCTTTATAAGACAGTCCTTTATAAGACAGTCCTTTATAATAAGACAGTCCTTTATAAGACAGTCCTTTATAAGACAGGCCTTTATAAGACAGTCCTTTATAATAAGACAGTCCTTTATAATAAGATAGTCCTTTATAAGACAGTATAATAAGACAGTCCTTTATAAGACAGTCCTTTATAAGACAGTCCTTTATAAAGACAGTCCTTTATAAGACAGGCCTTTATAAGACAGTCCTTTATAATAAGACAGTCCTTTATAATAAGATAGTCCTTTATAAGACAGTCCTTTTATAGTCCTTTATAAGACAGTCCTTTGTAAGACAGTCCTTTATAATAAGACAGTCCTTTATAAGACAGTCCTTTATAATAAGACAGTCCTTTATAATAAGACAGTCCTTTATAAGACAGTCCTTTATAAGACAGTCCTTTATAATAAGACAGTCCTTTATAAGACAGTCCTTTATAATAAGACAGTCCTTTACAATAAGACAGTCCTTTATAAGACAGTCCTTAATAAGACAGTCCTTTATAATAAGACAGTCCTTTATAAGACAGTCCTTTGTAAGACAGTCCTTTATAAGACAGTCCTTTATAATAAGAAAGTCCTTTATAGTAAGACAGTCCTTTAAAATACAGTCCTTTATCATAAGACAGTCCTTTATCATAAGACAGTCCTTTATCATAAGACAGTCCTTTATCATAAGACAGTCCTTTATAAGACAGTCCTTTATAAGACAGTCCTTTATAAGACAGTCCTTTATAAGACAGTCCTTTATAAGACAGTCCTTTATAATAAGACAGTCCTTTATAAGACAGTCCTTTATAAGACAGGCCTTTATAAGACAGTCCTTTATAATAAGACAGTCCTTTATAATAAGATAGTCCTTTATAAGACAGTCCTTTAAAAGACAGTCCTTTATAAGACAGTCCTTTATAAGACAGTCCTTTATAAGACAGTCCTTTATAATAAGACAGTCCTTTATAAGACAGTCCTTTATAAGACAGTCCTTTTAATAAGACAGTCCTTTATAAGACAGTCCTTTATAATAGTCCTTTGTAAGACAGTCCTTTATAATAAGACAGTCCTTTATAAGACAGTCCTTTATAAGACAGTCCTTTATAATAAGACAGTCCTTTATAATAAGACAGTCCTTTATAAGACAGTCCTTTATAAGACAGTCCTTTATAATAAGACAGTCCTTTATAAGACAGTCCTTTATAAGACAGTCCTTTATAAGACAGTCCTTTATAATAAGACAGTCCTTTATAATAAGACAGTCCTTTATAAGACAGTCCTTTATAAGACAGTCCTTTATAATAAGACAGTCCTTTATAATAAGACAGTCCTTTATAAGACAGTCCTTTATAAGACAGTCCTTTATAGTAAGACAGTCCTTTATAATAAGACAGTCCTTTATAAGACAGTCCTTTATAAGACAGTCCTTTATAAGACAGTCCTTTATAATAAGACAGTCCTTTATAAGACAGTCCTTTATAATAAGACAGTCCTTTATAATAAGACAGTCCTTTATAATAAGACAGTCCTTTATAAGACAGTCCTTTATAAGACAGTCCTTTATAAGACAGTCCTTTATAAGACAGTCCTTTATAAGACAGTCCTTTATAATAAGACAGTCCTTTATAAGACAGTCCTTTATAATAAGACAGTCCTTTATAATAAGACAGTCCTTTATAAGACAGTCCTTTATAATAAGACAGTCCTTTATAATAAGACAGTCCTTTATAATAAGACAGTCCTTTATAAGACAGTCCTTTATAATAAGACAGTCCTTTATAATAAGACAGTCCTTTATAATAAGACAGTCCGTTATAATAAGACAGTCCTTTATAAGACAGTCCTTTATAATAAGACAGTCCTTTATAATAAGACAGTCCTTTATAAGACAGTCCTTTATAAGACAGTCCTTTATAATAAGACAGTCCTTTATAGTAAGACAGTCCTTTATAGTAAGACAGTCCTTTATAAGACAGTCCTTTATAATAAGACAGTCCTTTATAAGACAGTCCTTTGTATATTTTAAAGCACTTTGGTTTATTTCCATTGTCATCATTTGTATTTTTGAAGTTTTGATAAAATAAAACCCTTGTTTGTTTGCACCCTACTCAGTTGTCTCTTGTTGCATGCTTGGTCATCCCTGACAGTTAGTAAATGATAAATGTGTCTACTCTGGTCTTGGCACGTGCTCTCCAGCCAACAGCCAACAGCTCACAGATCCAGTGTGTGTTGGCTCGTCTACATGATGACATTATTATTTGTGTTTGTCAGACGGCAGCCAAGCATCAATCATCATGTCACCAGAATCAGACCCTTGATATTTATTGGAAAGGAGCATCAAGCTCATCACAGTGCACTTTCACCAGCCTGTGAAGTTCATCATCATTTATTTCATCTGTAGTCTAATAAACTGCATGCCTTTTCCCGAGTCGTAGTGGGAGGACCACACTGATGGAAACTGCCTGTTTCCATCAGAGCTGTTGTTTTTATACGGTATTACTTTACTCACATAAAAATCGTTTTTTTGGAAAAGGGGTTAGTAACACAATGTTATCACTAGCCATGCTTTACCAACTGAGCTACAGAGAACCACACGGAGTTACAGAGAACCACACGGAGTTACAGAGAACCACACGGAGTTACAGAGAACCACACGGAGTTACAGAGAACCACACGGAGTTACAGAGAACCACACGGAGTTACAGAGAACCACACAGAGTTACAGAGAACCACACAGAGTTACAGAGAACCACACAGAGTTACAGAGAACTACACTGAGTTACAGAGAACCACACTGAGTTACAGAGTTACAGAGAACCACACAGAGTTACAGAGTTACAGAGAACTACACTGAGTTACAGAGAACCACACAGAGTTACAGAGTTACAGAGTTACAGAGAACCACACTGAGTTACAGAGAACCACACTGAGTTACAGAGTTACAGAGAACCACACTGAGTAACAGAGAACCACACAGAGTTACTGAGAACCACACAGAGTTACAGAGAACCACACTGAGTTACAGAGAACCACACGGAGTTACAGAGTTACAGAGAACCACACTGAGTTACAGAGTTACAGAGAACCACACTGAGTTACAGAGAACCACACAGAGTTACAGAGAACCACACAGAGTTACAGAGAACCACACAGAGTTACAGAGAACTACACTGAGTTACAGAGAACCACACTGAGTTACAGAGTTACAGAGAACCACACTGAGTAACAGAGAACCACACAGAGTTACTGAGAACCACACAGAGTTACAGAGAACCACACTGAGTTACAGAGAACCACACGGAGTTACAGAGTTACAGAGAACCACACTGAGTTACAGAGTTACAGAGAACCACACTGAGTTATAGAGAACCACACAGAGTTACAGAGTTACAGACAACCACACAGAGTTACAGAGTTACAGAGAACCACACTGAGTTACAGAGTTACAGAGAACCACACTGAGTTACAGAGAACCACACTGAGTTACAGAGTTACAGAGAACCACACAGAGTTACAGAGTTACAGAGAACTACACTGAGTTACAGAGAACCACACAGAGTTACAGAGTTACAGAGTTACAGAGAACCACACTGAGTTACAGAGAACCACACTGAGTTACAGAGTTACAGAGAACCACACTGAGTAACAGAGAACCACACAGAGTTACTGAGAACCACACAGAGTTACAGAGAACCACACTGAGTTACAGAGAACCACACGGAGTTACAGAGTTACAGAGAACCACACTGAGTTACAGAGTTACAGAGAACCACACTGAGTTGCAGAGAACCACACAGAGTTACAGAGTTACAGAGAACCACACAGAGTTACAGAGTTACAGAGAACCACACTGAGTTACAGAGTTACAGAGAACCACACAGAGTTACAGAGTTACAGAGTTACAGAGAACCACACTGAGTTACAGAGAACCACACAGAGTTACAGAGTTACAGAGAACCACACTGAGTTACAGAGAACCACACAGAGTTACAGAGTTACCCGAGAACCACACTGAGTTACAGAGAACCACACAGAGTTACAGAGTTACAGAGAACCACACTGAGTTACAGAGAACCACACTGAGTTACAGAGAACCACACAGAGTTACAGAGTTACAGAGTTACTGAGTTACAGAGAACCACACTGAGTTACAGAGTTACTGAGTTACAGAGAACCACACTGAGTTACAGAGTTACTGAGTTACAGAGAACCACACTGAGTTACAGAGTTACAGTCCATATAAGGAAATCAGTCAATTGAAATAAATTAATTTGGTTCTAATCTATGGATTTCACATGACTGGGCAGGGGCGCAGCCACGGTTGGGCATTAGCCCCCCACTTGGGAACCAGGTCCAGCCAATCAGATTTAGTTTTAACTTTCAGGGTGATGGATGGTCTCTGTAACGTTGTGATAACGTTCAGGGTGATGGATGGTCTCTGTAATGTTGACAAAGATTTTTTTTAAACATTTGGATGCAGCTAGGGTCAGTCTGTTATATCTGGAGTATTTCTCCTGTCTTATCCGGTGTCCTGTGTGAATTTAAGTATGCTCTCTCTAATTCTCTCTCTTTTTCTCTCTTTCTTTCTCTCTCTTGGAGGACCTGCGCCTTAGGACCATGCCTCAGGACTGCCTGGCCTGATGACTCCTTGCTGTCCCCAGTCCACCTGGCCGTGCTGCTGCTCCAGTTTCAACTGTTCTGCCTGCGGCTATGGAACCCTGACCTGTTCACCGGACGTGCTACCTGTCCCAGACCTGCTGTCTACCTGCTGCGGTAGAGATACTCTGATTTACTCCTGAGGTGCTGACCTGTTGCACCCTTGACAACCACTGTGATTATAATTATTTGACCCTGCTGGTCATCTATGAACATTTTAACATCTTGGCCATGTTCTGTTATAATCTCCACCAGGCACAGCCAGAAGAGGACTGGCCTTTCTAGGGAGTTTTTCCTAGCCACCGTGCTTCTACACCTGCATTGCTTGCTGTTTGGGGTTTTAGGCTGCGTCTCCGTACAGCACTTTGAGATATCAGCTGATGTAAAAACAGCTTTATAAATGCATTTGATTGATTGATTGATTGATTGATTGATTGTCTCAGGGTAGTAAATTGGTGGGTTGCGGATATCCCTCTAGTGGTGTGGGGGCTGTGCTTTGGCAAAGTGGGTAGGGGTATATCCTGCCTGGTTAGCCTTGTCCGGGGGTATCGTCGGACGGGGCCACAGTGTCTCCCGACCCCTCCCGTCTCAGCCTCCAGTATTTATGCTACAGTAATTTATGTCTCAGGGGCTAGGATCAGTCTGTTATATCTGGAGTATTTCTCCTATCTTATCCGGTATCCTATGTGAATTTAAGTATGCCTCTCCTTAATGTAAATATGCCTTGTCCATTGCTGTTATGGTTAGTGTTTATTGGCTTATTTCACTGTAGAGCCTCTATCCCTGCTCATTATACCTTATCCAACCTTTCAGTTCCACCACCCACACATGCGATGACATCACCTGGTTTCAATGATGTTTCTAGAGACAATATCTCTCTCATCATCACTCAATGCCTAGGTTTACCTCCACTGTATTCACATCCTACCATACCTTTGTCTGTACATTATACCTTGAAGCTATTTTATCGCCCCCAAAAACCTCCTTTTACTCTCTGTTCCGGACGTTCTAGACGACCAATTCTCATAGCTTTTAGCCGTACCCTTATCCTACTCCTCCTCTGTTCCTCTGGTGATGTAGAGGTTAATCCAGGCCCTGCAGCTCTACTCCCATTCCCCAGGCACTCTCGTTTGTTGACTTCTGTAACCGTAAAAGCCTTGGTTTCATGCATGTTAACATTAGAAGCCTCCTCCCTAAGTTTGTTCTATTCACTGCTTTAGCACACTGCCAACCCAGATGTTCTAGCTGTGTCTGAATCCTGGCTTAGGAAGACCACCAAAAATTCTGAAATCTTCATCCCTAACTACAACATCTGTACCCAAACAATTTGAACTTCTACTTTTAAAAATCCACCTCTCTAAAAACAAGTCTCTCACTGCTGCCGCCTGCTATAGACCACCCTCTGCCCCCAGCTGTGCTCTGGACACCATATGTGAACTGATTGCCCCCCATCTATCTTCAGCGCTCGTGCTGCTAGGCGACCTAAACTGGAACATGCTTAACACCCCAGCCATCCTACAATCCCCAGCCATCCTACAATCTAAGCTTGATGCCCTCAATATCACACAAATTATCAATGAACCTACCAGGTACAACTCCAAAGCCGTATACACAGGCACCCTCATAGATATCATCCTAACCAACTTGCCCTCTAAATACACCTCTGCTGTTTTCAACCAAGATCTCAGCGATCACCGCTCTTGCTGCTGGTGAGTCTCTGATCCACCTCTACGCAGACGACACCATTCTGTATACTTCTGGCCCTTCTTTGGACACTGTGTTAACAACCCTCCACATAAGCTTCAATGCCATACAACTCTCCTTCTGTGACCTCCAATTGCTCTTAAATACAAGTAAAACTAAATGTATGCTCTTCAACCGATCGCTGCCTGCACCTGCCCGCCCGTCCAACATCACAACTCTGGACGGTTCTGACTTAGAATATGTGGACAACTACAAATACCTAGGTGTCTGGTTAGACTGTAAACTCTCCTTCCAGACTCACATCAAACAACTCCAATCCAAAGTTAAATCTAGAATTGGCTTCCTATTTCGCAACAAAGCATCCTTCACTCATGCTGCCAAACATACCCTTGTAAAATTGACCATCCTACCGATCCTCGACTTCGGCGATGTCATTTACAAAATAGCCTCCAATACCCTACTCAGTAAATTGGATGCAGTCTATCACAGTGCCATCCGTTTTGTCACCAAAGCCCCATATACAACCCACCACTGAGACCTGTACACTCTCGTTGGCTGGCCCTCGCTTCATACTCGTCGCCAACCCCACTGGCTCCAGGTCATCTACTTTGCACATTCTTCCACTGTATTTACTTCGCCACCATGGCCTTTTTTTTGCCTTTACCTCCCTTATCTCACCTCATTTGCACACATTGTATATAGACTTATTTTTCTACTGTATTATTGACTGTATGTTTGTTTTACTCCATGTGTAACTCTCTGTTGTTGTATGTGTCGAACTGCTTTGCTTTATCTTGGCCAGGTCGCAATTGTAAATAAGAACTTGTTCTCAACTTGCCTACATGGTTAAATAAAAATTTAAAATAAATAAAAATGCTCCCTCTAATTATCTCTCGCTCCCTTTCCCTCTCGGAGGACCTGAGCCCTGAGACCATGCCTCAGGACTACCAAGCCTGATAACTGCTTGCTGTCCCCAGTCCACCTGGCCGTGCTGCTACTCCAGTTTCAACTGTTCTGCCTGCGGCTTGGGAACCCTGACCTGTTCACAGGACGTGCTACCTGCTGTTTTTGACTCTCTCTCTCTACCGCACCTGCTGTCTCTAACTCTGAATGATCGGCTATGAAAAGCCAACTGACATTTACTCAAGAGGTGCTGACCTGTTGCACCCTCGACAACCACTGTGATTATTATTATTGAACCCTGCTGGTCATCTATGAACGTTTGAACATCTTGGCCGTGTTCTGTTATAATCTCCACCCTGTCACAGCCAGAAGAGGACTGACCACCCCTCATAGCCTGGTTCCTCTCTACCCAGTACAGCCAGAAGAGGACTGGCCACCCCTCATAGCCTGGTTCCTCTCTACCCAGTACAGTCAGTAGAGGACTGGCCACCCCTCATAGCCTGGTTCCTCTCTACCCAGCACAGCCAGAAGAGGACTGACCACCCCTCATAGCCTGGTTCCTCTCTACCCAGTACAGTCAGTAGAGGACTGGCCACCCCTCATAGCCTGGTTCCTCTCTACCCAGTACAGTCAGTAGAGGACTGGCCACCCCTCATAGCCTGGTTCCTCTCTACCCAGTACAGTCAGTAGAGGACTGGCCACCCCTCATAGCCTGGTTCCTCTCTACCCAATACAGTCAGTAGAGGACTGGCCACCCCTCATAGCCTGGTTCCTCTCTACCCAGTACAGTCAGTAGAGGACTGGCCACCCCTCATAGCCTGGTTCCTCTCTACCCAATACAGTCAGTAGAGGACTGGCCACCCCTCATAGCCTGGTTCCTCTCTACCCAGCACAGCCAGAAGAGGACTGACCACCCCTCATAGCCTGGTTCCTTTCTACCCAGTACAGTCAGTAGAGGACTGGCCACCCCTCATAGCCTGGTTCCTCTCTACCCAGTACAGTCAGTAGAGGACTGGCCACCCCTCATAGCCTGGTTCCTCTCCACCCAGTACAGTCATTAGAGGACTGGCCACCCCTCATAGCCTGGTTCCTCTCCACCCTGTCACAGCCAGAAGAGGACTGGCCACCCCTCATAGCCTGGTTCCTCTCCACCCTGTCACAGCCAGAAGAGGACTGGCCACCCCTCATAGCCTGGTTCCTCTCTACCCAGTACAGTCAGTAGAGGACTAGCCACCCCTCATAGCCTGGTTCCTCTCTACCCAGTACAGTCAGTAGAGGACTGGCCACCCCTCATAGCCTGGTTCCTCTCTACCCAGCACAGCCAGAAGAGGACTGACCACCCCTCATAGCCTGGTTCCTCTCTACCCAGTACAGTCAGTAGAGGACTGGCCACCCCTCATAGCCTGGTTCCTCTCTACCCAGCACAGCCAGAAGAGGACTGACCACCCCTCATAGCCTGGTTCCTCTCTACCCAGTACAGTCAGTAGAGGACTGGCCACCCCTCATAGCCTGGTTCCTCTCTACCCAGTACAGTCAGTAGAGGACTGGCCACCCCTCATAGCCTGGTTCCTCTCTACCCAGTACAGTCAGTAGAGGACTGGCCACCCCTCATAGCCTGGTTCCTCTCTACCCAATACAGTCAGTAGAGGACTGGCCACCCCTCATAGCCTGGTTCCTCTCTACCCAGTACAGTCAGTAGAGGACTGGCCACCCCTCATAGCCTGGTTCCTCTCTACCCAATACAGTCAGTAGAGGACTGGCCACCCCTCATAGCCTGGTTCCTCTCTACCCAGCACAGCCAGAAGAGGACTGACCACCCCTCATAGCCTGGTTCCTTTCTACCCAGTACAGTCAGTAGAGGACTGGCCACCCCTCATAGCCTGGTTCCTCTCTACCCAGTACAGTCAGTAGAGGACTGGCCACCCCTCATAGCCTGGTTCCTCTCCACCCAGTACAGTCATTAGAGGACTGGCCACCCCTCATAGCCTGGTTCCTCTCCACCCTGTCACAGCCAGAAGAGGACTGGCCACCCCTCATAGCCTGGTTCCTCTCCACCCTGTCACAGCCAGAAGAGGACTGGCCACCCCTCATAGCCTGGTTCCTCTCTACCCAGTACAGTCAGTAGAGGACTAGCCACCCCTCATAGCCTGGTTCCTCTCTACCCAGCGCAGTCAGAAGAGGACTGGCCACCCCTCATAGCCTGGTTCCTCTCTACCCAGTACAGCCAGAAGAGGACTGGCCACACCTCATAGCCTGGTTCCTCTCTAGGTTTATAATCTCCACCCTGTCACAGCCAAAAGAGGACTGACCACCTCTCATAGCCTGGTTCCTCTCTAGGTTTATAATCTCCACCCGGTACAGCCAGAAGAGGACTGGCCACCCCTCATAGCCTGGTTCCTCTCTACCCAATACAGTCAGTAGAGGACTGGCCACCCCTCATAGCCTGGTTCCTCTCTACCCAATACAGTCAGTAGAGGACTGGCCACCCCTCATAGCCTGGTTCCTCTCTACCCAGTACAGTCAGTAGAGGACTGGCCACCCCTCATAGCCTGGTTCCTCTCTACCCAGTACAGTCAGTAGAGGACTGGCCACCCCTCATAGCCTGGTTCCTCTCTACCCAGTACAGTCATTAGAGGACTGGCCACCCCTCATAGCCTGGTTCCTCTCTACCCAGTACAGTCAGTAGAGGACTGGCCACCCCTCATAGCCTGGTTCCTATCTACCCAGTACAGTCAGTAGAGGACTGGCCACCCCTCATAGCCTGGTTCCTCTCTACCCAGTACAGTCAGTAGAGGACTGGCCACCCCTCATAGCCTGGTTCCTCTCTACCCAGTACAGTCAGTAGAGGACTGGCCACCCCTCATAGCCTGGTTCCTCTCCACCCTGTCACAGCCAGAAGAGGACTGACCACCCCTCACAGCCTGGTTCCTCTCTACCCAGTACAGTCAGTAGAGGACTGGCCACCCCTCATAGCCTGGTTCCTCTCTAACCAGTACAGTCAGTAGAGGACTGGCCACCCCTCATAGCCTGGTTCCTCTCTAGGTTTATAATCTCCACCCTGTCACAGCCAAAAGAGGACTGACCACCTCTCATAGCCTGGTTCCTCTCTAGGTTTATAATCTCCACCCGGTACAGCCAGAAGAGGACTGGCCACCCCTCATAGCCTGGTTCATCTCTACCCAGTACAGTCAGTAGAGGACTGGCCACCCCTCATAGCCTGGTTCCTCTCTACCCAATACAGTCAGTAGAGGACTGGCCACCCCTCATAGCCTGGTTCCTCTCTACCCAGTACAGTCAGTAGAGGACTGGCCACCCCTCATAGCCTGGTTCCTCTCTACCCAGTACAGTCAGTAGAGGACTGGCCACCCCTCATAGCCTGGTTCCTCTCTACCCAGTACAGTCAGTAGAGGACTGGCCACCCCTCATAGCCTGGTTCCTCTCTACCCAGTACAGTCAGTAGAGGACTGGCCACCCCTCATAGCCTGGTTCCTCTCCACCCTGTCACAGCCAGAAGAGGACTGACCACCCCTCACAGCCTGGTTCCTCTCTACCCAGTACAGTCAGTAGAGGACTGGCCACCCCTCATAGCCTGGTTCCTCTCTAACCAGTACAGTCAGTAGAGGACTGGCCACCCCTCATAGCCTGGTTCCTCTCTAGGTTTATAATCTCCACCCTGTCACAGCCAAAAGAGGACTGACCACCTCTCATAGCCTGGTTCCTCTCTAGGTTTATAATCTCCACCCGGTACAGCCAGAAGAGGACTGGCCACCCCTCATAGCCTGGTTCCTCTCTACCCAGTACAGTCAGTAGAGGACTGGCCACCCCTCATAGCCTGGTTCCTCTCTACCCAATACAGTCAGTAGAGGACTGGCCACCCCTCATAGCCTGGTTCCTCTCTACCCAGTACAGTCAGTAGAGGACTGGCCACCCTCATAGCCTGGTTCCTCTCTACCCAGTACAGTCAGTAGAGGACTGGCCACCCTCATAGCCTGGTTCCTCTCTACCCAGTACAGTCAGTAGAGGACTGGCCACCCCTCATAGCCTGGTTCCTCTCTACCCAGTACAGTCAGTAGAGGACTGGCCACCCCTCATAGCCTGGTTCCTCTCTACCAGTACAGTCAGTAGAGGACTGGCCACCCCTCATAGCCTGGTTCCTCTCTACCCAGTACAGTCATTAGAGGACTGGCCACCCCTCATAGCCTGGTTCCTCTCCACCCTGTCACAGCCAGAAGAGGACTGACCACCCCTCACAGCCTGGTTCCTCTCTACCCAGTACAGTCAGTAGAGGACTGGCCACCCCTCATAGCCTGGTTCCTCTCTAACCAGTACAGTCAGTAGAGGACTGGCCACCCTCATAGCCTGGTTTCTCAGGTTTATAATCTCCACCCTGTCACAGCCAAAAGAGGACTGACCACCTCTCATAGCCTGGTTCCTCTCTAGGTTTATAATCTCCACCCGGTACAGCCAGAAGAGGACTGGCCACCCCTCATAGCCTGGTTCCTCTCTACCCAGTACAGTCAGTAGAGGACTGGCCACCCCTCATAGCCTGGTTCCTCTCTACCCAATACAGTCAGTAGAGGACTGGCCACCCCTCATAGCCTGGTTCCTCTCTACCCAGTACAGTCAGTAGAGGACTGGCCACCCCTCATAGCCTGGTTCCTCTCTACCCAGTACAGTCAGTAGAGGACTGGCCACCCCTCATAGCCTGGTTCCTCTCTACCCAGTACAGTCAGTAGAGGACTGGCCACCCCTCATAGCCTGGTTCCTCTCTACCCAGTACAGTCAGAGAGGACTGGCCACCCCTCATAGCCTGGTTCCTCTCTACCCAGTACAGTCAGTAGAGGACTGGCCACCCCTCATAGCCTGGTTCCTCTCTACCCAGTACAGTCAGTAGAGGACTGGCCACCCCTCATAGCCTGGTTCCTTGGAGTTGAATTTCTTTCCAAGCCACCGTGCTTCTACATCTGCATCGCTTTCTGTTTAGGGTTTTAGACGGGGTTTCTGTATTAGCACTTTGTGACATCAGCTGATGTAAAAAGGTGCCTTATTAATTGATTTGATTGATTTGATTGATTTGATTGATTTGGTTGATTTGATTGATTTGATTGATTTGGTTGATTTGATTGATTTGATTGATTTGATTGATTTGATTGATTTGATTGATTTGATTGATTTGATTGATTGAAGAGCTGGATCCTTTTCGTTTGTGAAACGGCAGTCAAGGCGTCGATTATCATCTCACCAGGATAAGACCCGCAATATTCATTGGAAAGGAGCATCAAGCTCATCACTGTGCACATTCACCACCCTGTGAAGTTCCATCATCATTTATTGAATCGAGTCGCAGTAGGAAAGAACACACAACATCCTCATCACGTGACTCCAAGTTTACTTTGAGATGATGGTTATTTTTTATTTATTTTTACATATTTTTATTTGATCAATACTTGCACATAAAAGTGTTTCCACCGACATTTCTCGCATAATTCATTTTACAGAAACTAAAAGATCATAACTTGTCCAGCGAACCCACAATTGCTGATGCTCCGGATACTCAACTAGTCTAAAGGAGGCCAGTTTTACTGCTTCGTTAATCAGAACGACAGTTTTCAGCTGTGCCAACATAACTGCAAAAGGGTTTTCTAATGATCAATTAGCCTTTTAAAATGATCAACTTGGATTAGCGAACACACCGTGCCATTGGAACACAGGAGTGATGGTTGCTGATAATGGGCCTATGTAGATATTCCATTAAAAATCTGCCGTTTTCCAGCTACAATAGTCATTTACAACATTTACAATGTCTACACTGTATTTCTGATCAACTTGATGTTATTTTAATGGACAAAAAAAAAAGTGATTTTCTTTCAAAAACAAGGACATTTCTAAGTGACCCCCAAACTTTTTAACGGTAGTGTACATTTGGTAAGTTTCCATCAGGCCTGCCATGACATTGTTTATACAACATGTACTTAACCCACCCAATCAGATGGTGTTTCCAACCTGAATCCATCGATAGATGTGTCTTACCCACCCAATCAGATGGTGTTTCCAACCTGAATCCATCAATAGATGTGTCTCACCCACCCAATCAGATGGTGTTTCCAACCTGAATCCATCAATAGATGTGTCTCACCCACCCAATCAGATGGTGTTTCCAACCTGAATCCATCGATAGATGTGTCTCACCCACCCAATCAGATGGTGTTTTCATCCTGAATCCATCGATAGATGTGTCTTACCCACCCAATCAGATACCTGATGTGATGTGTCTCACCCACCCAATCAGATGGTGTTTTCATCCTGAATCCATCGATAGATGTGTTTACCCAACCTGAATCCATGATAGATGTGTCTCACCCACCCAATCAGATGGTGTTTCCAACCTGAATCCATCGATAGATGTGTCTCACCCACCCAATCAGATGGTGTTTCCAACCTGAATCCATTGTGTTGATGTCATGTTGTGTTCCAACCTGAATCCATCATGTTCACCCACCCAATGTTGATGAATCATGTTGTCATGTTGCTACCATGTTATGTTGATGTCATGTTGTGTTGCTACCATGTTATGTTGATGTCATGTTGTGTTGCTACCATGTTATGTTGATGTCATGTTGTGTTGCTACCATGTTGTGTTGCTACCATGTTGTGTTGCTACCATGTTGTGTTGCTACCATGTTATGTTTGTGTTGTCATGTTGTGGTGCTACCATGTTGTGTTGCTACCATGTTGTGTTGCTACCATGTTGTGTTGCTACCATGTTGTGTTGATGTCATGTTATGTTGATACCATGTTGTGTTGCTACCATGTTGTGTTGATGTCATGTTGTGTTGTGTTGATACCATGTTGTGTTGCTACCATGTTGTGTTGCTATCATGTTATGTTGCTACCATGTTGTGTTGATGTCATGTTGTGTTGATACCATGTTGTGTTGATACCATGTTGTGTTGCTACCATGTTGTGTTGCTATCATGTTGTGTTGATGTCATGTTGTGTTGCTATCATGTTTTGTTGATGTCATGTTGTGTTGCTACCATGTTGTGTTGCTACCATGTTGTGTTGCTACCATGTTGTGTTGTCATGTTGTGTTGCTACCATGTTGTGTTGCTATCATGTTGTGTTGATGTCATGTTGTGTTGATGTCATGTTGTGTTGCTATCATGTTGTCTTGATGTCATGTTTTGTTGATTTCATGGTGTGTTGCTACCATGTTGTGTTGATGTCATGTTGTGTTGATGTCATGTTGTGTTGCTACCATGTTGTGTTGCTATCATGTTGTCTTGATGTCATGTTTTGTTGATTTCATGGTGTGTTGCTACCATGTTGTGTGGTTGTCATTTTGATGTGTTGCTACCATGTTGTGTCAATGTCATGTTTCGTTGCTACCATGTTGTGTTGCTACCATGTTATGTTGATGTCATGTTGTGTTGCTACCATGTTGTGTTGCTACTATGTTGTGTTGAATTCATGTTGTGTTGCTACCATGTTGTGTTGCTACTATGTTGTGTTGATGTCATGTTGTGTTGATGTCATTTTGTGTTGATGTCATGTTGTGCTGCTATCATGTTGTGTTGCTACCATGTTGTGTTGAATTCATGATGTGTTGCTACCATCTTGTGTTGATTTCATGTTGTGTTGCTACCATGTTGTGTTGCTACTATGTTGTGTTGATGTCATGTTGTGTTGATGTCATGTTGTGTTGATGTCATGTTGTGTTGCTACCATGTTGTGTTGAATTCATGTTGTGTTGCTACCATGTTGTGTTGAATTCATGTTGTGTTGCTACCATGTTGTGTTGCTACCATGTTGTGTTGAATTCATGTTGTGTTGCTACTATGTTGTGTTGATGTCATGTTGTGTTGCTATCATGTTGTGTTGCTACCATGTTGTGTTGAATTCATGTTGTGTTGCTACCATCTTGTGTTGAATTCATGTTGTGTTGCTACCATGTTGTGTTGCTACTATGTTGTGTTGATGTCATGTTGTGTTGATGTCATGTTGTGTTGCTACCATGTTGTGTTGAATTCATGTTGTGTTGCTACCATGTTGTGTTGAATTCATGTTGTGTTGCTACCATGTTGTGTTGCTACCATGTTGTGTTGATGTCATGTCATGTTGATGTCATGTTGTGTTGATGTCATGTTGTGTTGATGTCATGTTGTGTTGCTATCATGTTTATGTAGCTGTCATGTTGTGTTGATGTCATGTTGTGTTGCTACCATGTTGTGTTGATGTCATGTTGTGTTGCTACCATGTTGTGTTGCTATCATGTTGTGTTGCTACCATGTTTGGTTGATGTCATGTTGTGTTGCTACCATGTTGTGTTGCTACCATGTTTGTGTTGCTACCATGTTTGGTTGATGTCATGTTGTGTTGCTACCATGTTGTGTTGCTACCATGTTATATCGATGTCATGTTGATGTCATGTTGTTCTGTTGCTGCCATGTTATGTTGATGCCATGTTGTTGTCATGTTGTTCTGTTGCTACCATGTTATGTTGATGCCATGTTGTGTTGATGCCATGTTGTGTTGATGTCATGTTGTGTTGATGTCATGTCATGTTGATGCCATGTTATGTTGATGCCATGTTGTGTTGATGTCATGTTGATGTCATGTTGTGTTGCTACCATGTTGTGTGGTTGTCATGTTGATGTGTTGCTACCATGTTGTGTCAATGTCATGTTGTGTTGCTACCATGTTGTGCTGCTACCATGTTTGTATTGCTACTATGTTGTGTTGATGTCATGTCGTGTTGCTACCATGTTTGTATTGCTACTATGTTGTGTTGATGTCATGTTGTGTTGCTACCATGTTGTGTTGCTACCATGTTTGTATTGCTACCATGTTGTGTTGATGTCATGTTGTGATGCTACCATGTTTGTATTGCTACTATGTTGTGTTGATGTCATGTCGTGTTACTACCATGTTTGTGTTGCTACCATGTTATGTTGATGTCATGTTGTGTTGCTACCATGTTGTGTTGTTGTGTTGTTGTTGTGTTGCTACATGCTGTGCTTGCTGTCATGTTTTGTTGTTTGCATGCTGTGTTGTACTGATGCCATATTGTGTTGTCTTATAGGTCTCTCTTTATGTAGTGTTGTGTTGTCTCTCTTTATGTAGTGTTATGTTGTCTCTCTTTATGTAGTGTTGTGTTGTCTCTCTTTATGTAGTGTTGTGGTGTCTCTCTTTATGTAGTGTTATGTTGTCTCTCTTTATGTAGTGTTGTGTTGTCTCTCTTTATGTAGTGTTGTGTTGTCTCTCTTTATGTAGTGTTGTGTGTCTCTCTTTATGTAGTGTTATGTTGTCTCTCTTTATGTAGTGGTGTCTCTTTATGTAGTGTTATGTTGTCTCTCTTTATGTAGTGTTGTGTTGTCTCTCTTTATGTAGTGGTGTCTCTCTTTATGTAGTGTTATGGTGTCTCTCTTTATGTAGTGTTATGTTGTCTCTCTTTATGTAGTGTTATGTTGTCTCTCTTTATGTAGTGTTATGTTGTCTCTCTTTATGTAGTGGTGTTGTCTCTCTTTATGTAGTGTTATGTTGTCTCTTTATGTAGTGTTATGTTGTCTCTCTTTATGTAGTGTTGTGTTGTCTCTCTTTATGTAGCATTGTGGTGTCTCTCTTTATGTAGTGTTATGTTGTCTCTCTTTATGTAGTGTTGTGTTGTCTCTCTTTATGTAGCGTTGTGGTGTCTCTCTTTATGTAGCATTGTGGTGTCTCTCTTTATGTAGTGTTATGTTGTCTCTCTTTATGTAGTGTTGTGTTGTCTCTCTTTATGTAGTGTTGTGTTGTCTCTCTTTATGTAGTGTTGTGTTGTCTCTCTTTATGTAGTGTTATGTTGTCTCTCTTTATGTAGTGTTGTGTTGTCTCTTATGTAGTGTTATGTTGTCTCTCTTTATGTAGTGTTGTGTTGTCTCTCTTTATGTAGTGTTGTGTTGTCTCTCTTTATGTAGTGTTGTGGTGTCTCTCTTTATGTAGTGTTGTGTTGTCTCTCTTTATGTAGTGTTATGTTGTCTCTCTTTATGTAGTGTTGTCTCTCTTTATGTAGTGTTATGTTGTCTCTCTTTATGTAGTGTTGTGTTGTCTCTCTTTATGTAGTGTTGTGTTGTCTCTCTTTATGTAGTGTTATGTTGTCTCTCTTTATGTAGTGTTATGTTGTCTCTCTTTATGTAGTGTTGTGTTGTCTCTCTTTATGTAGTGTTATGTTGTCTCTCTTTATGTAGTGTTATGTTGTCTCTCTTTATGTAGTGTTATGTTGTCTCTCTTTATGTAGTGTTATGTTGTCTCTCTTATGTAGTGTTGTGTTGTCTCTCTTTATGTAGTGTTGTGTTGTCTCTCTTTATGTAGTGTTATGTTGTCTCTCTTTATGTAGCATTGTGTTGTCTCTCTTTATGTAGTGTTATGTTGTCTCTCTTTATGTAGTGTTGTGTTGTCTCTCTTTATGTAGTGTTGTGTTGTCTCTCTTTATGTAGTGTTGTGTTGTCTCTCTTTATGTAGTGTTGTGTTGTCTCTCTTTATGTAGTGTTATGTTGTCTCTCTTTATGTAGTGTTGTGTTGTCTCTCTTTATGTAGTGTTATGTTGTCTCTCTTTATGTAGTGTTATGTTGTCTCTCTTTATGTAGTGTTATGTTGTCTCTCTTTATGTAGTGTTGTGTTGTCTCTCTTTATGTAGTGTGTGTTGTCTCTCTTTATGTAGTGTTGTGTTGTCTCTCTTTATGTAGTGTTATGTTGTCTCTCTTTATGTAGTGTTATGTTGTCTCTCTTTATGTAGTGTTGTGTTGTCTCTCTTTATGTAGTGTTGTGTTGTCTCTCTTTATGTAGTGTTGTCTTGTCTCTCTTTATGTAGTGTTGTGTTGTCTCTCTTTTGTCTCTCTTTATGTAGTGTTGTGTTGTCTCTCTTTATGTAGTGTTGTGTTGTCTCTCTTTATGTAGTGTTTGTGTTGTCTCTCTTTATGTAGTGTTGTGTTGTCTCTCTTTATGTAGTGTTGTGTTGTCTCTCTTTATGTAGTGTTGTGTTGTCTCTCTTTATGTAGTGTTATGTTGTCTCTCTTTATGTAGTGTTGTGTTGTCTCTCTTTATGTAGTGTTGTGTTGTCTCTCTTTATGTAGTGTTGTGTTGTCTCTCTTTATGTAGTGTTATGTTGTCTCTCTTTATGTAGTGTTGTGTTGTCTCTCTTTATGTAGTGTTGTGTTGTCTCTCTTTATGTAGTGTTATGTTGTCTCTCTTTATGTAGTGTTGTGTTGTGTTGTGTTGTCTCTCTTTATGTAGTGTTATGTTGTCTCTCTTTATGTAGTGTTATGTTGTCTCTCTTTATGTAGTGTTTGTTGTCTCTCTTTATGTAGTGTTGTGTTGTCTCTCTTTATGTAGTGTTATGTTGTCTCTCTTTATGTAGTGTTATTTGTCTCTCTTTATGTAGTGTTATGTTGTCTCTCTTTATGTAGTGTTGTGTTGTCTCTCTTTATGTAGTGTTATGTTGTCTCTCTTTATGTAGTGTTGTGTTGTCTCTCTTTATGTAGTGTTATGTTGTCTCTCTTTGTAGTGTTGTGTTGTCTCTCTTTATGTAGTGTTATGTTGTCTCTCTTTATGTAGTGTTGTGTTGTCTCTCTTTATGTAGTGTTTGTTGTCTCTCTTTGTGTTTGTCTCTCTTTATGTAGTGTTGTGTTGTCTCTCTTTATGTAGTGTTGTGTTGTCTCTCTTTATGTAGTGTTGTGTTGTCTCTCTTTTGTATGTGTGTTGTCTCTCTTTATGTAGTGTTATGTTGTCTCTCTTTATGTAGTGTTGTGTTGTCTCTCTTTATGTAGTGTTGTGTTGTCTCTCTTTATGTAGTGTTATGTTGTCTCTCTTTATGTAGTGTTATGTTGTCTCTCTTTATGTAGTGTTATGTTGTCTCTCTTTATGTAGTGTTATGTTGTCTCTCTTTATGTAGTGTTATGTTGTCTCTCTTTATGTAGTGTTATGTTGTCTCTCTTTGTAGTGTTATGTTGTCTCTCTTTATGTAGTGTTATGTTGTCTCTCTTTATGTAGTGTTGTGTTGTCTCTCTTTATGTAGTGTTGTGTTGTCTCTCTTTATGTAGTGTTGTGTTGTCTCTCTTTATGTAGTGTTATGTTGTCTCTCTTTATGTAGTGTTATGTTGTCTCTCTTTATGTAGTGTTATGTTGTCTCTCTTTATGTAGTGTTGTGTTGTCTCTCTTTATGTAGTGTTGTGTTGTCTCTCTTTATGTAGTGTTGTGTTGTCTCTCTTTATGTAGTGTTATGTTGTCTCTCTTTATGTAGTGTTGTGTTGTCTCTCTTTATGTAGTGTTATGTTGTCTCTCTTTATGTAGTGTTATGTTGTCTCTCTTTATGTAGTGTTATGTTGTCTCTCTTTATGTAGTGTTGTGTTGTCTCTCTTTATGTAGTGTTGTGTTGTCTCTCTTTATGTAGTGTTGTGTTGTCTCTCTTTATGTAGTGTTATGTTGTCTCTCTTTATGTAGTGTTATGTTGTCTCTCTTTATGTAGTGTTGTATTTGTCTCTCTTTATGTAGTGTTGTGTTGTCTCTCTTTATGTAGTGTTATGTTGTCTCTCTTTATGTAGTGTTATGTTGTCTCTCTTTATGTAGTGTTATGTTGTCTCTCTTTATGTAGTGTTGTGTTGTCTCTCTTTATGTAGTGTTGTGTTGTCTCTCTTTATGTAGTGTTGTGTTGTCTCTCTTTATGTAGTGTTGTGTTGTCTCTCTTTATGTAGTGTTGTGTTGTCTCTCTTTATGTAGTGTTGTGTTGTCTCTCTTTATGTAGTGTTATGTTGTCTCTCTTTATGTAGTGTTGTGTTGTCTCTCTTTATGTAGTGTTTGTTGTCTCTCTTTTATGTAGTGTTGTGTTGTCTCTCTTTATGTAGTGTTATGTTGTCTCTCTTTATGTAGTGTTATGTTGTCTCTCTTTATGTAGTGTTGTGTTGTCTCTCTTTATGTAGTGTTGTGTTGTCTCTCTTTATGTAGTGTTATGTTGTCTCTCTTTATGTAGTGTTATGTTGTCTCTCTTTATGTAGTGTTGTGTTGTCTCTCTTTATGTAGTGTTGTGTTGTCTCTCTTTATGTAGTGTTGTGTTGTCTCTCTTTATGTAGTGTTATGTTGTCTCTCTTTATGTAGTGTTATGTTGTCTCTCTTTATGTAGTGTTATGTTGTCTCTCTTTATGTAGTGTTGTGTTGTCTCTCTTTATGTAGTGTTGTGTTGTCTCTCTTTATGTAGTGTTATGTTGTCTCTCTTTATGTTAGTGTGGTGTCTCTCTTTATGTAGTGTTATGTTGTCTCTCTTTATGTAGTGTTGTGGTGTCTCTCTTTATGTAGTGTTGTGTTGTCTCTCTTTATGTAGTGTTATGTTGTCTCTCTTTATGTAGTGTTATGTTGTCTCTCTTTATGTAGTGTTATGTTGTCTCTCTTTATGTAGTGTTATGTTGTCTCTCTTTATGTAGTGTTGTGTTGTCTCTCTTTATGTAGTGTTGTGTTGTCTCTCTTTATGTAGTGTTGTGTTGTCTCTCTTTATGTAGTGTTATGTTGTCTCTCTTTATGTAGTGTTGTGTTGTCTCTCTTTATGTAGTGTTATGTTGTCTCTCTTTTATGTAGTGTTTATTTGTCTCTCTTTATGTAGTGTTATGTTGTCTCTCTTTATGTAGTGTTATGGTGTCTCTCTTTATGTAGTGTTATGTTGTCTCTCTTTATGTAGTGTTATGTTGTCTCTCTTTATGTAGTGTTGTGTTGTCTCTCTTTTGTAGTGTTATGTTGTCTCTCTTTATTTGTGTTATGTTGTCTCTCTTTATGTAGTGTTATGTTGTCTCTCTTTATGTAGTGTTATGTTGTCTCTCTTTATGTAGTGTTATGTTGTCTCTCTTTATGTTAGTGTTATGTTGTCTCTCTTTATGTAGTGTTATGTTGTCTCTCTTTATGTAGTGTTATGTTGTCTCTCTTTATGTAGTGTTGTGTTGTCTCTCTTTATGTAGTGTTATGTTGTCTCTCTTTATGTAGCATTGTGTTGTCTCTCTTTATGTAGTGTTATGTTGTCTCTCTTTATGTAGTGTTGTGTTGTCTCTCTTTATGTGGTGTTGTTGTCTCTCTTTATGTGGTGTTATGTTGTCTCTCTTTATGTAGTGTTATGTTGTCTCTCTTTATGTAGTGTTATGTTGTCTCTCTTTATGTAGTGTTATGTTGTCTCTCTTTATGTAGTGTTGTGTTGTCTCTCTTTATGTAGTGTTATGTTGTCTCTCTTTATGTAGTGTTATGTTGTCTCTTTATGTAGTGTTGTGTTGTGTCTCTTTATGTAGTGTTGTGTTGTCTCTCTTTATGTAGTGTTATGTTGTCTCTCTTTATGTAGTGTTGTGTTGTCTCTC
>NC_088408.1:5398598-5442164 GCF_034236695.1 Oncorhynchus nerka | reverse complement strand
TCACAACATGTTACTGTCCACCACTATACATGTTACTGTCCACCACTAGACTATACATGTTACTGTCCACCACTATACATGTTACTGTCCACCACTAGACTATACATGTTACTGTCCACCACTAGACTATACATGTTACTGTCCACCACTAGACATGTTACTGTCCACCACTAGACATGTTACTGTCCACCACTAGACATGTTACTGTCCACCACTAGACATGTTACTGTCCACCACTAGACATGTTACTGTCCACCACTAGACATGTTACTGTCCACCACTAGACATGTTACTGTCCACCACTAGACATGTTACTGTCCACCACTAGACTATACATGTTACTGTCCACCACTATACATGTTACTGTCCACCACTATACATGTTACTGTCCACCACTAGACTATACATGTTACTGTCCACCACTAGACTATACATGTTACTGTCCACCACTATACATGTTACTGTCCACCACTAGACTATACATGTTACTGTCCACCACTATACATGTTACTGTCCACCACTAGACTATACATGTTACTGTCCACCACTAGACATGTTACTGTCCACCACTAGACTATACATGTTACTGTCCACCACTAGACTATACATGTTACTGTCCACCACTAGACTATACATGTTACTGTCCACCACTATACATGTTACTGTCCACCACTATACATGTTACTGTCCACCACTATACATGTTACTGTCCACCACTAGACTATACATGTTACTGTCCACCACTAGACTATACATGTTACTGTCCACCACTAGACATGTTACTGTCCACCACTATACATGTTACTGTCCACCACTAGACTATACATGTTACTGTCCACCACTAGACTATACATGTTACTGTCCACCACTATACATGTTACTGTCCACCACTAGACTATACATGTTACTGTCCACCACTAGACATGTTACTGTCCACCACTATACATGTTACTGTCCACCACTATACATGTTACTGTCCACCACTATACATGTTACTGTCCACCACTATACATGTTACTGTCCACCACTATACATGTTAATGTCCACCACTAGACTATACATGTTACTGTCCACCACTATACATGTTACTGCCCACCACTAGACTATACATGTTACTGTCCACCACTATACATGTTACTGTCCACCACTATACATGTTACTGTCCACCACTAGACTATACATGTTACTGTCCACCACTATACATGTTACTGTCCACCACTATACATGTTACTGTCCACCACTAGACATGTTACTGTCCACCACTAGACTATACATGTTACTGCCCACCACTATACATGTTACTGTCCACCACTAGACTATACATGTTACTGTCCACCACTATACATGTTACTGTCCACCACTAGACTATACATGTTACTGCCCACGACTTTACATGTTACTGTCCACCACTATACATGTTACTGTCCACCACTAGACTATACATGTTACTGTCCACCACTATACATGTTACTGTCCACCACTAGACTATACATGTTACTGCCCACCACTTTACATGTTACTGTCCACCACTATACATGTTACTGTCCACCACTATACATGTTACTGTCCACCACTAGACTATACATGTTACTGTCCACCACTAGACTATACATGTTACTGTCCACCACTATACATGTTACTGTCCACCACTATACATGTTACTGTCCACCACTATACATGTTACTGTCCACCACTAGACTATACATGTTACTGTCCACCACTATACATGTTACTGCCCACCACTAGACTATACATGTTACTGTCCACCACTAGACTAGACATGTTACTGTCCACCACTATACATGTTACTGTCCACCACTAGACTATACATGTTACTGTCCACCACTATACATGTTACTGTCCACCACCAGACTATACATGTTACTGTCCACCACTAGACTAGACATGTTACTGTCCACCACTATACATGTTACTGTCCACCACTAGACTATACATGATACTGTCTACCACTAGACATGTTACTGTCCACCACTAGACTATACATGTTACTGTCCACCACTATACATGTTACTGTCCACCACTAGACATGTTACTGTCCACCACTATACATGTTACTGTCCACCACTAGACTATACATGTTACTGTCCACCACTAGACTAGACATGTTACTGTCCACCACTATACATGTTACTGTCCACCACTAGACATGTTACTGTCCACCACTAGACATGTTACTGTCCACCACTATACATGTTACTGTCCACCACTAGACTATACATGTTACTGTCCACCACTAGACTAGACATGTTACTGTCCACCACTATACATGTTACTGTCCACCACTAGACTATACATGATACTGTCCACCACTAGACTATACATGTTACTGTCCACCACTAGACTAGACATGTTACTGTCCACCACTAGACTAGACATGTTACTGTCCACCACTAGACTATACATGTTACTGTCCACCACTAGACTATACGTGTTACTGTCCACCACTAGACTAGACATGTTACTGTCCACCACTATACATGTTACTGTCCACCACTAGACTATACATGTTACTGTCCACCACTATACATGTTACTGTCCACCACTATACATGTTACTGTCCACCACTAGACTATACATGATACTGTCCACCACTAGACTATACATGATACTGTCCACCACTATACATGTTACTGTCCACCACTAGACATGTTACTGTCCACCACTATACATGTTACTGTCCACCACTAGACTATACATGTTACTGTCCACCACTAGACTAGACATGTTACTGTCCACCACTATACATGTTACTGTCCACCACTAGACTATACATGTTACTGTCCACCACTAGACTAGACATGTTACTGTCCACCACTATACATGATACTGTCCACCACTAGACTAGACATGTTACTGTCCACCACTATACATGTTACTGTCCACCACTAGACTATACATGTTACTGTCCCCCACTAGACTATACATGTTACTGTCCACCACTAGACATGTTACTGTCCACCACTATACATGTTACTGTCCACCACTATACATGTTACTGTCCACCACTATACATGTTATTGTCCACCACTAGACATGTTACTGTCCACCACTATACATGTTACTGTCCACCACTAGACTATACATGTTACTGCCCACCACTATACATGTTACTGTCCACCACTAGACTATACATGTTACTGTCCACCACTAGACTATACATGTTACTGTCCACCACTAGACATGTTACTGTCCACCACTATACATGTTACTGTCCACCACTAGACTAGACATGTTACTGTCCACCACTATACATGTTACTGTCCACCACTAGAATATACATGTTACTGTCCACCACTAGACATGTTACTGCCCACCACTATACATGTTACTGTCCACCACTATACATGTTACTGTCCCCCACTAGACTATACATGTTACTGTCCACCACTAGACTATACATGTTACTGTCCACCACTAGACATGTTACTGTCCACCACTAGACATGTTACTGTCCACCACTAGACATGTTACTGTCCACCACTATACATGTTACTGTCCACCACTAGACTAGACATGTTACTGTCCACCACTATACATGTTACTGTCCACCACTAGACTATACATGTTACTGTCCACCACTATACATGTTACTGTCCACCACTAGACATGTTACTGTCCACCACTATACATGTTACTGTCCACCACTAGACTATACATGTTACTGTCCACCACTATACATGTTACTGTCCACCACTATACATGTTACTGTCCACCACTAGACTATACATGTTACTGTCCACCACTATACATGTTACTGTCCACCACTATACATGTTACTGTCCACCACTAGACATGTTACTGTCCACCACTAGACATGTTACTGTCCACCACTATACATGTTACTGTCCACCACTATACATGTTACTGTCCACCACTATACATGTTACTGTCCACCACTATACATGTTACTGTCCACCACTAGACTATACATGTTACTGTCCACCACTAGACTATACATGTTACTGTCCACCACTATACATGTTACTGTCCACCACTAGACATGTTAAACTTAAATTAATACACCTACCCTTTAACCATTACCTTACCTTAAATTAATACACCTACCCTTTAACCCTTAACTTAAATTAATACACCTACCCTTTAACCCTGACCTTAACTTAAATTAATACACCTACCCTTTAACCCTTACCTTACCTTAAATGAATACACCTACCCTTTAACCCTTACCTTAACTTAAATTAATACACCTACCCTTTAACCCTTACCTTAACTTAAATTAATACACCTACCCTTTAATCCTTACCTTAACTTAAATGAATACACCTACCCTTTAACCCTTACCTTAACTTAAATGAATACACCTACCCTTTAACCCTTACCTTAACTTAAATTAATACACCTACCCTTTAACCCTTACCTTACCTTAAATTAATACACCTGCCCTTTAACCCTTACCTTAAATTAATACACCTGCCCTTTAACCCTTACCTTACCTTAAATTAATACACCTACCCTTTAACCCTTACCTTAACTTAAATTAATACACCTACCCTTTAACCCTTACCTTACCTTAAATTAATACACCTACCCTTTAACCCTTGCCTTAAATTAATACACCTGCCCTTTAACCCTTGCCTTACCTTAAATTAATACACCTACCCTTTAACCCTTACCTTAACTTAAATTAATACACCTACCCTTTAACCCTTACCTTAACTTAAATTAATACACCTACCCTTTAACCCTTACCTTAAATTAATACACCTGCCCTTTAACCCTTACCTTACCTTAAATTAATACACCTACCCTTTAACCCTTACCTTAACTTAAATTAATACACCTACCCTTTAACCCTTACCTTACCTTAAATTAATACACCTGCCCTTTAACCCTTACCTTAAATTAATACACCTGCCCTTTAACCCTTACCTTACCTTAAATTAATACACCTACCCTTTAACCCTTACCTTAACTTAAATTAATACACCTACCCTTTAACCCTTACCTTACCTTAAATTAATACACCTACCCTTTAACCCTTACCTTACCTTAAATTAATACACCTACCCTTTAACCCTTACCTTAACTTAAATTAATACACCTACCCTTTAACCCTTACCTTACCTTAAATTAATACACCTGCCCTTTAACCCTTACCTTTACTTAAATTAATACACCTACCCTTTAACCCTTGCCTTAACCATTTGGAATGAGTGCCTAAACATAACTCTTAACTTAGAAACTTGATGTTTGGAGAACGTGGCTGAGCCTCTAATTCTCGAATGATGACTGTGAGCGGCATGACAGTAAAAAAAAAAATCTGCTGTAAAACATATTTAAAAAACGTTTCTATATGACGTTATATACGTTTCTATATGAGCTGATATTTTTTTTTAAATACTCCTGGAAAAACTCCTGGAATAGGCTGGCAAAACATCACTATTGATTAAGTGATTGATTGATTGATGAATTGATTGATTGATGAATTGATTGATTGATGAATTGATTGATTGATGAATTGATTGATTCATTGATTCATTCATTAATTGATTGATTGATTGATTCATTAATTGATTGAATAATTGATTGATTGATTGATTCATTGATTGCAGTGAATCATTTTGGATTTAAAAAGGCCTATGTAGTCTAGCCACCTGAAGTGTGAAAATTTAAATCCACATTTGATCGTGTTCACATTATCTCAGAACACAAATAAATGGGGTCTATTTTAGGTTATGATATGATATAGCTTCGGCTATAAAAACATGACGTCAAGCAGCCCATTGCGGCGAATTCACTTTAAATACACACTTTCTCCCCCCAGTAGCAATTAGCTTTTACCACGTGCAGTGATTTGTATGTGCCTTTATGATAATAATGACGCCTGGTTTTGTCGTATTGTTGTACGGTAGACGTACTCTACTGTTATGTTCGTATGAGAGGGTTCATCATTTTGTAGTGATACTTGATGAAGGCAAAGCTGTTAGCAACTCTGTGCTTTTGTCTTGAAGCTAAAATGTAAACATGTAGCCCCCCCCCCTACAGACAACAAAAACAATGCATGTGTACATGTGTTTGTCTACACACCTTCTTCTTTTTTTCCTACTGTGTTATTGACTTGTTTATTGTTTACTCCATGTGTAACTCTGTGTTGTTGTCTGTTCACACTGCTATGTTTTATCTTGGCCAGGTCGCAGTTGCAAATGAGAACTTGTTCTCAACTAGCCTACCTGGTTAAATAAAGGTGTTCTCAACTAGCCTACCTGGTTAAATAAAGGTGTTCTCAACTAGCCTACCTGGTTAAATAAAGGTGTTCTCAACTAGCCTACCTGGTTAAATAAAGGTGTTCTCAACTAGCCTACCTGGTTAAATAAAGGTGTTCTCAACTAGCCTACCTGGTTAAATAAAGGTGTTCTCAACTAGCCTACCTGGTTAAATAAAGGTGTTCTCAACTAGCCTACCTGGTTAAATAAAGGTGTTCTCAACTAGCCTACCTGGTTAAATAAAGGTGTTCTCAACTAGCCTACCTGGTTAAATAAAGGTGTTCTCAACTGGCCTACCTGGTGAAATAAAGGTGTTCTCAACTAGCCTACCTGGTTAAATAAAGGTGTTCTCAACTAGCCTACCTGGTTAAATAAAGGTGTTCTCAACTAGCCTACCTGGTTAAATAAAGGTGTTCTCAACTGGCCTACCTGGTGAAATAAAGGTGTTCTCAACTAGCCTACCTGGTTAAATAAACGTGTTCTCAACTAGCCTACCTGGTGAAATAAAGGTGTTCTCAACTAGCCTACCTGGTTAAATAAAGGTGTTCTCAACTAGCCTACCTGGTTAAATAAAGGTGAAATAAAATTTAAATTGAAATAAAACATGCATACTCGTGAATTGTTGTATTTTTCAAGAGTGTAATATAGTTTGGTTGTATTATTCACTATTGTCATTATGGTTTAGAAGACACGTGTGCTTGTCGTTGTTGAATAGTTTGTGCTTACTGGCTAGTGGCTACTGTGATATTTACGGTAAATTTGGGCTGCGGGACCAAGTGTGTCGCGTTGCCAGCCACAACCAAAGGTATGGCAAGGACGTCGTGTCAATTGAAAATCTGATCTTTTGCCAGTAATTGGTCTTTTGACCAATCAGATTTGCATATAATTGGCCAAAACATCAGAATTCGGCTGCCTGTGTAAACACTGCCTGATAGTCATACCTTCTTTTGCTGTGTACTATGTTTCCTGTGTCAACACTGCCTCATAGTCACACCTTGGGGCGTTAGGTAGCCTAGTGGTAAGAGCGTTGGACTAGTAACCTAAAGGTTGCAAGATCCCCCGAGCTGACAAGGTAAAAATCTGCCGTTCTGCCCCTGAACAGGGCAGTTAACCCACTGTTCCCAGGCCGTCATTGAAAATAAGAATTTGTTCTTAACTGACTTGCCTCGTTAAATAAAGGGGGATTGTCATACCTTCTTTTGCTGTGTACTCCGTTTCTATGATCCTGGCCAGGCCAAAGTCTGCTATCTTGCAGTGGAGAGTCTCATTGACCAGAATGTTGGCGGCTCGCAGGTCTCTGTGGATATAGTTTTTCTTCTCAATGTAGGCCATGCCTTCAGCTATCTAGTACACGAGAGAGAGAGACGAGAGAGAGAGTTAGACGAGAGAGAGAGAGAGAGAGAGAGAGAGAGAGAGAGAGAGAGAGAGAGAGAGAGAGAGAGAGAGAGAGAGAGAGAGAGAGAGAGAGAGAGAGAGAGAGAGAGAGAGAGACGAGAGAGAAAGAGAGAGAGAGAGAGAGAGAGAGAGAGAGAGAGAGAGAGAGAGAGAGAGAGAGAGAGAGACGAGAGACGAGAGACGAGAGACGAGAGAGAGAGAGAGAGAGAGAGAGAGAGAGAGAGAGAGAGAGAAAGAGAGAGAGAGAGAGAGAGAGAGAGAGAGAGAGAGAGAGAGAGAGAGAGAGAGAGAGAGAGAGAGAGAGAGAGAGAGAGAGAGAGAGACGAGAGACAGAGACAGAGACAGACAGATGATTTAGACATTTCTAGATAGTCATTTTTATTTTATTTTAGATCAGATCATTCTGGACCCAAACGATTGATTTAAAAAACACAGACCCTCATACAGGCCTGCTACTCATCACCGGATGTCAGACCATTTCAATACTCTTACTTATCTGTTTCCTATGCAGTCACAACACTCCTTCACTCTATTCTAGTCAAACCTTGGTGCATCTCAAAGGATACCCTCTACCTTATATAGTTCCTACATTTTGACCAGGGTCAAAAGTAGTGCACCACATTGTAAAAAGGATGCCATTAGGAACGCACCCACTGACACAGTAAAGTGGGTTAGACAGGATATGCCCTCTCAAAGGAAGTGACACGTGTGGTCTCAGAGGGGCGAATGCCATGGTGGCTGGAAAAGAAGAAGAAGAAAACGACCTCACTTGACTTCCTGTCCGGATGTTAATGATGAAGAAGGGCGGGGCTGGAAAACCCAGCAGTACACAATCAGCTCTTCTTAGCCCGCCGCAGAAACCACATAAACCACCTAATTTTACACACTAGCTAGCTAGAACTGACACTTTCCACGTGTTTGTGCAGAAAAAGAAAAGAAACTGCTATAAATAGTTGACTTCTCTGAAATGTTTGTTTTGTTTCCTGAACTGGTGTTTGATTCAGTAGCTGCCTCATCAAATGGCACCCTATTATCTAATCCACTTCACATAGGCCTTCGGTCAAAAGCAGTACACTATATCGAAATAGGATGCCATTTTAGGACGCACATTGACTAGTGCTTACCCGTAATGTTGCTAGGAATATTCAGAGAAAGTCTAGCGCTTCGCTAAGCGATTTGAAGTTTACTGCATTGTTGGTTAAGGGCTCGTAAGCATTTCACTGTAAGGTCGTATTCGGCGCATGTGAAAAATACAATTTTATTTGATTTAAAGATCAAATATAGGGGTATAACATTTGGCATATGATACTGGTCAAATATTTTAAATATTTTAAATTTTAATCCCAGCCCCCGTCCCCGCAGGAGGCCTTTTGCCTTCTGGTAGGCCGTCATTGTAAATAAGAATTTGTTCTTATGACTTCTGACTTGCCTATTTAAATAAAGGTTCAAAAAACTGCCAAACGTAATACAGAGTCATACACAATCTACCGGATCACGTTTCTATTTCCTGTTGGGCAGTGTTACATATTTGTTTTGTACATTTGACTCCGCCAAGTTGTTTTTAGAGGAATGACTTGTAAAGATGTCCCACCTGGGCTGACATGTCTATCAGTTTGGTGAGCTTCAACTTCTTGCCCTCGTCTGTTTTCAGGAAGTCCAACAGACTTCCTGTAGATAAGGAAAGAAGACGAAGCTGTTAGAACTGTTGCACTTTAAATCATAAGTACAGAAACATCAAGGTACTTACCAACATGCAGAAACCCATTGTTACCACACACTGTACATTTATAGAGAAATACCAGGTAATTCAAAGACCATTATAGAAAGTGTCATCCATGTTCTTAATAGTATTTCCTGCAATGACTAAAGCACATAGCAGTGTCCTTCCCATTGAGATCTTATCATTTACTAGAGTGGCTGATGTCACAGACCTGCATAGCTCTAGAATGAGCTGATAATGGCAGCCATCTTGGTCAGGAATAAATTGCAATAGGTCATCATCAATAAAACGTCACAATAAGCTGCGTTCCGTTTGTCTTCTAGGGTGCAAGGAGACATCCAGCTCCATTAAAAACCTTGACACGACGTTTTCAAGGGGATTGCAAATAAATGATTACCATTATCTAGTTGTAATGTCCATCACCTCTTGAAGAGCATAGTCAGACATACAAATGATTATTCCATGCGAAACAATTGCACACATTTAGCTCTGTGGTCAGAGTTATACACCATGTAACTGCATGCTTTTCCTGATCAATTATCAATCATGTAATTTCAGATACGGGACTGTAGCCTCTCTCTCTCACTCACCATGCTCACACACACAGACTATCTCTCTCACTACCATGCTCACACACACAGACTATCTCTCTCTCTCTCTCTCTCTCTCTCTCTCTCTCTCTCTCTCTCTCTCTCTCTCTCTCTCTCTCTCTCTCTCTCTCTCTCTCTCTCTCTCTCTCTCTCTGTCTCTCTCTCTCTCTCTCTCTCTCTCTCTCTCTCTCTCTCTCTCTCTCTCTCTCTCTCTCTCTCTCTCTCTCTCTGTCTCTCTCTCTGTCTCTCCCTCTCTCTCTCTCTCTCTCTCCCTCTCTCTCTCTCTCTCTCTCTCTCTCCCCTCTCTCTCTCTCTCTCTCTCCCTCTCTCTCTCCTCTCTCTCTCTCTCTCTCTCTCTCTCTCTCTCTCTCTCTCTCTCTCTCTCCCTCTCTCTCTCTCTCCATGGTCACACACACAGACAATCTCTCTCACCATTGATCATGAACTCCGTGACGATGTAGATGGGTTCCATGGTGACGACGGCGTGGAGGCGGACCAGTCTGTCGTGTTGCAGCTGCTTCATCAGGTTGGCCTCCTGGAGGAAGGCCTCAGGCTCCATGGTCCCCTCCTTCAGGGTTTTCACCGCCACCTTCTGATTGCCCTTATAGTAACCTGGCCATACGAGAAGAACCCAGAAGTCATAAGACTTATGTAACAGACTGACACACACGCACACACACGCACACACACACACACATTGCTTCAGCATATCTCGTACCCATCCAGACTTCTCCAAACTGTCCTGCTCCCAACTTCCTGATCATTTTCAGCGTGTCTCTGGGGATCTCCCACTCGTCCTGGGCCCACGGCTGAACGGGGGCCTTCGGCTTGCAGGGGGCGTTCAGACGCTGACACAACCCATCACACGTACCTATGACACAACAACAGACCCCAGAGAGAATTATAGCCTGTCAGCCATGCCTGTGACACAGAAAATAGACCTCAGAGAGAAACACATGCTGTTCCCTATTTATACATTTTCATTGTTATTGATTGCGGTATAGCACCCAGACAAAAAGGCATCTGATGATGTATAACACAGGTGATTGGGTGAACCATGCTCGCTAGTTTAGTAACCTTTCCAGAGGCATGAAGATTTGATTTGATTTTATTTTAAAATGCACCTGAGCTCAATTTCGAGTCTGAAAACTTAAGTAAATAATGTATTTCCATTTTAGATTTTTGACCCTTTTTCATGATATCCAATTGGTAGTTACATTCTCATCGCTGCAAGTCTTGTACGGACTCAGGAGAGGCAAAGATCAAGAGCCACGGGTCCTCCGAAACACAACTCTGCCAAGCCGCACTGCTTCTCGACACGCTACCCACTTAACCCAGGAAGCCAGCCGCACCAATGCGTGCCACTTCATGGGTATCCCAGTCGCAGCCAGCTGCAACACACCCAGGATCAAACCCGGGGCTGTAGTGATGCCTCACTGCGATGCAGTGCCTTAAACCGCTGCGCCACTTAGGATTAGCCTGTTTTTAATTTTTTATTCATGTGCTAACATTTCAGTTTTGTCATTATGGAGTATTGTGATGTCGTTGTGGAGTATTGTGATGTCGTTATGGAGTATTGTGATGTCGTTATGGAGTATTGTGATGTCGTTGTGGAGTATTGTGATGTCGTTGTGGAGTATTGTGATGTCGTTGTGGAGTATTGTGATGTCGTTGTGGAGTATTGTGATGTCGTTATGAGGTATTGTGATGTCGTTATGAGGTATTGTGATGTCGTTATGAGGTATTGTGATGTCGTTATGGAGTATTGTGATGTCGTTATGGGGTATTGTGATGTCGTTATGGAGTATTGTGATGTCATTATGGGGTATTGTGATGTCGTTATGGAGTGTTGTGTACAGATTGATGAGGATAAAAATGTATTGCTCCATTCTTGTGTATTTTATTCCTCTTATGCTACAAATACATATATTCTACACCGTTGGAAAGGGCTCATAAGCAACCATTTCATTGTAGTCTACAACCGTTGTATGATTTCATGAGAGAGAACTTATCTGACTTACGAATGTGTCTGGGGGGGGGCTGGTCATTTGGTCATAAGGCCACCACAATAGAGGAGAGAACACTGCTCACCTCGACAGGAAATGAAATTAAGCAGAGAACCTCCTTAAAGCTTCCAATCAAGAAGACGTTACTTCACTATATATGAAGAGTTGACGTACTTCCTGCCAGCTGATAGTAAGATCCTCATCCTCTCATACGGGTAACGTATAGGTGTAGGTTGGCCTCTTTGGTCTATTTTACATGTAAGGAAGTCAAGTTGTGTTATGTTTTGTTGAAGCTGTGATAAGGTAAGAGATTGTTCATTAAGCAGCACGTTGCGCAATCACAAGTGAACCACGAGGACCACCACCGCCGCCAACGTGGCGGGCTGAAATCTACACTCGGGCTGTAAAAACATGGGGTGTAGTTAGCTGGTTTACTTTGAAATGCTACGCGATGATTGGATTCCAGTCTACGGCTTTTACTCCTTGACCTTTTTACTCCTTGACCTTTTCTAAAAAAGGTGTTCTTTACCCCCAGGACACTTCAACAGTAGACTATCCAGGGGATATAAAGAGTATTGTGATGTCATTATGGAGTATTGTGATGTCGTTATGGGGTATTGTGATGTCGTTATGGGGTATTGTGATGTCGTTATGGGGTATTGTGATGTCGTTGTGGGGTATTGTGATGTCGTTATGGGGTATTGTGATGTCGTTGTGGAGTATTGTGATGTCGTTATGGGGTATTGTGATGTCGTTATGATTGTGATGTATGGGGTATTGTGATGTCGTTGTGGAGTATTGTGATGTCGTTATGGGGTATTGTGATGTCGTTATGGGGTATTGTGATGTATTGTGTATTGTGATGTCGTTATGGAGTATTGTGATGTCATTATGTGGTATTGTGATGTCGTTATGGAGTATTGTGATGTCATTATGGGGTATTGTGATGTCGTTATGGAGTATTGTTATGGTCATATGAACTTTAACCTCAAATATATAACCTTTATGTTTGTGGTCGTTATGGGGTATTGTGATGTCGTTGTGGGGTATTGTGATGTCGTTATGGGGTATTGTGATGTCGTTGTGGGGTATTGTGATGTCGTTATGGTGTATTGTGATGTCGTTATGGGGTATTGTGATGTCGTTATGGGGTATTGTGATGTCGTTATGGGGTATTGTGATGTCGTTATGGGGTATTGTGATGTCGTTGTGGAGTATTGTGATGTCGTTATGGAGTATTGTGATGTCATTATGTGGTATTGTGATGTCGTTATGGAGTATTGTGATGTCATTATGGGGTATTGTGATGTCGTTATGGAGTATTGTTATGGTCATATGAACTTTAACCTCAAATATATAACCTTGATGTTCGTGGTCATTTTTAACTCACGGGTATAGTACTTGACCAGCTCCTGCAGGGAGGAGAAGGAGGTGGACGGAGAGATGTAGAACCCTCCGTTGTCCATGGAACGGATCTTATAGTGCTTCACCACATCCCCATGCTCCAGCCCTACGTCTCTGATGGACAGGGAGAGAGCACCTTTTGGGGCGACATGTCAATGAGACATACAGTGTTAGTGTGTTAGATATTACTGAGCGGGTCGAAACTAGAAGCACAAGCATTTCCCTACACTCGCATTAACATCTGCTAAACCATGTGTATGTGACCAATACAATTTGATTAGCTTAGCTTACAGCTTTATGAGGCTTTTTTTTTCAGTCCTTGATATCGGCTTGTATCAGTTTGTTTAATGTATATGTCAGTTCTGTTAATGCCAATTATACGGTTATACGTACAAGATGGATGATTTGACCATTCCAAGTCTTTCTGTATTATATTTTTGGAGCTATTTTGAGTTTTTTTTTAAATGTTCTGTTGTTCTGAAAATGTTGTATTTTAAAAAAAGCAGAGAGGATGATTCTGACCTTTGGTGGTCTCACTCTCCCGAACTAGAAATGACCCGGCTTTATTCCCCGGAGCCAGGAGCAGACGCTCTGTCTCTCTACGACTCAGGTCCTTGAAAAACCATCTACAATGCATGGAAGAACAGGGAAGTGTCGCCAAATAACGTGTTACATACCTAGCATACTGATACAGGAAGCATACTGATACAGGAAGCATACTGATACAGGAAGCATACAGATACAGGAAGCATACTGATACAGGAAGCATACTGATACAGGAAGCATACTGATACAGGAAGCATACTGATACAGGAAGCATACTGATACAGGAAGCATACAGATACAGGAAGCATACTGATACAGGAAGCATATTGATACAGGAAGCATACTGATACAGGAAGCATACTGATACAGGAAGCATACTGATACAGGAAGCATATTGATACAGGAAGCATACTGATACAGGAAGCATACTGATACAGGAAGCATACTGATACAGTAAGCATAAGCATATTGATACAGGAAGCATACTGATACAGGAAGCATACTGATACAGGAAGCATACTGATACAGGAAGCATATTGATACAGGAAGCATATTGATACAGGAAGCATACTGATACAGGAAGCATACTGATACAGGAAGCATACTGATACAGGAAGCATACTGATACAGGAAGCAGCTGATACAGGAAGCATATTGATACAGGAAGCATACTGATACAGGAAGCATACTGATACAGGAAGCATATTGATGCAGGAAGCATACAGGAAGCATACTGATACAGGAAGCATACATGATACAGGAAGCATACTGATACAGGAAGCAGGATACAGGAAGCATATTGATACAGGAAGCATACAGATACAGGAAGCATATTGATACAGGAAGCATACAGATACAGGAAGCATACTGATACAGGAAGCATACTGATACAGGAAGCATACTGATACAGGAAGCATACAGATACAGGAAGCATACTGATACAGGAAGCATACTGATACAGGAAGCATACAGATACAGGAAGCATACTGATACAGGAAGCATATTGATACAGGAAGCATATTGATACAGGAAGCATACTGATACAGGAAGCATACTGATACAGGAAGCATACGGATACAGGAAGCATACTGATACAGGAAAGGAAAGTGTTTTTAATTTCCTGTCAACACAACTCAGTACATTTATAATGATCTATGGTGAAGTATGTATTGTAAACGTATGCTCGAAGTTTTAAATTATCAAAAAGAAAATGGCTGATTCACTTACTTTTCTATTTCTAGGGTGTCTACTCTGGCCACGTACGTACACGGGATGCACCCCTCCTCTCCCGTCACCAGTGACTTAGCAAACCACCAGTCCCCATTCCTTCAAAGAACAACAACAGAGCATGTTTTGTCTATTTCGTTACGCGTCAAAATGAGCCACGTAACGCTGCCTCCAAAGGATACTGCTATCCTGTATTATCACCCTGAGGATATGACATCAGACTATTATCACCCTGAGGATATGACATCAGACTATTATCACCCTGAGGATATGACATCAGACTATTATCACCCTGAGGATATGACATCAGACTATTATCACCCTGAGGATATGACATCAGACTATTATCACCCTGAGGATATGACATCAGACTATTATCACCCTGAGGATATGACATGAGACTATTATCACCCTGAGGATATGATATCAGACTATTATCACCCTGAGGATATGACATCAGACTATTATCACCCTGAGGATATGACATCAGACTATTGTCTGAGAACCCAACGTCGGCGTGACACCTCCCTAATGTAATAATGTAGTGACCGTTTTGTTGTAAATCAGCTCTGTACTCACTCCTGGAGGATCTGAAGCCTCTCTCCCTTTCTGAACGGTAGGTCCTGGTCCGTGGTTGGTTTGAAGTCGTGCAGAGCAATGACAACGTCTTCGTCTGGAAGGGAATATGTGTTATTAAGGTGAAGTTTGCTTCATATCAAGAAATAAGGGTTTCGTATCAACAAATCTCTGACAATAGTTGACCATACAAAAACGAAACAAACCACCTCGTCACACCCTGACCTAACCAAAATAATAAAGAAAACAATTGACAATTGATGTTCTGAAACAGGTTGACAAATGATGTTCTGAAACAGGTTGACAAATGATGTTCTGAAACAGGTTGACAATTGATGTTCTGAAACAGGTTGACAAATGATGTTCTGAAACAGGTTGACAAATGATGTTCTGAAACAGGTTGACAAATGATGTTCTGAAACAGGTTGACAAATGATGTTCTGAAACAGGTTGACAAATGATGTTCTGAAACAGGTTGACAATTGATGTTCTGAAACAGGTTGACAAACTATGTTCTGAAACAGGTTGACAAATGATGTTCTGAAACAGGTTGAAAAATTGTAACTTACCAATACCGGAGGCCTGTTCCGTATTGTGTGCCTGAGTGGAGAAAATATATTTGTGAGAATGATAAGATGTCATAAGGTGATTATTCATAAAGACACCAAATAAATCTAGAAAAATCAGTAACCCTATTAATCCCTGATTCACATCTATGATGTCATAAAGGGGCAAAGCGTCAAATGAACGTCCTGTTTGGAGAAAGGGTGGAATGGAGTGTCCACTTCCATTACTCCTATTGTCAAATCAGATCAAATGTCACGTGCTCTGAATATGGTGAAATGCTTACTTTACAAGCCCTTTTAACCAACGATGAAAAATATTTACTAAATAAGCTAAAACAAAATCAAACAACAATATTGAGGCTAAATACAAGGGGTACTGGTAACAATTCAATGTGCGGTAGGTGGGGGTAAAGGTTAGTGGAGGTCATTTGTGCATGTACCGTAGGTAGGGGTAAAGTGACTATGCATAGATAATAAACAGCGAGTAGCAGCAGTGTTAAAACAAGGCCCTTAACCCACAATGCAGTTTTAAGAAAATTCCCCCCCAAAAAGTAAGAGATAAGAACAACAAATAATTAAAGAGCAGCAGTAAATAACAATAGTGGGGCGAAATACAGGGGGTACCGGTACAGAGTCAATGTGGAGGCTATATACAGGGTATTACGGTACAGAGTCAATGTGGAGGCTATATACAGGGTATTACGGTACAGAGTCAATGTGGAGGCTATATACAGGGGGTACCAGTACAGAGTCAATGTGGAGGCTATATACAGGGGGTACCGGTACAGAGTCAATGTGGAGGCTATATACAGGGTATTACGGTACAGAGTCAATGTGGAGGCTATATACAGGGTATTACGGTACAGAGTCAATGTGGAGGCTATATACAGGGTATTACGGTACAGAGTCAATGTGGAGGCTATATACAGGGTGTTACGGTACAGAGTCAATGTGGAGGCTATATACAGGGGGGGTACCGGTACAGAGTCAATGTGGAGGCTATATACAGGGGGTACCAGTACAGAGTCAATGTGGAGGCTATATACAGGGGGTACCGGTACAGAGTCAATGTGGAGGCTATATACAGGGGGTACCGGTACAGAGTCAATGTGGAGGCTATATACAGGGGGTACCGGTACAGAGTCAATATTGAGGCTAAATACAAGGGGTACTGGTAACAATTCAATGTGCGGTAGGTGGGGGTAAAGGTTAGTGGAGGTCATTTGTGCATGTACCGTAGGTGGGGGTAAAGTGACTATGCATAGATAATAAACAGCGAGTAGCAGCAGTGTTAAAACAAGGCCCTTAACCCACAATGCAGTTTTAAGAAAATTCCCCCCCAAAAAGTAAGAGATAAGAACAACAAATAATTAAAGAGCAGCAGTAAATAACAATAGTGGGGCGAAATACAGGGGGTACCGGTACAGAGTCAATGTGGAGGCTATATACAGGGTATTACGGTACAGAGTCAATGTGGAGGCTATATACAGGGTATTACGGTACAGAGTCAATGTGGAGGCTATATACAGGGGGTACCAGTACAGAGTCAATGTGGAGGCTATATACAGGGGGTACCGGTACAGAGTCAATGTGGAGGCTATATACAGGGTATTACGGTACAGAGTCAATGTGGAGGCTATATACAGGGTATTACGGTACAGAGTCAATGTGGAGGCTATATACAGGGTATTACGGTACAGAGTCAATGTGGAGGCTATATACAGGGTGTTACGGTACAGAGTCAATGTGGAGGCTATATACAGGGGGTACCGGTACAGAGTCAATGTGGAGGCTATATACAGGGGGTACTGGTACAGAGTCAATGTGGAGGCTATATACAGGGGGTACCGGTACAGAGTCAATGTGGAGGCTATATACAGGGGGTACCGGTACAGAGTCAATGTGGAGGCTATATACAGGGGGTACCGGTACAGAGTCAATGTGGAGGCTATATACAGGGGGTACCAGTACAGAGTCAATATTGAGGCTAAATACAAGGGGTACTGGTAACAATTCAATGTGCGGTAGGTGGGGGTAAAGGTTAGTGGAGGTCATTTGTGCATGTACCGTAGGTGGGGGTAAAGGTTAGTGGAGGTCATTTGTGCATGTACCGTAGGTGGGGTAAAGTGACTATGCATAGATAATAAACAGCGAGTAGCAGCAGTGTTAAAACAAGGCCCTTAACCCACAATGCAGTTTTAAGAAAATTCCCCCAAAAAGTAAGAGATAAGAACAACAAATAATTAAAGAGCAGCAGTAAATAACAATAGTGGGGCTAAATACAGGGGTACCAGTACAGAGTCAATGTGGAGGCTATATACAGGGTGTTACGGTACAGAGTCAATGTGGAGGCTATATACAGGGGGTACCAGTACAGAGTCAATGTGGAGGCTATATACAGGGGGTACCGGTACAGAGTCAATGTGGAGGCTATATACAGGGTATTACAGTACAGAGTCAATGTGGAGGCTATATACAGGGTATTACGGTACAGAGTCAATGTGGAGGCTATATACAGGGTATTACGGTACAGAGTCAATGTGGAGGCTATATACAGGGGGTACTGGTACAGAGTCAATGTGGAGGCTATATACAGGGGGTACCGGTACAGAGTCAATGTGGAGGCTATATACAGGGGGTACCGGTACAGAGTCAATGTGGAGGCTATATACAGGGGGTACCGGTACAGAGTCAATGTGGAGGCTATATACAGGGGGTACCAGTACAGAGTCAATATTGAGGCTAAATACAAGGGTACTGTAACAATTCAATGTGCGGTAGGTGGGGGTAAAGGTTAGTGGAGGTCATTTGTGCATGTACCGTAGGTGGGGGTAAAGGTTAGTGGAGGTCATTTGTGCATGTACCGTAGGTGGGGGTAAAGTGACTATGCATAGATAATAAACAGCGAGTAGCAGCAGTGTTAAAACAAGGCCCTTAACCCACAATGCAGTTTTAAGAAAATTCCCCCCCAAAAAGTAAGAGATAAGAACAACAAATAATTAAAGAGCAGCAGTAAATAACAATAGTGGGGCGAAATACAGGGGGTACCGGTACAGAGTCAATGTGGAGGCTATATACAGGGGGTACCGGTACAGAGTCAATGTGGAGGCTATATACAGGGGGTACCGGTACAGAGTCAATGTGGAGGCTATATACAGGGTATTACGGTACAGAGTCAATGTGGAGGCTATATACAGGGTATTACGGTACAGAGTCAATGTGGAGGCTATATACAGGGGGTACCGGTACAGAGTCAATGTGGAGGCTATATACAGGGTATTACGGTACAGAGTCAATGTGGAGGCTATATACAGGGGGTACCAGTACAGAGTCAATGTGGAGGCTATATACAGGGGGTACCGGTACAGAGTCAATGTGGAGGCTATATACAGGGTATTACGGTACAGAGTCAATGTGGAGGCTATATACAGGGTATTACGGTACAGAGTCAATGTGGAGGCTATATACAGGGTATTACGGTACAGAGTCAATGTGGAGGCTATATACAGGGTGTTACGGTACAGAGTCAATGTGGAGGCTATATACAGGGGGTACCGGTACAGAGTCAATGTGGAGGCTATATACAGGGGGTACTGGTACAGAGTCAATGTGGAGGCTATATACAGGGGGTACCGGTACAGAGTCAATGTGGAGGCTATATACAGGGGTACCGGTACAGAGTCAATGTGGAGGCTATATACAGGGGGTACCGGTACAGAGTCAATGTGGAGGCTATATACAGGGGGTACCAGTACAGAGTCAATGTGGAGGCTATATACAGGGTATTACGGTACAGAGTCAATGTGGAGGCTATATACAGGGTATTACGGTACAGAGTCAATGTGGAGGCTATATACAGGGTATTACGGTACAGAGTCAATGTGGAGGCTATATACAGGGTGTTACGGTACAGAGTCAATGTGGAGGCTATATACAGGGTATTACGGTACAGAGTCAATGTGGAGGCTATATACAGGGGGTACCAGTACAGAGTCAATGTGGAGGCTATATACAGGGGGTACCGGTACAGAGTCAATGTGGAGGCTATATACAGGGTATTACGGTACAGAGTCAATGTGGAGGCTATATACAGGGTATTACGGTACAGAGTCAATGTGGAGGCTATATACAGGGTATTACGGTACAGAGTCAATGTGGAGGCTATATACAGGGTGTTACGGTACAGAGTCAATGTGGAGGCTATATACAGGGGGTACCGGTACAGAGTCAATGTGGAGGCTATATACAGGGGTACCAGTACAGAGTCAATGTGGAGGCTATATACAGGGGTACCGGTACAGAGTCAATGTGGAGGCTATATACAGGGGGTACCGGTACAGAGTCAATGTGGAGGCTATATACAGGGGGTACCGGTACAGAGTCAATATTGAGGCTAAATACAAGGGGTACTGGTAACAATTCAATGTGCGGTAGGTGGGGGTAAAGGTTAGTGGAGGTCATTTGTGCATGTACCGTAGGTGGGGGTAAAGTGACTATGCATAGATAATAAACAGCGAGTAGCAGCAGTGTTAAAACAAGGCCCTTAACCCACAATGCAGTTTTAAGAAAATTCCCCCCCAAAAAGTAAGAGATAAGAACAACAAATAATTAAAGAGCAGCAGTAAATAACAATAGTGGGGCTAAATACAGGGGTACCGGTACAGAGTCAATGTGGAGGCTATATACAGGGTATTACGGTACAGAGTCAATGTGGAGGCTATATACAGGGTATTACGGTACAGAGTCAATGTGGAGGCTATATACAGGGTATTACGGTACAGAGTCAATGTGGAGGCTATATACAGGGGTACCAGTACAGAGTCAATGTGGAGGCTATATACAGGGGGTACCGGTACAGAGTCAATGTGGAGGCTATATACAGGGTATTACGGTACAGAGTCAATGTGGAGGCTATATACAGGGTATTACGGTACAGAGTCAATGTGGAGGCTATATACAGGGTATTACGGTACAGAGTCAATGTGGAGGCTATATACAGGGTGTTACGGTACAGAGTCAATGTGGAGGCTATATACAGGGGTACGGTACAGAGTCAATGTGGAGGCTATATACAGGGGGTACTGGTACAGAGTCAATGTGGAGGCTATATACAGGGGGTACCGGTACAGAGTCAATGTGGAGGCTATATACAGGGGGTACCGGTACAGAGTCAATGTGGAGGCTATATACAGGGGTACCGGTACAGAGTCAATGTGGAGGCTATATACAGGGGGTACCAGTACAGAGTCAATATTGAGGCTAAATACAAGGGGTACTGGTAACAATTCAATGTGCGGTAGGTGGGGGTAAAGGTTAGTGGAGGTCATTTGTGCATGTACCGTAGGTGGGGGTAAAGGTTAGTGGAGGTCATTTGTGCATGTACCGTAGGTGGGGGTAAAGTGACTATGCATAGATAATAAACAGCGAGTAGCAGCAGTGTTAAAACAAGGCCCTTAACCCACAATGCAGTTTTAAGAAAATTCCCCCCCAAAAAGTAAGAGATAAGAACAACAAATAATTAAAGAGCAGCAGTAAATAACAATAGTGGGGCGAAATACAGGGGGTACCGGTACAGAGTCAATGTGGAGGCTATATACAGGGTGTTACGGTACAGAGTCAATGTGGAGGCTATATACAGGGGGTACCAGTACAGAGTCAATGTGGAGGCTATATACAGGGGGTACCGGTACAGAGTCAATGTGGAGGCTATATACAGGGTATTACGGTACAGAGTCAATGTGGAGGCTATATACAGGGTATTACGGTACAGAGTCAATGTGGAGGCTATATACAGGGTATTACGGTACAGAGTCAATGTGGAGGCTATATACAGGGTGTTACGGTACAGAGTCAATGTGGAGGCTATATACAGGGGGTACCGGTACAGAGTCAATGTGGAGGCTATATACAGGGGGTACTGGTACAGAGTCAATGTGGAGGCTATATACAGGGGGTACCGGTACAGAGTCAATGTGGAGGCTATATACAGGGGGGGTACCGGTACAGAGTCAATGTGGAGGCTATATACAGGGGGTACCGGTACAGAGTCAATGTGGAGGCTATATACAGGGGGTACCAGTACAGAGTCAATATTGAGGCTAAATACAAGGGGTACTGGTAACAATTCAATGTGTGCGGTAGGTGGGGTAAAGGTTA
Source organism: Oncorhynchus nerka (assembly GCF_034236695.1). Taxonomy (NCBI): domain Eukaryota; kingdom Metazoa; phylum Chordata; class Actinopteri; order Salmoniformes; family Salmonidae; genus Oncorhynchus; species Oncorhynchus nerka. The sequence goes on along the minus strand of NC_088408.1, from coordinate 5,419,733 downwards.
GTGGAGGTCATTTGTGCAACCGTAGGTTAAAGGTTAGTGGAGGTCATTTGTGCATGTACCGTAGGGGGTAAAGTGACTATGCATAGATAATAAACAGCAGTAGCAGCAGTGTTAAAACAAGGCCCTTAACCCACAATGCAGTTTTAAGAAAATTCCCCCCAAAAAGTAAGAGATAAGAACAACAAATAATTAAAGAGCAGCAGTAAATAACAATAGTGGGGCGAAATACAGGGGGTACCGGTACAGAGTCAGAGGCTATATACAGAGTCAGAGTCAATGTGGAGGCTATATACAGGGTGTTACGGTACAGAGTCAATGTGGAGGCTATATACAGGGTATTACGGTACAGAGTCAATGTGGAGGCTATATACAGGGGGTACCGGTACAGAGTCAATGTGGAGGCTATATACAGGGTGTTACGGTACAGAGTCAATGTGGAGGCTATATATACCAGTACAGAGTCAATGTGGAGGCTATATACAGGGGGTACAGAGTCAATGTGGAGGCTATATACAGGGTATTACGGTACAGAGTCAATGTGGAGGCTATATACAGGGTATTACGGTACAGAGTCAATGTGGAGGCTATATACAGGGTATTACGGTACAGAGTCAATGTGGAGGCTATATACAGGGTGTTACGGTACAGAGTCATGTGGAGGCTATATACAGGGGGTACCGGTACAGAGTCAATGTGGAGGCTATATACAGGGGGGTACTGGTACAGAGTCAATGTGGAGGCTATATACAGAGTCAATGTGGAGGCTATTACAGGGGGGTACAGAGTCAATGTGGAGGCTATATACAGGGGGTACCGGTACAGAGTCAATGTGGAGGCTATATACAGGGGTACCAGTACAGAGTCAATGTGGAGGCTATATACAGGGTATTACGGTACAGAGTCAATGTGGAGGCTATATACAGGGTATTACGGTACAGAGTCAATGTGGAGGCTATATACAGGGTATTACGGTACAGAGTCAATGTGGAGGCTATATACAGGGTGTTACGGTACAGAGTCAATGTGGAGGCTATACAGGGGTACCGGTACAGAGTCAATGTGGAGGCTATATACAGGGGGTACCGGTACAGAGTCAATGTGGAGGCTATATACAGGGGTACCGGTACAGAGTCAATGTGGAGGCTATATACAGGGGATACCGGTACAGAGTCAATGTGGAGGCTATATACAGGGTATTACGGTACAGAGTCAATGTGGAGGCTATATACAGGGTATTACGGTACAGAGTCAATGTGGAGGCTATATACAGGGTATTACGGTACAGAGTCAATGTGGAGGCTATATACAGGGTGTTACGGTACAGAGTCAATGTGGAGGCTATATACAGGGGGTACCGGTACAGAGTCAATGTGGAGGCTATATACAGGGGGTACCGGTACAGAGTCAATGTGGAGGCTATATACAGGGGGTACCGGTACAGAGTCAATGTGGAGGCTATATACAGGGGATACCGGTACAGAGTCAATGTGGAGGCTATGTACAGGGGGTACCGGTACAGAGTCAATGTGGAGGCTATATACAGGGGGTACCGGTACAGAATCAATGTGGAGGCTATATACAGGGTGTTACGGTACTGAGTCAATGTGGAGGCTATATACAGGGGGTACCGGTACAGAGTCAATGTGGAGGCTATATACAGGGGGTACCGGTACAGAGTCAATGTGGAGACTATATACAGGGGGTACCAATACAGAATCAATGTGGAGACTATATACAGGGGGGTACCAGTACAGAATCAATGTGGAGGCTATATACAGGGTATTACGGTACAGAGTCAATGTGGAGGCTATATACAGGGGGGTACCGGTACAGAGTCAATGTGGAGGCTATATACAGGGGGTACCAGTACAGAATCAATGTGGAGGTGTTGGGTGTATATAGGTACTCACAGTGTGGTTGGTGGAGTTGGTGGTTTGAGAGCCTTTCCCTGGGTGGTGGATGTCATCTTTCTGACGTTTCTGACCACTGCAGCTGGAACCCATCCTTTATAATGGTCTGATCCACACCAGTGTCTCTAGGGTCATGCCCTGGGCTGAAAATTAACACATCAATTAATTGATCGATCGATCAATCCATCAATCGATCAAATCAATCAATCAAATCAAATCAATTCATGTAACTTTCCTTAGAGGAGTGAAATTTGATTTGTGAAAAGTGGAAACATTATTAAAAAAAATAAAATAAAACAGAGTCCATAAAAAATAATGTATCTAATACCCTCTGGGATTCAGTAAACTGAAATATTAAATTCACAGTCTGTCAGTTTGTGGATAGAACACCGAAAGCTAACATTATGTATCAGAACAGTTGCCAGTTCATCTTTAGGAACTGTTTACTGCCTGTAGCGGTCTGTATACACCTATGTCAAAGAAAGCTGTAGAAGGATCTGAGATGTAGGCTTCCGTCTGAGGTGGCACCCTATTCCCTAGTGCACTACTGTCAGTATGGGCCCTGGACAAAACTAGCGCACTATTTCGGGCATAGGGTGCCATGTGTGACACGAAGCGGTTTACACTCTACAAGGTGTTCAAAAGCGTTTCCACAGGGATGCTGGCCCCATGTCGACTCCGACACCTCCCACAGCTGTGTCCAGTTGGCTGGATGCGTTTCCACAGGGATGCTGGCCCCATGTTGACTCTACAAGGTGTTCAAAAGCGTTTCCACAGGGATGCTGGCCCCATGTCGACTCCGACAACCTCCCACAGCTGTGTCCAGTTGGCTGGATGCGTTTCCACAGGGATGCTGGCCCCATGTCGACTCCGACACCTCCCACAGCTGTGTCAAGTTGGCTGGATGCGTTTCCACAGGGATGCTGGCCCCATGTCAACTCCGACACCTCCCACAGCTGTGTCAAGTTGGCTGGATGCGTTTCCACAGGGATGCTGGCCCCATGTCGACTCCGACACCTCCCACAGCTGTGTCCAGTTGGCTGGATGCGTTTCCACAGGGATGCTGGCCCCATGTCGACTCCGACACCTCCCACAGCTGTGTCAAGTTGGCTGGATGCGTTTCCACAGGAATGCTGGCCCCATGTCGACTCCGACAACCTCCCACAGCTGTGTCCAGTTGGCTGGATGCGTTTCCACAGGGATGCTGGCCCCATGTCAACTCCGACACCTCCCACAGCTGTGTCAAGTTGGCTGGATGCGTTTCCACAGGGATGCTGTCCCCATGTCAACTCCGACACTCCCACAGTTGTGTCCAGTTGGCTGGATGCGTTTCCACAGGGATGCTGGCCCCATGTCGACTCCGACACCTCCCACAGCTGTGTCAAGTTGGCTGGATGCGTTTCCACAGGAATGCTGGCCCCATGTCGACTCCGACAACCTCCCACAGCTGTGTCCAGTTGGCTGGATGCGTTTCCACAGGGATGCTGGCCCCATGTCGACTCCGACACCTCCCACAGCTGTGTCCAGTTGGCTGGATGCGTTTCCACAGGGATGCTGGCCCCATGTCAACTCCGACACCTCCCACAGCTGTGTCCAGTTGGCTGGATGCGTTTCCACAGGGATGCTGGCCCCATGTCAACTCCGACAACCTCCCACAGCTGTGTCCAGTTGGCTGGATGCGTTTCCACAGGGATGCTGGCCCCATGTCGACTCCGACACCTCCCACAGTTGTGTCCAGTTGGCTGGATGCGTTTCCACAGGGATGCTGGCCCCATGTCGACTCCGACACCTCCCACAGCTGTGTCCAGTTGGCTGGATGCGTTTCCACAGGGATGCTGGCCCCAAGTCGGCTCCAACGCTTCCCACAGCTGTGTCAAGTTGGCTGGATGCGTTTCCACAGGGATGCTGGCCCCAAGTCGGCTCCAACGCTTCCCACAGCTGTGTCCAGTTGGCTGGATGCGTTTCCACAGGGATGCTGGCCCCAAGTCGACTCCAACGCTTCCCACAGCTGTGTCCAGTTGGCTGGATGTCCTTTGGGTGGTGGACCAATTATTGATACACACGCAGGAAACTGTTGAGCGTTCTTGTGTTGCAGTTCTTGACACACTCAAACCGGTACGCCTTGCACCAACTGCCATTACCCCCCTTGTTCAAAGACGCTTACATATTTTTTACCTTGTCCGTTCACCCTCTGAATGGCACACGTACGCAATCCATGTCTCAGTTGTCTCAAGGCATAAACATCCTTATTTAACCTGTCTCCTCCCGTAGATTTAACAGGTGACATCAATAAGGAATCATAGCTTTCACCTGGATTCACCTGGTCAGTCTGTCATAATGTTTTGTGCAATCAGTGTATGATGCTTTAAAATATATAACATGATATCAGATCAAAAAAAGGTAAGCAAATATAATTTTTACAAACAACACTAAAACACCATTTCAGATAGCTACAATATGAATTATTATACTTTATTCTTAAATACCTTGGAACTTGGTCTTCACTTGTGTCATCAAAAGCATTCCAGTTTGAAGTGTCTGCTATTTCCTTATTCAACTCTCTCTCTCTCTGTCTCTCTCTCTCTGTCTCTCTCTCTCTCTCTCTCTCTCTCTCTCTCTCTCTCTCTCTCTCTCTCTCTCTCTGTCTCTCTCTCTCTCTCTCTCTCTCTCTCTCTCTCGCTCTCTCATAAGTCAAACCTTCAGAAGACACAAACACACTGTTGAGCGCCCTGTGTCTATCCTTAGGGACAACATCAGTTGAACTAGATTAGACATCAGTTGTTGTGTTTACTTATACTGATGGTCCACTCCCTTTCCTGCATTGGAATGGCCACATTGTGTGTGTGTGTGTGTGTGTGTGTGTGTGTGTGTGTGTGTGTGTGTGTGTGTGTGTGTGTGTGTGTGTGTGTGTGTGTGTGTGTGTGTGTGTGTGTGTGTGTGTGTGTGTGTGTGTGTGTGTGTGTGTGTGTGTGTGTGTGTGTGTGTGTGTGCTTGCGTGCTTGCGGGCGTCTCTGTGCATTGACGGTTTGCAGTGGTCATAATTGACTCGTTGACTACAATAACAATTACATTAGACTACTGATTTCTGTGTCTGATTTCTGTTATTAGGTGTTTGTGTGGAGGTGGGGATATAAATGCTAGTTTCTGTACTTCAACAGGATCTGCTATAGGATGTTGTTTACTAGCCAACAGTAATGCATTTCCTGATTGGGCTATTAAACTGTTCAAATCTGGTACTAGGGTATCTGGTACTAATCTGGTACCAGTAATCTGGTACTAATCTGGTACTAGGGACAGCTAGGGTCCTGTCTCAGACTGGTACTGTTGCTAGGGTCCTGTCTCAGACTGGTACTGTTGCTAGGGTCCTGTCTTAGACTGGTACTGTAAATAGGGTCCTGTCTCAGACTGGTACTGTAAATAGGGTCCTGTCTCAGACTAGTACTGTAAATTAGGGTCCTGTCTCAGACTAGTACTGTAAATAGGGTCCTGTCTCAGACTAGTACTGTAAATAGGGTCCTGTCTCAGACTGGTACTGTAAATAGGGTCCTGTCTCAGACTAGTACTGTAAATTAGGGTCCTGTCTCAGACTAGTACTGTAAATAGGGTCCTGTCTCAGACTAGTACTGTAAATAGGATCCTGTCTCAGACTGGTACTGTAAATAGGGTCCTGTCTCAGACTAGTACTGTAAATAGGGTCCTGTCTCAGACTAGTACTGTAAATAGGATCCTGTCTGAGACTAGTACTGTAAATAGGGTCCTGTCTCAGACTAGTACTGTAAATAGGATACTGTCTGAAACTTTTTGGGGGTAAAATTTATTGTAACTGCACATTATTTGATGGTTGTGTGTGTTCGTGTGTTCGTGTGTGTGTGTGTGTGTGTGTGTGTGTGTGTGTGTGTGTGTGTGTGTGTGTGTGTGTGTGTGTGTTCGTTTGGGTGTGTGTGTGTGTGTGTGTGTGTGTGTGTGTGTGTGTGTGTGTGTGTGTGTGTGTGTGTGTGTGTGTGTGTGTGTTTGTTTGGGTGTGTGTGTGTGTGTGTGTTCGTGTTCGTGTTCGTGTTGTGTGTGTGTGTGTGTGTGTGTGTGTGTGTGTGTGCGTGCGTGCGTGCGTGCGTGCATGCGTGCGTGCGTGTGTGTGTATATATATTTGTGTATTTTCCCTGACGTCAGTCTCAGTTCCTGTGGTTTGGGGTCTCAGCTACTGTGAGTGTCAGTTTTGTCTAAGCACAGCTTTCACATACAGCTAACTGACAAAATAATGCCAACCCCAATATACAGTCTTAATATGCACCTTGGCATAGATTCTACATCTGTCTTAATATGCACCTTGGCATAGATTCTACATCTGTCTTAATATGCACCTTGGCATAGATTCTACATCTGTCTTAATATGCACCTTGGCCCTGATTCTACATCTGTCTTAATATGCACCTTGGCCTTGATTCTACATCTGTCTTAATATGCACCTTGGCATAGTTTCTACATCTGTCTTAATATGCACCTTGGCATAGATTCTACATCTGTCTTAATATGCACCTTGGCCCTGATTCTACATCTGTCTTAATATGCACCTTGGCCCTGATTCTACATCTGTCTTAATATGCACCTTGGCATAGATTCTACATCTGTCTTAATATGCACCTTGGCATAGATTATACATCTGTCTTAATATGCACCCTGGCCCTGATTCTACATCTGTATTAATATGCACCTTGGCATAGATTCTACATCTGTCTTAATATGCACCCTGGCACTGATTCTATATCTGTCTTAATATGCACCTTGGCCCTGATTCTACATCTGTCTTAATATGCACCTTGGCATAGATTCTACATCTGTCTTAATATGCACCTTGGCATAGATTCTACATCTGTCTTAATATGCACCCGTCTTAATATGCACCCGGGCCCTGATTCTACATCTGTCTTAATATGCACCTTGGCATAGATTCTACATCTGTGTTAATATGCACCCTGGCCCTGATTCTATATCTGTCTTAATATGCACCTTGGCCCTGATTCTTCATCTGTCTTAATATGCACCCTGGCCCTGATTCTACATCTGTCTTAATATGCACCTTGGCATAGATTCTACATCTGTCTTAATATGCACCTTGGCATAGATTCTACATCTGTCTTAATATGCACCTTGGCCCTGATTCTACATCTGTCTTAATATGCACCTTGGCCCTGATTCTACATCTGTCTTAATATGCACCTTGGCATAGATTCTACATCTGTCTTAATATGCACCCTGGCCCTGATTCTACATCTGTCTTAATATGCACCTTGGCATAGATTATACATCTGTCTTAATATGCACCTTGGCATAGATTCTACATCTGTCTTAATATGCACCCTGGCCCTGATTCTACATCTGTCTTAATATGCACCTTGGCATAGATTCTACATCTGTCTTAATATGCACCCTGGCCCTGACTCTATATCTGTCTTAATATGCACCTTGGCATAGATTCTACATCTGTCTTAATATGCACCTTGGCATAGATTCTACATCTGTCTTAATATGCACCTTGGCCTTGATTCTACATCTGTCTTAATATGCACCTTGGCCCTGATTCTACATCTGTCTTAATATGCACCTTGGCATAGATTCTACATCTGTCTTAATATGCACCCTGGCCCTGATTCTACATCTGTCTTAATATGCACCTTGGTATAGATTCTACATCTGTCTTAATATGCACCTTTAATTGATTCTACAACTGTCTTAATATGCACCTTGGCATAGATTCTACATCTGTCTTAATATGCACCTTGGCCCTGATTCTACATCTGTCTTAATATGCACCCTGGCCCTGATTCTACATCTGTCTTAATATGCACCTTGGCATAGATTGTACATCTGTCTTAATATGCACCCTGGCCCTGACTCTATATCTGTCTTAATATGCACCTTGGCATAGTTTCTACATCTGTCTTAATATGCACCTTGGCATAGATTCTACATCTGTCTTAATTGTGCTTGACCAAATTGATTTCTCAAATATGCTGCACCTTGGCCCTGATTCTACATCTACATGTACTACATGTCAGCATGCTTATAGAGAAGGGCACTCAACATGTACTGCGCTGACACAAATGACTGATGATTGGTTGAAAGAAATTGATAATAAGAAGATTGTGGGACTGTTACATTTCAGTGCAGCCTTTGATATTATTGACCATAACCTGTTGTTGAAAAAACTTAAGCGCTATGGCTTTTCAACCTCTGCCATATCGTGGATACAGAGCTATCTATCTAATAGAACTCAAAGGGTTTTCTTTAATGGAAGCTTCTCTAATGTCAAACATGTCAAATGTGGTGTACCGCAGGGCAGTTCTCTAGGCCCTCTACTCTTTTCTATTTTTACCAATGGTCTGCCACTGGCATTAAACAAAGCATGTGTGTCCATGTACACTGATGATTCAACCATATGCCTGTCAGCAACCACAGCTAATGAAGTCACTGAAACCCTTAAAGAGTTGCAGTCTGTTTTGGAATGGGTGGCCAGTAATAAACTGGTCCTGAACATCTCTAAAACTAAGAGCATTGTATTTGGTACAAATAATTCCTAAAGTGTTAGACCTCAGCTGAATCCGGTAATGAATGGTGTGGCTGTTGAACAAGTTGAGGAGACTAAATTATTTGACGTTACCTTAGATTGTAAACTGTCATGGTCAAAACATATAGATTCAATGGTTGTAAAGATGGGGAGAGGTCTGTCCGTAATAAAAGATGCTCTGCTTTTTTGACACCACACTCCAAAAAGCAAGTCCTGCAGGCTCTAGTTTAGTCTAATCTTGATTATTGTCCAGTCGTGTGGTCCAGTGCTGCAAGGAAAGACCTAGTTAAGCTGCAGCTGGTCCAGAACAGAGCGGCACGTTTTGCTCTTCATTGTAATCGGAGGGCTGATATAAATACTATGCATGCCAGTCTGTCTTGGCTAAGAGTTGAGGGAGACTGACTGCATCACTTCTTCTCTTTATAAGAAACATTAATGTGTTGAAAATCCCCAAATTGTTTGCATAGTCAACTTACACACAGCTCTGACACACACACTTATCCCACCAGACATGCCACCGGGGGTCTTTTCACAGTCCCCAAAATCCAGTACAAATTCAAGAAAGTGTACAGTATTATATAGAGCCCTTGTTGCATCGAACTCCCTTCCATCTCATATAAGCTCAAATAAACAGCAAACCTGGTTTCAAAAAACAGATAAAGCAACAACTCGCGGCACAACGGCTCTCCCCTATTTGACCTAGGTAGTCTGTGTGTATGTATTGATATGTAGGCTACGTGTTCCTTTAAAAAAACAATGGATGTAGTTCTGTACTTGAGCTGTTCTTGTCTACTGACGTTCTGTATTATTGTCATTCTGTACTATATTTCATGTTCTGTGTGGACCCCAGGAAGAGTAGCTGCTGCTTTTGCAACAACAAATGGAGATCCTAATAAAATACCTATACTAAATAGCAGTACCTATACTGACCACAAGGTGGACTGAAGAGATTACAATGGGACTCAGTAGGAAGCAGTACCTATACTGACCACAAGGTGGACTGAAGAGATTACAATGGGACTCAGTAGGAAGCAGTACCTATACTGACCACAAGGTGGACTGAAGAGATTACAATGGGACAAGGTGGACTGAAGAGATTACAATGGGACTCAGTAGGAAGCAGTACCTATACTGACCACAAGGTGGACTGAAGAGATTACAATGGGACTCAGTGATCGTTTCAGAGGTTTGTGAGTTTTTGATGCATAGAGGACATGTGCTCATATTTACACTAGAGGGCAGAAGAGCACCTGTTTTGAGCTATAACATTGTTGCTGTTTTACACAAGGAGAGGAAAATGACTAGCTGATTAATGCTGAAAAATGATCTACTTTTTCAGTCTATAACCTTGACTGGGTATTACCTTGTTCTCACCTAGACACACAAACAAATACACACAAACACACACACACAAATAGCGGCAGGTGGCCTAGTGCTTAGAGTGTTGGACTAGTAACCGACCGGTAACCGTTCTGCCCCTGAACAACGCAGTTTAACCCACTGTTCCTAGGCAGTCATTGAAAAGAAGAATTTGTTCTTCATAACTGACTTGCCTCGTTAAATAAAGGTTCAAATTAAAAAAGTACACATCGATCTGAATGGAGATTTATTGTATTCTGCAGGAATAGAAACCATATGTGTTTCAATAATTCTCTCTTTCAGACTGCTTTATATCCCTGCTCTCACCCTGACAGAATGAATGAAAAGAAACTTGAGATCATTCAGGGTATGTCGATAAGAGAGAGAGAGGAGGGGGGGGGGGGGGGGGGGGGACAATAAATCTGGTAACACCAAGAAGTGATGTTCGTTTCCTATGGGAGTCGTGTCGGACATTGAGGTAGTATTACTGTCTGGGCAACACTTCACAGCATTCTGTTTAGACCACCTGTGTGTGTGTGTGTGTGTGTGTGTGTGTGTGTGTGTGTGTGTGTGTGTGTGTGTGTGTGTGTGTGTGTGTGTGTGTGTGTGTGTGTGTGTGTGTGTGCGTGTGCATTCGTGCGTACGTGCGTGTGTGTGTGTGTGTGCGTGCGTGCGTGCGTGTGTGTGTGTGTCTCCGTGTGTGTGTGTGTGTGTGTGTGTGTGTGTGTGTGTGCGTGTGTGTGTGTGTGTGTGTGCGTGCATGCGTGCGTGCGTGCGTGCGTGCGTGTGTGTGCGTGCATGCATGCGTGCGTGTGTGTATATGTATGTGTGTGTGTGTGTGTATGTATGTATGTGTGTGTGTGTGTGTGTGTATGTGTATGTGTATGTGTGTGTGTGTGCGTGCATGTGTGTGTGTATGTGTGTGTGTATGCGTGCGTGCGCGTGCGTGTGTGTGTGTGCGTGTGCGTGTGTGGTACTGAGAAGTAAACAGGACTAAAGAGAAAAGTCCCATTTATTGTCCTGTAGATCTCTTTCTCTCTCACACGGAAATGGATCCCTGCCAGCTAGCAGGTGCTTCCTTACAACCTCTCCAACCCGTTGACTGCATTTCCAGATTATTTTTAAGGGAACTACGATATGGACAAGGTCCAAACCGGGCCAACTGTCCAAACCCATCTCACCAACCTGTTGTTTGCAATATTATAATAGGGTTACTCCTAAACATACCAGATCTGGGTTCAAATCATATTTTCAAATATCACAATTACTTTCACATACATTTGAGGGAAGTATTCAGATATATTTTATTTGAAAAGACAAGTAGTTATATTTTAATGTATCTGGAAATACACTTGGAAAGTATTTGACAGTATTTTAAATTCATGGGAGTGTATTTGAGTCTATGTAGTTTGAATATTAGTTTGAATATTTGAAATACAACTTGGCAGACAATTATTATTATTATTATTATTTTTACAAATAACCATTCCAATACTCAAATAAGTTGTACTGGACAAAACTCAAATACACAATGAATTTAAACTGTAAATACCAGATCTTCAAATACACAATGAATTTAAACTGTAAATACCAGATCTTCAAATACATAATGAATTTAAACTGTAAATACCACATGTATGTTTGAAGCATACTAAAATGGCAACTAGGGCAACTGCATCATTAAACATAGGCTGTTTGTTAGGAGCAACATAAGCATTCAGCTGCACCCTTATAACACCTGCTAACCAGTATATGTGACCAATGAACTTTTGATTTGTTTTTCCAAACGGCACCCTATTCTCTGCGTGAATGGAACGTATAATTCCCTATTTTAGGCACTTCTCTCTACGACCTTCTCTCTCGACCTTGAACTTAAGCATGATTAATAACATGCTCTTCACCTGCTATTCGTTCTGGGAGATCTAAGAAATGAAGGCGTGTCTACAGATATGACGTATTCTGACCTTTTGACTTATTTTATTATTGATTCCACCACCTTTATGTGAGAGGAAACCATGAATACGGCTGGGTTCCAAGTGTGGAAAAGGACATTGTGTGTAGGCTGAGGTCCAAGTGTGGAAAAGGACATTGTGTGTAGGCTGAGGTCCAAGTGTGGAAAAGGACATTGTGTGTAGGCTGAGGTCCAAGTGTGGAAAAGGACATTGTGTGTAGGCTGAGGTCCAAGTGTGGAAAAGGACATTGTGTGTAGGCTGAGGTCCAAATGTGGAAAAGGACATTGTGTGTAGGCTGATGTCCAAGTGTGGAAAAGGACATTGTGTGTAGGCTGAGTTCCAAGTGTGGAAAAGGACATTGTGTGTAGGCTGAGGTCCAAGTGTGGAAAAGGACATTGTGTGTAGGCTGAGGTCCAAGTGTGGAAAAGGACATTGTGTGTAGGCTGAGGTCCAAATGTGGAAAAGGACATTGTGTGTAGGCTGAGTTCCAAGTGTGGAAAAGGACATTGTGTATAGGCTGAGGTCCAAGTGTGGAAAAGGACATTGTGTGTAGGCTGAGGTCCAAGTGTGGAAAAGCATCTACTTTATTTTGCCTGATAGAAATAACACCGTTCTCCATGTACCATAAATGATCCATTGATGAGAGCCACTGATAAGAGCTAGATAAATGAGTAATCAGTTTGGATAAGGGGACTGTAAATAACAGTACAGTGCCTTCAGGAAGTATTCACACCCCTTGACCTTTTCCTTATTTTGTTGTTGTTTACAGCCTGAATTTAAAAAATTAATTAAATTAAGATTTGTGTCACTGGCCTACACACAATGCCCTATATTATCAACGTGGAATTATATTTCTTGAAATTGTCACGTTTTGTCCATCGTTCGTATGTGTTTTCCTTGTTTTAGTGTTGGTCAGGACGTGAGCTGGGTGGGCATTCTATGTTGTGTGTCTGGTTTGTCTATTTCTATGTTTGGGCCTGATATGGTTCTCAATCAGAGGCAGGTGTTAGTCATTGTCTCTGATTGGGAACCATATTTAGGTAGCCTGTTTTGTGTTGGGTTTTGTGGGTGATTGTTCCTGTCTCTGTGTTTGCACCAGATAGGACTGTTTAGGTTTTCACTTTTCTTGTTTTGTATAGTCTGTTCATGTATAGTCGTCTTTATTAAAAACATGAATAACCACCACGCTGCATTTTGGTCCGCCTCTCCTTCACCACAACTAGAAAACCGTAACAGAAATTCTCACAAATTAACTACAAATTAAAAAGCTGAAATGTCTTGAGTCAATAAGTATTCAACCCCTTTGTTATGGCAAGGAGCCTAAATAAGTTCAGGAGTAAACTGCTTAACAAGTCATATAATAAGTTGCCTGGATTCACTCTGTGTGAAATAATAGTGTTTAACATGATTTTTTGAATGACTACCTCATCTCTGTACCCCCACACATACAATTATCTGTAAGGTCCCTCAGTCGAGCAGTTATTTCCAAACACCGATTCAACCACAAAGAGCAGGGAGGTTTTCCAATGCCTCGTAAAGAAGAGCACCTATTGGTAGGTGGGTCAAAACAAAAACAAAAAACAGTCATTGAATATCCCTTTGAGCATGGTGAAGTTATTCATTACACTTTGGATGGTGTTACGATACACCCATTCACTACAAAGATACAGGTGTCCTTCATAACTCAGTTGCCGGAGAGGAAGGAAACCGCCCCGGGATTTCACCATGAGGTCAATGGTGACTTTAAAACAGTTACAGAGTTTAATGGCTGTGATAGAACTGAGGATGGATCAACAACATTGTAGTTACTCCACAACACTAACCTAAATGACAGAGTTTAATGGCTGTGATAGGAGAACACTGAGGATGGATCAACAACATTGTAGTTACTCCACAAAACAAAACTAAATTACAAGGTCAAAAGAAGGAAGCCTGTACAGAATATAAATATTCCAAAACACTCATCCTGTTTGCAACAAGGCACTAAAGTAAAAATGCAAGAAGGCATTGTCCATATTATACTGTGATGCAGACCAGGGGGACCTAGGTGACCGTCCTCAGTGACACACGGTCCATCAGAGTGACACCTACTATTTATGACACATCCCCTCAGGTAGGGACCAATGGGATTACTCAGTAAGAGGCACATCCATCAGCCTTGTCCAATGGGGCGCCTTGCCCGTGGCAGTGGCTCGCTATAGGTCTAGAAGGAAGTCACTCGTCCACCGACCCACACTAACAGGACAGGGGTGACTATTCACTAAATAAGCACAGGCATGTCAAAGAAAGATGAATGTTCAATAAAACTGAGAACGTATAAGAGAACGTTCAGACTCAAATTCCCCATTTGAATGTACAGCTGGATATAAACGGAGAAATAACTGTATGTGTATACAGTAAGCCTTGTTAAACTTCCAACATCAGGGTGATCAAATTAATATCCTACACCTGTACATGGTTCTATATACTATGAGATTCCATAGTGTTACATGGTTCTATATACATGGTTCTATATACTGTGAGATTCCATAGTGTTACATGGTTCTATATACATGGTTCTATATACTATGAGATTCCATAGTGTTTCATGGTTCTATATACTATGAGATTCCATAGTGTTACATGGTTCTATATACTATGAGATTCCATGGTGTTAAATGGTTCTATATACTATGAGATTCCATGGTGTTACATGGTTCTATATACTATGAGATTCCATAGTGTTACATGGTTCTATATACTATGAGATTCCATGGTGTTAAATGGTTCTATATACTATGAGATTCCATAGTGTTACATGGTTCTATATACTATTAGATTCCATAGTGTTACATGGTTCTATATACTATGAGATTCCATAGTGTTACATGGTTCTATATACTATGAGATTCCATAGTGTTGCATGGTTCTATATACTATGAGATTCCATAGTGTTACATGGTTCTATATACTATGAGATTCCATAGTGTTACATGGTTCTATATACTATGAGATTCCATAGTGTTACATGGTTCTATATACTATGAGATTCCATAGTGTTACATGGTTCTATATACTATGAGATTCCATAGTGTTACATGGTTCTATATACTATGAGATTCCATAGTGTTACATGGTTCTATGTTCTATATACTATGAGATTCCATAGTGTTACATGGTTCTATGTTCTATATACTATGAGATTCCATAGTGTTACATGGTTCTATATACTATGAGATTCCATAGTGTTACATGGTTCTATATACTATGAGATTCCATAGTGTTACATGGTTCTATATACTATGAGATTCCATAGTGTTACATGGTTCTATATACTATGAGATTCCATAGTGTTACATGGTTCTATATACTATGAGATTCCATAGTGTTACATGGTTCTATATACTATGAGATTCCATAGTGCTACATGGTTCTATATACATGGTTCTATATACTATGAGATTCCATAGTGTTACATGGTTCTATATACTATGAGATTCCATAGTGTTACATGGTTCTATATACTATGAGATTCCATAGTGTTACATGGTTCTATATACATGGTTCTATATACTATGAGATTCCATAGTGTTACATGGTTCTATATACTATGAGATTCCATAGTGTTACATGGTTCTATATACTATGAGATTCCATAGTGTTACATGGTTCTATATACTATGAGATTCCATAGTGTTACATGGTTCTATATACTATGAGATTCCATAGTGTTACATGGTTCTATATACTATGAGATTCCATAGTGTTACATGGGTTCTATATACTATGAGATTCCATAGTGTTACATGGTTCTATATATATGAGATTCCATAGTGTTACATGGTTCTATATACTATGAGATTCCATAGTGTTACATGGTTCTATATACTATGAGATTCCATAGTGTTACATGGTTCTATATACTATGAGATTCCATAGTGTTGCATGGTTCTATATACTATGAGATTCCATAGTGTTACATGGTTCTATATACTATGAGATTCCATAGTGTTACATGGTTCTATATACTATGAGATTCCATAGTGTTACATGGGTTCTATATACTATGAGATTCCATAGTGTTACATGGTTCTATATACTATGAGATTCCATAGTGTTGTTACATGGTTCTATATACTATGAGATTCCATAGTGTTACATGGTTCTATATACTATGAGATTCCATAGTGTTACATGGTTCTATATACTATGAGATTCCATAGTGTTACATGGTTCTATATACTATGAGATTCCATAGTGTTACATGGTTCTATATACTATGAGATTCCATAGTGTTATGGTTCTATGGTTCTATATACTATGAGATTCCATAGTGTTACATGGTTCTATATACTATGAGATTCCATAGTGTTACATGGTTCTATATACTATGAGATTCCATAGTGTTACATGGTTCTATATACTATGAGATTCCATATTGTTACATGGTTCTATGTTCTATATACTCTGAGATTCCATAGTGTTACATGGTTCTATGTTCTATATACTATGAGATTCCATAGTGTTACATGGTTCTATATACTATGAGATTCCATAGTGTTACATGGTTCTATATACTATGAGATTCCATAGTGTTACATGGTTCTATAAACTATGAGATTCCATAGTGTTACATGGTTCTATATACATGATGCTATAGTGTTACATGGTCCTATATACATGGATTCCTATATGGTTCTATACTATGAGATTCTATATACATGGTTCTATATACATGGTTCTATATACATGGTTCTATATACATGGTTCTATGTTACATGGTTCTATATACTATGAGATTCCATAGTGTTACATGGTTCTATATACATGGTTCTATGTTACATGGTTCTATATACTATGAGATTCCATAGTGTTACATGGTTCTATATATTCCATGTGTTACATGGTTCTATATACATGAGATTCCTGTTACATGGTTCTATATACTATGAGATTCCATAGTGTTACATGGTTCTATATACATGAGATTCCATATGTTACATGGTTCTATAAACTATGAGATTCCATAGTGTTACATGGTTCTATATACTATGAGATTCATAGTGTTACATGGTTCTATATACTATGAGATTCCATAGTGTTACATGGTTCTATATACTATGAGATTCCATAGTGTTACATGGTTCTATATACTATGAGATTCCATAGTGTTACATGGTTCTATATATTATGAGATTCCATAGTGTTACATGGTTCTATATACTATGAGATTCCATAGTGTTACATGGTTCTATATACTATGAGATTCATAGTGTTACATGGTTCTATATACTATGAGATTCATAGTGTTACATGGTTCTATATACTATGAGATTCCATAGTGTTACATTGTTCTATATACTATGGTTCTATGTTACATGGTTCTACTATGATACATGGTTCTAAATACATGATTATATATACTATATATGAGATTCATATGGTTCTATTACATGGTTCTATATACATGGATTCTAGTGTTACATGGTTCTATATACATGAGTTCTATGTTACATGGATCTATATACTATGAGATTCCAATGTGTTACATGGTTCTATATACTATGAGATTCCTAGTGTTACATGGTTCTATATACTATGAGTTCTATATACATGGTCCTATATACATGGTTCTATATACTATGAGATTCCATATATACATGGTTCTATATACTATGAGTTCTATATACATGGTTCTATATACTATGAGATTCCTATATACATGGTTCTATATATATGGTTCCTATATACATGGTTCTAAATACATGAGTCCTATATACATGGTTCTATATACATGATTCATATATACATGGTTCTATATACTATCAGATTCCATAGTGTTACATGGTCCTATATACATGGTTCTATATACATGGTCCATATATACATGGTTCTATATACATGGTTCTATATACAAGATTCCTGTTTACATGGTTCTATATACATGGTTCTATATACATGGTTCCATAGTGTTACATGGTTCTATGAGTTCCATATACATGAGATTCCATAGTGTTACATGGTTCTATATACATGAGATTCTATATACATGGTCCTATATAGATGGTTCTATATACTATGGTTCCTAGTGTTACATGGTTCCTATTCCATATACATGGTCCTATATACATGGTTCATAGTGTTACATGGTTCTATATACCATCAGATTCCATAGTGTTACATGGTCCTATATACATGGTTCTATGTTACATGGTCCTATATACATGAGTTCTATATACATGGTTCTATATACATGGATTCCATAGTGTTATACATGGTCCTATATACATGGTTCTGTATACATGTTTCTATATACATGGTTCTATATACATGGTTTTATATACTATGGTTCTAGTGTTACATGGTTCTATATACATGGTCCATAGTGTTACATGGTTCTATATACATGGTTCTATATACATGAGATTCCATAGTGTTACATGGTTCTATATACATGGTTCTATAAACATGGTTCTATATACATGGTTCTAGTGTTACATGGTTCTATATACATGAGATTCTAGTGTTACATGTTCCTATATACATTGATACATGAGATTCCATAGTGTTACATGGTTCTATATACTATCAGATTCCATATGTGTTACATGGTCCTATATACATGGTTCTATATACATGAGATTCCATAGTGTTACATGGTTCTATATACATGGTTCTAGTATACATGGTTCCTATATACATGGTTCTATATACATGGTTCTATGTTACATGGTTATATATACATGGATTCCTAGTATACATGGTTCTATATGCATGGATTCCTATATACATGGTTCTATATATATGGTTCTGTGTTACATGGTTCTAAATACATGGTCCTATATACATGGTTCTATATACATGGTTCTATGTTACATGGTTCATACTATGAGATTCCATAGTGTTACATGGTCCTATATACATGGTTCTATATACATGGTCCTATATACATGGTCCTATATACATGGATTCCTAGTATACATGGTTCTATATACATGGATTCCTATTTACATGGTTCTATATACATGGTTCTATATACATGAGTTCTATATACATGGTCCTATATACATGGTTCTATATACATGGTTCTATATACATGGTCCTATATACATGGTCATATATATATGGTTCTATATACATGGTTCTAAATACATGGTCCTATATACATGGTTCTATATACATGGATTCCTATGTTACATGGTTCTATATACATGGTTTTATATACATGGTTCTATATACATGGTTCCTATGTTACATGGTTCTATATACATGGTTCTATATACATGGTTCTATATACATGGTCCTAGTGTTACATGGTTCTATATACATGGATCTAGTGTTATGGTTCTATCAGATTCCAATTTGTTACATGGTCCTATATATTCCATGGTTCTATATACATGGTTCTATATACATGGTTCTATATACTATGAGATTCCATAGTGTTACATGGTTCTATATACCATCAGATTCCATAGTGTTACATTGATTGATGTTTTCTAGAAGGCCTTATTGATTGTGTGATTATTAATTATTTCATAGAGGGATGTACAGTATTGAATATTTGGAGTGTTTTGTCGCTGTGGGATCCTTTTCTCTTGAAAAATTAGTCATAGGACAACCATAGGTCAACCATAGATCAACCATAGGCCAACCATAGATCAACCATAGATCAACCATAGATCAACCATAGGCCAACCATAGATCAACCATAGATCAACCATAGATCAACCATAGATCAACCATAGGTCAACCATAGATCAACCATAGGCCAACCATAGGTCAACCATAGATCAACCATAGATCAACCATAGGTCAACCATAGATCAACCATAGATCAACCATAGGCCAACCATAGGTCAACCATAGATCAACCATAGATCAACCATAGATCAACCATAGGTCAACCATAGATCAACCATAGGTCAACCATAGATCAACCATAGATCAACCATAGGCCAACCATAGGTCAACCATAGATCAACCATAGATCAACCATAGATCAACCATAGGCCAACCATAGGTCAACCATAGATCAACCATAGATCAACCATAGATCAACCATATGGTCAACCATAGATCAACCATAGGTCAACCATAGATCAACCATAGATCAACCATAGGCCAACCATAGGTCAACCATAGATCAACCATAGATCAACCATAGGTCAACCATAGGTCAACCATAGATCAACCATAGATCAACCATAGGCCAACCATAGATCAACCATAGGTCAACCATAGATCAACCATAGGCCAACCATAGATCAACCATAGGACAACCATAGATCAACCATAGGTCAACCATAAGACAACAATAGGACAACCATAGATCAACCATTGGACAACCATAAGACAACAATAGGACAAATAAATGAATGAGTAAAGAGAAAAGGACAAGAAATGAATGAATATTTGAATGAATTCATAAAAAATGAATCAAGAAATGAATAAAGAAGGCCTTTTCTTAAATATATTTTATTTCATAAACCATATCAGTACATGATTAACCATCATCAACTGTACAACTCAGGATACATACAGTACAGAAGAAGACATGGGGAAACATTCAATAACTCAATTTGATACAAACGCTTTATAAAATATATTATATTTATATTTTAACATATATAGATATATATTGTGCCACTTGGTTTCTGATATCCTGTAGGTGCCGTGCCTTTTGGCTTTTCTACAATGGGAGAATCATGGACACAAGGTGTTGTTGCTTCAATAGGTTTTTCTTAATAATTTCTATCATGGACTCAGGGTGGTGTTGCTTCTCTTTGTTTCTTAATTTCTATCATGGACTCAGGGTGGTGTTGCTTCTCTTTGTTTCTTAATATCTATCTTGGACTCAGGGTGGTGTTGCATCTCTTTGTTTCTTAATGTCTATCTTGGACTCAGGGTGGTGTTGCATCTCTTTGTTTCTTCATTTCTATCTTGGACTCAGGGTGGTGTTGCATCTCTTTGTTTCTTAATGTCTATCTTGGACTCAGGGTGGTGTTGCTTCTCTTTGTTTCTTAATTTCTATCATGGACTCAGGGTGGTATTGCTTCTATTTGTTTCTTAATATCTATCATGGACTCAGGGTGGTATTGGTTCTCTTTGTTTCTTAATATCTATCATGGACTCAGGGTGTTGTTGCTTCTCTTTGTTTCTTAATTTCTATCATGGACTCAGGGTGGTATTGCTTCTCTTTGTTTCTTAATATCTATCTTGGACTCAGGGTGGTGTTGCTTCTCTTTGTTTCTTAATTTCTATCATGGACTCAGGGTGGTATTGCTTCTCTTTGTTTCTTAATATCTATCTTGGACTCAGGGTGGTGTTGCTTCTCTTTGTTTCTTAATATCTATCATGGACTCAGGGTGTT
>NC_088408.1:5301098-5388598 GCF_034236695.1 Oncorhynchus nerka | reverse complement strand
CTAGTTGGGGGATTTATCAGAACATTTAGTCTAGTTGGGGGATTTATCAGGACATTTAGTCTAGTTGGGGGATTTATCAGAACATTTAGTCTAGTTGGGGGATTTATCAGAACATTTAGTCTAGTTGGGGGATTTATCAGAACATTTAGTCTAGTTGGGTGATTTATCAGAACATTTAGTCTAGTTGGGGGATTTATCAGAACATTTAGTCTAGTTGGGGGATTTATCAGAACATTTAGTCTAGTTGGGTGATTTATCAGAACATTTAGTCTAGTTGGGGGATTTATCAGAACATTTAGTCTAGTTGGGGGATTTATCAGAACATTTAGTCTAGTTGGGGGATTTATCAGAACATTTAGTCTAGTTGGGTGATTTATCAGAACATTTAGTCTAGTTGGGGGATTTATCAGAACATTTAGTCTAGTTGGGTGATTTATCAGAACATTTAGTCTAGTTGGGGGATTTATCAGAACATTTAGTCTAGTTGGGGGATTTATCAGAACATTTAGTCTAGTTGGGGGATTTATCAGAACATTTAGTCTAGTTGGGTGATTTATCAGAACATTTAGTCTAGTTGGGTGATTTATCAGAACATTTAGTCTAGTTGGGGGATTTATCAGAACATTTAGTCTAGTTGGGGGATTTATCAGAACATTTAGTCTAGTTGGGTGATTTATCAGAACATTTAGTCTAGTTGGGGGATTTATCAGAACATTTAGTCTAGTTGGGTGATTTATCAGAACATTTAGTCTAGTTGGGGATTTATCAGAACATTTAGTCTAGTTGGGTGATTTATCAGAACATTTAGTCTAGTTGGGTGATTTATCAGAACATTTAGTCTAGTTGGGTGATTTATCAGAACATTTAGTCTAGTTGGGGATTTATCAGAACATTTAGTCTAGTTGGGGGATTTATCAGAACATTTAGTCTAGTTGGGTGATTTATCAGAACATTTAGTCTAGTTGGCTGATTTATCAGAACATTTAGTCTAGTTGGGTGATTTATCAGAACATTTAGTCTAGTTGGGTGATTTATCAGAACATTTAGTCTAGTTGGGTGATTTATCAGAACATTTAGTCTAGTTGGGGGATTTATCAGAACATTTAGTCTAGTTGGGGGATTTATCAGAACATTTAGTCTAGTTGGGGGATTTATCAGAACATTTAGTCTAGTTGGGTGATTTATCAGAACATTTAGTCTAGTTGGGGGATTTATCAGAACATTTAGTCTAGTTGGGGGATTTATCAGAACATTTAGTCTAGTTGGGGGATTTATCAGAACATTTAGTCTAGTTGGGGGATTTATCAGAACATTTAGTCTAGTTGACTGATTTATCAGAACATTTAGTCTAGTTGGGGGATTTATCAGAACATTTAGTCTAGTTGGCTGATTTATCAGGACATTTAGTCTAGTTGGGTGATTTATCAGAACATTTAGTCTAGTTGGGTGATTTATCAGAACATTTAGTCTAGTTGGGGGATTTATCAGGACATTTAGTCTAGTTGGGGGATTTATCAGAACATTTAGTCTAGTTGGGGGATTTATCAGAACATTTAGTCTAGTTGGGGGATTTATCAGAACATTTAGTCTAGTTGGGTGATTTATCAGAACATTTAGTCTAGTTGGGGATTTATCAGAACATTTAGTCTAGTTGGGTGATTTATCAGAACATTTAGTCTAGTTGGGGGATTTATCAGAACATTTAGTCTAGTTGGGGGATTTATCAGAACATTTAGTCTAGTTGGGTGATTTATCAGGACATTTAGTCTAGTTGGGGGATTTATCAGAACATTTAGTCTAGTTGGGTGATTTATCAGAACATTTAGTCTAGTTGGGGGATTTATCAGAACATTTAGTCTAGTTGGGTGATTTATCAGAACATTTAGTCTAGTTGGGGGATTTATCAGAACATTTAGTCTAGTTGGGTGATTTATCAGGACATTTAGTCTAGTTGGGGGATTTATCAGAACATTTAGTCTAGTTGGGGGATTTATCAGAACATTTAGTCTAGTTGGGTGATTTATCAGAACATTTAGTCTAGTTGGGTGATTTATCAGAACATTTAGTCTAGTTGGGTGATTTATCAGAACATTTAGTCTAGTTGGGGGATTTATCAGAACATTTAGTCTAGTTGGGGGATTTATCAGAACATTTAGTCTAGTTGGGGGATTTATCAGAACATTTAGTCTAGTTGGGGGATTTATCAGAACATTTAGTCTAGTTGGCTGATTTATCAGGACATTTAGTCTAGTTGGGGGATTTATCAGAACATTTAGTCTAGTTGGGGGATTTATCAGAACATTTAGTCTAGTTGGGTGATTTATCAGAACATTTAGTCTAGTTGGGGGATTTATCAGAACATTTAGTCTAGTTGGGGGATTTATCAGGACATTTAGTCTAGTTGGGGGATTTATCAGGACATTTAGTCTAGTTGGGTGATTTATCAGGACATTTAGTCTAGTTGGGGGATTTATCAGAACATTTAGTCTAGTTGGGGGATTTATCAGGACATTTAGTCTAGTTGGGTGATTTATCAGGACATTTAGTCTAGTTGGGGGATTTATCAGGACATTTAGTCTAGTTGGGGGATTTATCAGGACATTTAGTCTAGTTGTATTTTATCAAGTGGATTATTTTCCTCCTCACTCCAGGCCCCTAGTAGCCTTACACCCAAACAAAAGCCTGTTAATTCACTGACTTGTATCGATCAATGTGATCTGGTTGATTCTCTGGCTGGGCAAATAAGTGGAAATATAGCTCATCTATCCCTGGTCTACATTTAGCATCTAATAATGTCGCCTAAATCAAAAGTAGACCTGTTACCTTTGCTCGATTGCCTAAAGCCTCTACGCTTTTAGAGTCGTGAAATATGAACATGAGACTCACATTGCTTTTGAAAATAGGTATGCTATTATTTTCTATTGGTATCATGATGCAGATACTCTCAAGGTAAGCCCCTACGCCTGCCCCCTAACAACGTGGAGTGAGGGTAGGAAAGAGGCGTGGAACAAAAAGGCTTGGGCTCTGCTTCAAAATATCACTTATTTTACCCATGACTCAAGTTGTGTGGGGGGTAAATATTATTATTATTTTATTCTTATTATATTCCATTACATTCTTACCATAAAATGTGTGTGTGTTGACTGTGATCAAGTACGTGTGTCTTTAAATAACAAAATAATGAACTATTGATTTCATTCATTTGGAGGTAATTCAACTCAAAATATGCTATTCTATTCTATTCTTTTATTTTTTATGTTATTAATCGTATGATATTTCTTAGTACCTACCTGAACGAATGAATAATGGATTTATTTTTGATGGTGTATATTCAATGGATTTAATCAAAATAACCACCCACGTCTGCACACCACTACTACCACTCATCACCGGCATTGCACACAGGAGGTATAAAAGGCATATGCAGGCAAGAATGTGGTAAAAATGGGGGGTATTTAAACATTGGCCAATTTTCTTTTCACAAGCAAATTAAGTTAAGTTTGAATAGGGAAGTTTTAGAAATCAAGATCGTCTTGATCAATATCACTCTCTTTGGCCTTGCTTGACTTGACAGATCTTGCCGGAGACTTCTTTGGAGTCTTCTTCTTTGGGGAGACGACTTGTCGCTCGAGAACCTCGCTGGCTGACTCTGACTTCTGACACTCTGCTCTCGTTCTCTTTTTCCATGAGGTACATCTGCCTTCTCTTCACAGAGAGACGGTGGCCCAAGCCTATCTCCGACCCTGTCTGTGAACTCTTCTCGCTGTTGGACTCTCTCTCTGCCTCTTCATCCAGGAGTTCGTCCAGCGAGCCTGGTTGGGATTCCATGGAAGATTTGGTTGGCTGGCTATGTAGGCTCGTCTCAGATGTCCCAGAAGGTCCATTGCCATCACCGTCGTCTTCAGACTGTCCTTTGCTTGTGACATCATCCACCTCATCGGCTGGCTCTTCCTCAGGAGCAGCATAGTTTTCAGCCGTATCCTCATCTTCCTCCTGTTCCTCGTCAGCTTCTGTCTGATCCTCCTCAACTTCCACTTCAGCTTCCTCCTCCCCTTTATCCTTCAGCTCCTCAACTGGAGTCTCCTCAACTGGAGTCTCTTCAACTGGGGTATCCTCAACGTCCTGCTCCTCTTCAGCTTCCTCCTCCACCTCCGCCTCCTCCTCAGCTTCTTCTTGCTCCTCCTCCCCTTCCTCCACTTCCTCCTCAACAGTAGTCTCCTCAACCTGAAGCTCAGCCTCTGCTTCTGCTTTGTCCTCTTGGGCCTCTGACTCCTCATTGTTTCGTTCAGTCTCTGAATCCTCATCGTCGGAGTAAGCACCGTCTTCAGAGTATTCTGCTCTGGCAAAGGCATCGAATGAGGTCACTGGAGTTTCCTCCACTTTGTCTTTCCTGATAGCTGTCTCCTCGATGTTTGACTCAACTTCTGGCTCTATTTTCATTTCTTTTTCAGCTTCCTCTTTTTCTACATCCTCCTCAGCTTCAGCTTCAGCTCCATTTCCTGCTCCTTCATCTTCAGCTGCCTCTGCTTCGGCAGTCTCGTCTTCGTCTGCTGTTCCAGGTTCTGCCGACTCTTCTCCTGCGTTTTCAGTCTCATCTTCTCCTGTTTCATCACTGGCTGTCTGCTCTTCTCCCTCAGCTGTCTCAGCTTCAGCACTCTGTTCCTCTCCTGCTGATTCGTCGTCAGCTGTCTCTTCCCCTGCAGTTTCAGCTTGCGCTGTTTCTTCTCCTGCAGTTTCAGCTAGTGCCGACTCATCACCGGTTATTTCAACGTCAGCTTCCTCCTCTCCTGTAGTTTCATCTTGAGCTGTCTCTTCTTCTTCTCCTGCTGTTTCGTCATCAGCTGCTGTCTCTACTTCAGCAGTGTCTTCTTCTCCTGCTGTTTCTGCTTTAGCTTCCTCCTGTTCTTCTTCTGGTTCTTCTGTTTCTTCGTCAGCTGTCTCTACTTCAGCAGTGTCTTCTTCTCCTGCTGTTTCGTCATCAGCTGCTGCCCCTGCTTCAGAAGTTTCTTCTTCTCCTGCTTCCTCTTCTACTGTCTCAGCTTCTGCTGTTTCTGCTTTAGCTTCCTCCTCTTCTTCTACTTCTTCATCTTCTGGAGTTTCTGCGTCAACAGTTTCTTTATCTTCAGCAATATCAGCTTCCTCTTCTTCTCCTGCTTCATCTTTAGCTGTCTCTTCTACTGCTGCCTCAGCTTCATCAGCCATTTCATCATCCTGTTCATCATCCTCCTGTTCTTGTGATTCATCCGCCTCTTTCTTAGCCCCGTTGATAACGTTTCCAACAAGACTTTCCGGTGCTTTTGCTTCATCCATACCTCCAGTCTCATCTTCATCCATACCTCCAGTATCATCTTCATCCATACCTCCAGTCTCATCTTCATCCATACCTCCAGTCTCATCTTCACCCATTCCTCCAGTCTCATCTTCATCCATTCCTCCAGTCTCATCTTCATCCATTCCTCCAGTCTCATCTTCATCCATACCTCCAGTCTCATCTTCATCCATACCTCCAGTCTCATCTGTAACATCGACTTCTTCTTGTATCTGTGGAGGATTGTCCTTTTTCAACTGGAGAATTGACTTTAAATCAAATGCATGTAAAATACTAGTTTTCACTACTGTGGCTTCATCCGTAGTTTCAGTGTCGTCGGTTGCATCAACTGCTTGTGTCTTTGGAGTAGGGTTCTTTTTCAACTGGAGGATTGACTTTAGATCAAATGCATGTATAATACTAGTTTTCACTTCATCCGTAGTTTCAGTGTCGTCGGTAGCATCAACTGCTTGTGTCTTTGGAGTAGGGTTCTTTTTCAACTGGAGGATTGACTTTAGATCAAAAGCCATCATGACTGGAGCAATATGCAAAACTTCTGCAGGAAGCAGTGGTCCTAATTCCAGTTTCTTTTTTATACATGTTTCACAAGGGCAATATTCATCATCACTCCGTTGGTCGCTGAAAGAAGTGCCGGTTGCATCGTCGCTCTTCTCCTCTCGGTAATCAATAGACTGGTTGAGCTTCAGTCTTCTTCTCCTCGTCTCAGTTTGCGCACCTGATTCTCGTGACAATTCTTCTTTGGGTGGCCTTGGTCTTCCACCTCGACCGTGGATCTTCCTTAGTTCTCTGTCAATGCTTAATTGTATCCTCCTATGCACATCGTCTTTCAGTTCGGCTATCATGGCATCGAGATGTTCGCTGTCGTCCAAATTCCAGCGAACCTTGAACTCTGCCATGGCATCCACATAATGTGTCATGAACTGCTTCTCTAGTTTGTTCAGTAACTTCAAGACCCAGACAGGATCAGGATCTAGGGAAACTTTTTGGGCTAGTTGTGCCCTTTGGACAGATGGAGGAGAGCCAGAGGTTGTGTCCTCTCGAGGGTCTGAGCTCTTGTTGGAAGACGGGGGTGTTTCTGGTAATTCTCTCACACTTTCATTTCTAATGGTGTCATCAGACGCTGGGACGTCTTCGTCTTTTTGTTTCTCTTTCTCCACTGCTGTTCCTCCTTCCTCTGTGGTCCATTGGACCTGACTGGCTATGTACGGGCTGGCTGGATCAGACATAGGGATTGAGGACTCTGGGCTTTCCTGTTCCTCTGCAGTTTCGTCAACTTCTTGTACCCTCAGCAATGCTTCCCCCTCTGCGTTCGGTGCCTGAGCCAAACCACCTGAGCCCGTTGAACCACTGCTGACGTCCACCCCAGAGGATGACCTTGCTTTGGTGTCACCGTCCAGAGAGTGTTGATCACAGCCATTCTGCTGTTGCTTTCCACCTTCTGCTGGGTCACACAACCAGAGGGACTGGAGGATGTTCATTAGCTCTCTGTACCTTGTGTCCTTGGCATTTGCATCGTCGTTGGGATCAAAGTCTATCAACTGTAGCTTTGCGAGGCAATCCAGGAGACCTCTGGCTGAGGTGCTCAGTTTACGTCCGTACACTGGGGAAAATTCAGGTAAACTGTGACACCGGTCAAGCTTGGGACTCAACAGTACTTTCATCACCTGCACTGAGGAGTGAAAGCTCTTTGATACGTCCTCCTGTGGAGCGGTGCCCTCTGGTGGGGTCTCAGGTGGGGTCTCTGCTGGCTCTTCACCATCAGCCACATGGTTGGCTGCTGTCTCTTTAGGCTCTTCCTTTTCTTTTTGAGTCTCACACACAGAGGTGACGTCGTTCTCCTCCGTCCCATTCGTTTTTTCCATTGGTGCCAGCTCCGGTGAATGGCCTCTGTCACTGAATTCGTCCCCAATGTCGTACATCGCACTGTCAGATGGTATTTTCTTAAGCCACTCATTCACCACCTCTGTTGGAGAGGCGTTTGGTAGATTGGAGGGAACCAGCTCAGAGACATCTCCTTCCAGCCGCTGTAGGGAGGAACTGCGAGAGGAAACCCCTTTCCTGTGTTTGCACTTGCCGCTCTTTTCACTTTTGTTGTCGCTGACATTCCTGTCTATCGCTTCTGAGGGACCATCACATAAGATGTTAGAGCTCTCCTTCCGAGGATCAGCTGTGTGTAACTTGTTACTGTCACTCGAAAAACCAAGTAGAATAACAGGTTGTTTAATTTTTCTAGGGGTTGGAGGGCAGTGTGGTAGATTAGTAGTGAGATGAACCTCTGACGCAATAGAGTTAGGTCTGGGAGTGTCTACATGATCTCTAATGGCAGTCTTTGATCTGTTTGTCTTGGTTGAAATATCACTCCCTTTGTCGCTTTTGGCGTCATCCGTATTGTTTTTGTCTTTTTGTCCTTTCACTTGCAGGTGGGACGACACATTGGACATCTTGCTTTTAGGTCTCTCAGTCACTTCAGCAGTTATGCTATCTTTGGGTCTGGAGTTACAAAAAATACATGTGTCTGATGTGTGGATCCTGTCTGATGCATGGGTTCTGTCTGATGCGTGGGACTTGGCAGATGCGTGGGTTCCGTCTGATGCGTGGGACTTGGCAGATGTGTGGGTTCCGGCTGATCTTGGAGACTCAGCACTTGTTGCTTTTTCCACATGTTCCTCTACCTGCTCTGCAGCCTTTTCTTCGGCAGCAACTTCAGAAACTTTGGACTTCCTTGATCTCACAGATACATGTGACGTAGCTGATAGAGTGCTGGATGCTCGCTCCTCTGTTCCATGGTCAGGTTTCTTAGATCTTTCTGAGATATTTGATTTCGCAGACATGGCGCTCGGTGCTCTCTCCTTCGTTTTCTCTTTTGAGGCTGCTGTTTCCTCAGCAGAAGCTTCAAAGAATTTGGATTTCACAGATTTTGCAGAGACATTGGACTTAGCAGATATAGCTCTAGCTGTTCTCTCGGTCTGATCCTTTTTTTCAGCAGGGACTTCAGACACTGTTGACTTCCTGGATCTTGCAGAGATATTAGCGCTCGGTGCACTCACTTCAGTTTCTTCTACCTCTTCTGTATTTTCCTCAGCTGGAAATCCAGAAGCTTTAGATTTTATAGATCTAGCTGAAGAATTTGACATGGCTGACATCGTACTAGCTGCTCGCTCCTCCTCTACAGCAGGATCATCTGAAAAGTCGTATTTCTTGTGCCTTGCTGACATATTGTACTTAGCAGACATAGCACTGGATGCTCTCTCGGGTTCTTGAAGACAAAATTCAGAATCGTTGGACTTCTTTGATCTTGCAGGAACATTAGACTTAGCTGATGTAGCAGACATGGCACTGGGTGCTCTCTCTTCAATTTCTTCTAATTCCTCATCTCCATTTTCCTCAGGAGGAACTTCTGAAGCTTTAGACTTTGCCGATCTTGCAGAAACACTGGATTTTTGGTATCTTGATGAAACGTTGGACTTAGCAGACATAGCACTGGGAGCTCGTTCCTCTGTTTCGTCCTCTGGTTCAGCAGATTCCCCTACATCCTCTTCTGCATTTTCTTCAGCAGGAATTTCTGAAGCTTTAGATTTATTGGATCTTGCAGAGACATTGGACTTAGCTGACTTAGCTGACATCGTACTAGCTGCTCTCTCCTCTTCTGCAGCAGGATCATCTGAAAAGTCGTATTTCTTGTGCCTTGCTGACATATTGTACTTAGCAGACATAGCACTGGATGCTCTCTCGGGTTCTTGAAGACAAAATTCAGAATCCTTGGACTTCTTAGATCTTGCAGGAACATTTGACTTAGCCGATTTAGCAGATGTGGCACTGGGTGCTCTATCTCTAACTTCTTCCAATTCCTCGACTCCATTTTCCTCAGGAGGAACTTCCGAAGTTTTAAACTTTGCCGATCTTGCAGAAACATTGGACTTAGCAGACATAGCACTGGGAGCCTGTTCCTCTGTTTCGTCCTCTGGTTCAGCAGTTTCCCCTACATCCTCTTCTGTATTTTCTTCAGCAGGAATTTCTGAAGCTTTAGATTTCTTGGATCTTGCAGAAACATTGGATTTTTGGGATCTTGATGAAACATTGGACTTAGCAGACATAGCACTGGGAGCTCTCTCCTTAGCGACCTCCACTTCCTCTTCTGCGTTATCATCAGCTGAAGCTAGAGTTTCATTCTCAGGTTCAGCAGGAGCTTCAGACTTAGCAGACATGGCACTAGGTGCTCTCTCAGTTTCTTCTACTTCTTCTGCATTTTCCTCAGCTGGAAATCCAGAAGCTTTAGATTTTATAGATCTAGCTGAAGAATTTGACATGGCTGACATCGTACTAGCTGCTCGCTCCTCCTCTACAGCAGGATCATCTGAAAAGTCGTATTTCTTGTGCCTTGCTGACATATTGTACTTAGCAGACATAGCACTGGGTGCTCTCTCAGGTTCTTGAAGACAAAATTCAGAATCCTTGGACTTCTTTGATCTTGCAGGAACATTAGACTTAGCTGACTTAGCAGACATAGCACTGGGTGCTCTTTCTTCAGTTGGATCCTCTCCTTCAGCAGGAACTTCAGAAGCTCTGGACTTCTTTGATCTTGCAGGAACATTAGACTTAGCTGATGTAGCAGACATGGCACTGGGTGCTCTCTCTTCAATTTCTTCTAATTCCTCATCTCCATTTTCCTCAGGAGGAACTTCAGAAGCTTTAGACTTTGCCGATCTTGCAGAAACACTGGATTTTTGGTATCTTGATGAAACGTTGGACTTAGCAGACATAGCACTGGGAGCTCGTTCCTCTGTTTCGTCCTCTGGTTCAGCAGATTCCCCTACATCCTCTTCTGCATTTTCTTCAGTAGGAATTTCTGAAGCTTTAGATTTATTGGATCTTGCAGAGACATTGGACTTAGCTGACATAGCGCTCGGTGCTCTCTCTTCAGTTTCCCCTACTTCACATTCGATGGTTTCTTCAGCAGGAACTTCTGAAGCCTCCACTTCCACTTCAGCAGGAACTTCTGAAGCCTCCACTTCCACTTCAGGAGGAACTTCCGGAGCTTTAGACTTTGCCGATCTTGCAGAAACTTTGGATTTTTGGGATCTTGATGAAACATTGGACTTAGCAGACATAGCACTGGGAGCTCTCTCCTTAGCGACCTCCACTTCCTCTTCTGCGTTATCATCAGCTGAAGCTTGAGTTTCATTCTCAGGTTCAGCAGGAGCTTCAGACTTAGCAGACATGGCACTAGCTGCTCTCTCAGTTTCTTCTACTTCTTCTGCATTTTCCTCAGCTGGAAATCCAGAAGCTTTAGATTTTATAGATCTAGCTGAAGAATTTGACATGGCTGACATCGTACTAGCTGCTCGCTCCTCCTCTACAGCAGGATCATCTGAAAAGTCGTATTTCTTGTGCCTTGCTGACATATTGTACTTAGCAGACATAGCACTGGATGCTCTCTCAGGTTCTTGAAGACAAAATTCAGAATCCTTGGACTTCTTTGATCTTGCAGGAACATTAGACTTAGCTGACTTAGCAGACATAGCACTGGGTGCTCTTTCTTCAGTTGGATCCTCTCCTTCAGCAGGAACTTCAGAAGCTCTGGATTTCTTGGATCTTGCTGAAACATTAGACTTAGTTGACTTGGCAGACATGGCGCTCGGTGCTCTTTCTTCAGTTGGATCCTCTCCTTCAGCAGGAACTTCAGAAGCTCTGGATTTCATGGATCTTGCTGAAACATTAGACTTAGTTGACTTGGCAGACATGGCGCTCGGTGCTCTTTCTTCAGTTGGATCCTCTCCTTCAGCAGGAACTTCAGAAGCTCTGGATTTCTTGGATCTTGCTGAAACATTAGACTTAGTTGACTTGGCAGACATAGCGCTCGGTGCTCTTTCTTCAGCTTCTACTTTTTCTTTAGCGGTTTCCTCAGCAGGAACTTCTGAAGCCTCTACTTCCACTTCAAGAGGAACTCCAGAAGCTTTTGATTTTGTCGATCTTGCTGAAACATTGGACTTAGCTGACATCGTACTAGCTGCTCGCTCCTCCTCTACAGCAGGATCATCTGAAAAGTCGTATTTCTTGTGTCTTGCTGACATATTGTACTTAGCAGACATAGCACTGGGTGCTCTCTCGGGTTCTTGAAGACAAAATTCAGAATCCTTGGACTTCTTTGATCTTGCAGGAACATTAGACTTAGCTGATGTAGCAGACATGGCACTGGGTGCTCTCTCTTCAATTTCTTCTAATTCCTCATCTCCATTTTCCTCAGGAGGAACTTCTGAAGCTTTAGACTTTGCCGATCTTGCAGAAACACTGGATTTTTGGTATCTTGATGAAACGTTGGACTTAGCAGACATAGCACTGGGAGCTCGTTCCTCTGTTTCGTCCTCTGGTTCAGCAGATTCCCCTACATCCTCTTCTGCATTTTCTTCAGCAGGAATTTCTGAAGCTTTAGATTTATTGGATCTTGCAGAGACATTGGACTTAGCTGACATAGCGCTCGGTGCTCTCTCTTCAGTTTCCCCTACTTCACATTCGATGGTTTCTTCAGCAGGAACTTCTGAAGCCTCCACTTCCACTTCAGCAGGAACTTCTGAAGCCTCCACTTCCACTTCAGGAGGAACTTCCGGAGCTTTAGACTTTGCCGATCTTGCAGAAACTTTGGATTTTTGGGATCTTGATGAAACATTGGACTTAGCAGACATAGCACTGGGAGCTCTCTCCTTAGCGACCTCCACTTCCTCTTCTGCGTTATCATCAGCTGAAGCTTGAGTTTTATTCTCAGGTTCAGCAGGAGCTTCAGACTTAGCAGACATGGCACTAGCTGCTCTCTCAGTTTCTTCTACTTCTTCTGCATTTTCCTCAGCTGGAAATCCAGAAGCTTTAGATTTTATAGATCTAGCTGAAGAATTTGACATGGCTGACATCGTACTAGCTGCTCGCTCCTCCTCTACAGCAGGATCATCTGAAAAGTCGTATTTCTTGTGTCTTGCTGACATATTGTACTTAGCAGACATAGCACTGGGTGCTCTCTCAGGTTCTTGAAGACAAAATTCAGAATCCTTGGACTTCTTTGATCTTGCAGGAACATTAGACTTAGCTGACTTAGCAGACATAGCACTGGGTGCTCTTTCTTCAGTTGGATCCTCTCCTTCAGCAGGAACTTCAGAAGCTCTGGATTTCTTGGATCTTGCTGAAACATTAGACTTAGTTGACTTGGCAGACATGGCGCTCGGTGCTCTTTCTTCAGTTGGATCCTCTCCTTCAGCAGGAACTTCAGAAGCTCTGGATTTCTTGGATCTTGCTGAAACATTAGACTTAGTTGACTTGGCAGACATGGCGCTCGGTGCTCTTTCTTCAGTTGGATCCTCTCCTTCAGCAGGAACTTCAGAAGCCCTGGATTTCTTGGATCTTGCTGAAACATTAGACTTAGTTGACTTGGCAGACATAGCGCTCGGTGCTCTTTCTTCAGCTTCTACTTTTTCTTTAGCGGTTTCCTCAGCAGGAACTTCTGAAGCCTCTACTTCCACTTCAAGAGGAACTCCAGAAGCTTTTGATTTTGTCGATCTTGCTGAAACATTGGACTTAGCTGACGTCGTACTAGCTGCTCGCTCCTCCTCTACAGCAGGATCATCTGAAAAGTCGTATTTCTTGTGTCTTGCTGACATATTGTACTTAGCAGACATAGCACTGGGTGCTCTCTCGGGTTCTTGAAGACAAAATTCAGAATCCTTGGACCTCTTTGATCTTGCAGGAACATTAGACTTAGCTGACTTAGCAGACATGGCACTGGGTGTTCTCTTTTCAATTTCTGTCAATTCCTCGTCTTCATTTTCCTCAGGAGGAACTTCCAACGCTTTGGATTTAGTTGACATAGCACTAGGAGCACGATCCTCTGTTTCCTCTGCTTCTGTGTCCGGTATATTTTCTGCTGTTTGTTCTATCTCCTCTCCTGCATTTTCTTCAGTTTTTCCTTTAGCAGGAGCTTCTGACATTGCACTAGCTGCTCTCTCAGGTTCTTTCACTTCTGCGTTGTCTTCAGCATTGGAAACATTGAACTCAGCAGACATAGCACTAGATGGTCTCTTGTCAGTTTGATCCTCTTCTCCATCGGAAACATTGTATTTCTTGTATCTCGATGACCGGTTGTACTTAGAAGACATAGCGCTGGATGTTCTCTCAGTGTCTTCTCCAACACAAATTTGAGAAATCTTGGTGTTTTTTGATCTGGTAGACACGTTGGACTTAGCAGACATGGCACTCGGTGCTCTCTCCTCAGCTTCTTCTTTCTGTTTTACATTTTCCTCAGGTGGATCATCAGAAACATTGGATTTCTTAGACCTCGCAGAAACATTACATTTAGCTGACGTAGCTCTCTGTGATCTCTCCTCAGTTTCCCCCACATCATCTACTGCTGTAGACTTTCTTGATCTTGCTGATGAGTTATTAGATTTAATAGACATAGAGCTGGATGCTCTCTCTTCAGTTTGTTCTGCTTCTGCCTTTTCTTCAGCGGGAACAACTATGGATTTCTTGCATCTTGCTGAAACGGCAGACTTACCAGACAAGGCACTGGCTGCTCTAAATTCTTCTTCTGGACAGAGTTTAGAAACCTTGGACTTCTTTGATTTTGCAGAAACATTAGGCTTAGCAGACTTACCATTAGTAGCACTGGGTGCTCTCTCTTCAGTTTCCCCTGCTTTGTCTCCTGCATTTTCTTCAGCAGGAACGTCTGCAGTGGGATCATCAGAAACGTCGTATTTCATCGGTGACATCGTGTTTCCTGCTGACATATTGTATTTAGCAGACGTAGCACTAGCTGCTCTCTCCTCCGCTTCATCCAATTCGTCTTGAGCGTTGTCTTCAGTAGGAACATCAGAAACTTTGGACTTCCTGGAGGCATTCGATTTAATTGACAAAGCACTTGAAGTTGTTTTTGCGTCTTCTTCCGGTGTAACGTTTACTTCAGCTGCCACTTCTGACATTTTGGACTGACATCTTGTTGAGACATTTGATTGAACTGACAAAGCACTTGAGGATCTTTTGTCTGTTTGATGTTGATGTACTTCTACATCTTCTACAGCTGAAACATTGGACTTCCTTGACTTTGCTGAAGCATTGGATTTGACTGACATGACACTTGATGACCACTCTCCCTTCTCCTCCTGAACTCCTGAATCGCCAATTTTGGACCTCTTGGATCTGGTAGAGACATTTGATTTGACAGACAGTGAGCTCATTGCCCTCTCCTCTGGTTTGGTGTGTTTGGTTTCAGTGATCCCTGAAGGGATCCCTTCTTGACCCGTTTCCTTTTCAACTGCAGTCTTAACATTTCCGTCATCAGCGTCCGTAGAATCTCCAGCTATATCAGATGCTTCACATTTACAGTTGTTTGATTTTTGGTCATCTTGTCCATTTGCTGGTGCCCGAGACATAGCCCTAACTGACTTAGAGTGTACAGAAGATACCTTACTACTAGGAGGCCTGGGAGATAAATGTTGCATTGGTGTTGCTGCTGTGTTCAAAACAACACTTCTGGTGGGCTCCTCCTCTTCCTCCTCTTCGGCGTTACTATTCTGGGAACACGAACACGCTCTCGAAGCACTTGGTGGAAGGTCGTCGTCCTCATCATCCTGGTCTTCCCTGAGCGATGCCAGGATCTGAGAGGAAATACTAACAGCAGACACAGGCCGCTCGTCTTCCTCCGCATCAGGGATCTTGACGCTAACCTCGCTCTGAGACTCCTTAGAAGGAGCAGAGGAAGAACTATCAGCCATAGCCTCGTCGTTATCCGATGCCTGGGTTGTAATGTCAATGCTCTCGCTCTTGCCAAGGATCTCGCTCTTATCCTGGGTGGAAGCCCTACTCTTACACATGCCGGACGTCGTAGTCAAGCTCATCTCGCTCCTGCTGCAGCCGCGGCTGATGGTGCAGTACTCCACAGTGGTGTCGCCCCCTTCCTCCACAGTCTGTTGGAAGCAAGCAGCCTTCTCCACCATGTACTCGGTGATCTCCTCACTGGACATGGTCTCCACCGAACCTTTTTTATGGACAATGGTGTGTGAGGAGGCACTGGAGCTGGAGGAGGTGACATGGCGGATAGTCCTCTGCCCCCCCGAAATATGGGTCTTCCTGATCTCATAGTCCTGGCAGTGGCCACAGCAGTGCTGACAGTGAGGGACGTCCAGATGCTTCTGATGCAGTTTGGTGATGTAGGCATCGTCAGCCTCGCCTGGTGAAAGGAGCTCCGTCTCTGAACAGCTTTCCACACTACCATGCTGAACAAAGCAGTTGTCGTGGTATCCTTGGAGGTATTCGTTGGTCGTTCCTACCGACTTCTTTATTTCTGTGGACCAATGTAGGGTCTCATCGTTCAGTAGTCGGAAACGCACTTTCATTTCCATTGACAAGCTGCCATCTTTGTTGACTAGCACCCTTTTCTCAATGTCGTCGTCCATCAAGCCTTCACGACCAACATGGGCCGGGGATGTAGAGTTGATTGGTGGGAGTGATTTGTCAGATGATATGGAGTGCCTTGCTGACTGGTTGGATTCAGATCTTGGGTGGATGACGCTTTTCGTTGTCTCAAGTCCTAAGCTGCCTGTATTAGTGAAAAGGAGAGACAAACGAATGATCAGTTACGTTTATAAGAAGATTGACACTGACAATATTTATGTATTTTGATCATTTAAAAAAGTTTCAACAAGTTCAATAACTTTCTTTTACAAGGATTATCTGATTTTTTTGTTGTTGAAGATTAATGATGATATTGATATCTATGATGGCCATGATACTGACAGTTCCAAACAACATGTTTTGCGTAACACAGTAGTAGAATTGATCAAAAATGTCCTGTAATGACAGTGTAAGACGATGTTGAGTTATATTTATACCAGTTTTCCCTGATTCCTGTCCTTCACTGGCTGTGTTGGAGAGTCCAAGAGACTTTGGACTCAGTCGTGGAAGTTTGGCATCTGAGTTTTTCCGGAAGTTCTCCAGAAGGATGGTGTGGGAGGGCTCATGGCCCACACAAATCAACACACTGGGGCACTGCAAGAGACTCTGAACACTGTCGATCTGAGGAACACACAGATAGATAGGTGAGAAGAATGTTTCCGGAAAGATTCCTAGGTGAGGAAACGGACAAAGAAGAGAGTTAGTCGAAATCAGATGTGATCTAAACTAAGATTGGTAGGTCTCTCTTGCAAGAAATGTTTTATCTCAATGCGACAAACCCTGAATAATGTTTACATAAAGAGTTGAAGAATTATAAAGTGTTAAAAGGATGCCTTATGATTATTAAGACCAAACAAATGGAATGGATATGGATTCAAAGTCATTATGGAATACAGCCATCAACAACATGAAGAGGTTAATGAGTTCAGGAAACATAAACATCTGCCATCTTAACTTTCCCACGCTAACTTTAAGGCTAATCATTAAAACAGCATCACTTCCTTTAACTCCTGCTCCTGTTCCCACCCAAAGCTCCTCTGATATGATTAGCTTGAGTTAATTAGCCTACCATGAGAGGAAGTCTGATATGGAAAATATGTTTTAGGCATACTGCATGCTGATTTGTCTCCGTAAGACTGTAGCCCTTTCCTGGAGTCAGTGACCAAAAGCGCTTATTCTTTGACCTCATGAATGTTATTCATATTTTTCAAAATTTCATAATTGAGATTATTTATTAAAAACAGACAAAAAAATCCGGTGTTTCTACGTCAAACAGTTTTGTTATATTTATTTATATTTCAGTCTTCTGTGATTTATATAAAAGTGTATTATTGGGATGCAAACTTCAAAATGGAATAAATGTCAACTCTATATCTGAGATGGTACATGTGTCTTCTTCTTCTTTAAGTCCATGTGTATGAGGTGTATACGTTTGTTTAAGACTACCGATAATCTGTGGTGCATTTTCTCCCTATGTTTAACGCTTTGAGCATCTGTAAAAGCATTATATAAATTTAAAAACAATTATTTAGCAGTCAAATATAACGCGACTTTTGAAAAAAAAACAACATTTTTTCCATCTGCCTAAATTGTATCCCAATGATTACAATAAAAAAATAAAGATATCTGTTGATTATTTCATGTCACGCAAACAAGTGGATTTTTTTCACCAGACAAAGATCCTATTGTCACCAGGCAAAGAGCACTAAGCATGGCTCAGCAGCCCTAGGAGTTTGAGTCTGAGTTTGGGTGAAAGCAGGAAGGAACTACAACAGACAAGGAAGCAGAGGTCTAGGTAGTGTGCAGTTGGCACCAAACCAGGGAGGTGCAGGGGTGGAGGGGTGGTGGGGGAGGGATACAGAAAACTGTGTGGAACTACTTGGATTTGTCCAATAGGAATTGGTTATTTGAGTATTCCGTCTATTTTGCCCGTTTCCAGCCCTAGGAGTTTGCTGAATGGGCGAAAGCAGGAACCAGAGAGAGTTGTGATCACTGTAATGATCACTGTAATCCATTACAGATAGCATAATGACCTAGTGATTTATCTGCTCGGGTAACAAACTATTCTCTTCATTCTGTGTGCTGCGTGGTTCGGCTGGAATCTCCATATTATACGCTCATTGAACTTAAAATTAAGTAGTTCCAATTTACAATCCACAAATCTAACACAAATTAATCATCATGTTCCCCCCCCCACCATTCTCTAGTTTGCAGAATAATTTGGTGAATATTTGTTAAACTTTGATTAAATATTAAAGGCTGTGAAATGTATTAGCCTGCTATCAGAAAATAATGTACCAATGTGATGGTTTAAGTTTGGTCAGGAAACACCAGACATCAAACACCCAACATGAGAAAATTAGAAAATGCATAACAGATGAAAGCTGAAGTCATACTTGGCTGATGCCAGTGAGAGTCGTCAAACTACTTATTGTATACCTTTATTTAACTAGGCAAGTCAGTTAAGAACAAATTCTTATTTTACAATGACAGCCTAGGAACAGCAGGTTAAACTGCCTTTGTCAGGAGCAGAACGACAGATTTTGACCTTGTCAGCTCAGGGGGATTTTAACTTGCAACCTTTCGGTTACTAGTCCAACATTCTACCCACTAGGCTACGCTGCAGCCACCCTCTTAGATGTAGGCACTTCTGATTCCCTCACACACACACACACACACACACACACACACACACACACACACACACACACACACACACACACACACACACACACACACACACATATATATATATAAATACACACACATATATATATGTGTGTGTGTGTGTGTGTGTGTGTGTGTGTGTGTGTGTGTGTGTGTGTGTGTGTGTGTGAGGGAATATCCCGATTGTTTTATCAGATGATATATATATATATATACACACATACACACACATATATATATATATATCATCTGGTAAAACAATCGGGATATTCCCTCACACACACACACACACACACACACACACACACACACACACACACACACACACACACATATATATATATGTGTGTGTGTGTGTGTGTGTGTGTGTGTGTGTGTGTGGGTGTGTGTCTGTGTGTGTGTCTGTGTGTGTGGGTGTGTGTGTGTATTTAGACTGCTAGGATGTTTCAGTCCTCCTGCGTAACTATTAATCCTTGTTGAAACAGAGCTATTTTGAAAGACTAGAAGCAGGTCAGTGTTGAGAATACACAGGCTATTTGAAACCAAGAGTCGCTCAGAAATATGTCTTCCACTACAGCAACGATTAATTATCTTCATCCAGGCTACGTGTGACTGCGGATAGAAGCCATTTATCTGGTTCAACTGCCAGTGTGCTTTTTACAGTTGGACAAATAAAAAATGCACTGTAAGCAGTAAGTACAACTGAATGAACAATAGAACAAATATTACGTTCAGAGAAGTCTTGAAGTGACTCATTTGACCTTTCAGATTTAAGATTTTTTTTGTGTGGGGGGGGGGGGGGGTTGCCGGTTCTGATAAACTATCTGAGGATAATCAACGGGCATGCACCAAAAAAATTGGGAATTCAACTATGATGGTGTCAACTTTTGCTGGAACTTTTAACTTTTAACTTGATCCATTATCACCCTATGGCTGTAGGGGTTCTGATCCATTATCACCCTATGGCTGTAGGGGTTCTGATCCATTATCGCCCTATGGCTGTAGGGGTTCTGATCCATTATCACCCTATGGCTGTAGGGGTTCTGATCCATTATCACCCTATGGCTGTAGGGGTTCTGATCCATTATCGCCCTATGGCTGTAGGGGTTCTGATCCATTATCACCCTATGACTGTAGGGGTTCTGATCCATTATCGCCCTATGGCTGTAGGGGTTCTGATCCATTATCACCCTATGGCTGTAGGGGTTCTGATCCATTATCGCCCTATGACTGTAGGGGTTCTGATCCATTATCACCCTATGGCTGTAGGGCTTTGGTTCTGACCCATTATCACCCTATGACTGTAGGGGTTCTGATCCATTATCACCCTATGACTGTAGGGGTTCTGATCCATTATCACCCTATGGCTGTAGGGCTTTGGTTCTGATCCATTATCACCATATGACTGTAGGGGTTCTGATCCATTATCACCCTATGACTGTAGGGGTTCTGATCCATTATCACCCTATGGCTGTAGGGCTTTGGTTCTGATGCATCCTTGGGGAGTTTCAGTAGCGGTGTTAGCGCCACTAACGGAGCGAAGTAGAGAGCAGTACAGCATGTTACCTTACAGTATGTTCACCCTGGGTAGAATAGGGCAGGAGGACAGGTAGCCTACAGTATGTTCACCCTGGGTAGAATAGGGCAGGAAGACAGGTAGCCTACAGTATGTTCACCCTGGGTAGAATAGGGCAGGAGGCCAGGTAGCCTACAGTATGTTCACCCTGGGTAGAATAGGGCAGGAGGACAGGTAGCCTACAGTATGTTCACCCTGGGTAGAATAGGGCAGGAGGCCAGGTAGCCTACAGTATGTTCACCCTGGGTAGAATAGGGCAGGAGGACATGTAGCCTAGTGGTTACAAGCATTGGGCCAGTAAACAAAATATCACTAGTTTGAATCCACAAGCTGACAAAAGCAACAAAAATCTGTCTGAACCCTTGAGCAAGGCACTTAACTGTCATTGCTCCTGTAAGTTGCTTTAGATAAGCAAGTCTGCTAAGTTACATAAATTACTAATAGGATACGACAGACAGGAAATGCCTGGACTGGTACAAAACAAGCCAGAGTGATCTCTGCCTCTTACAGAGAAAGGCTTTTCCTAAACAAAAGATGAAGGTTCTCCTACTGTAATTAATACAAATCGGTTTTGAATAGAAAAATGGAATCTTAGCATATCAGGGTTGACGGGGCTTTGGTAAAGATAAAGTAATCATAACTCCTGCCACTAGAGGCCTCTCTTTCACGCTCACATTTCCAGGCCTCTCTCACAGGCAATTGGAGATGGGGAAAAAAGAAAACTGCTCTCAAATCTCCACACTGTTGCGTAACATTTTCCAAACCAAATTATTCATGTGATGACTAAAAACAATTCTTACACACATGTTTATTTCCTGGTTATTATGTCTTGTGATATATGTTATTTCATATGCTATGTATGACTGTACTTTGTGACAAAGCAAATGTCTCTACGAGATATTGAATTATTCGATTAGATTCTGTTCTATTCCATTCTGTTCTATTCCATTCTGTTCTATTCCATTCTATTCTATTCCATTCTATTCTGGTCTATTCCATTCTATTCTGTTCTGTTCTATTCTATTCTGTTCTATTCTATTCTGTTCTATTCCATTCTATTCTGTTCTGTTCTATTCCATTCTGTTCTATTCTATTCTGAACTATTCCATTCTATTCTGTTCTATTCCATTCTGTTCTATTCTATTCTGTTCTATTCCATTCTGTTCTATTCTATTCTGTTCTATTCCATTCCATTCTGTTCTATTCCATTCTATTCTATTCGATTCCATTCTGTTCTATTCTATTCTATTCTGTTCGATTCTATTCTGTTCTATTCCATTCTGTTCTATTCTATTCTGTTCTATTCCATTCTGTTCTATTCTATTCTGTTCTATTCCATTCTATTCTGTTCTGTTCTATTCCATTCTGTTCTATTCTATTCTGAACTATTCCATTCTATTCTGTTCTATTCCATTCTGTTCTATTCTATTCTGTTCTATTCCATTCTGTTATATTCTGATCTATTCCATTCCATTCTGTTCTATTCCATTCTATTATATTCGATTCTATTCTGTTCTATTCCATTGTATTCTGTTTTATTCTATTCTGTTCTATTCCATTCTATTCTGTTCTGTTCTATTCCATTCTATTCTGTTCTGTTCTATTCCATTCTATTCTGTTCTGTTCTATTCCATTCTATTCTATTCTGTTCTGTTCTATTCCATTCTATTCTGTTCTGTTCTATTCCATTCTATTATATTCTGTTCTATTCTATTCCATTCTATTCTGTTCTGTTCTATTCCATTCTATTCTGTTCTATTCCATTCTATTCTGTTCTGTTCTGTTCTATTCCATTCTATTCTGTTCTGTTCTATTCCATTCTATTCTGTTCTGTTCTGTTCTATTCCATTCTATTCT
Source organism: Oncorhynchus nerka (assembly GCF_034236695.1). Lineage (NCBI taxonomy): Eukaryota > Metazoa > Chordata > Actinopteri > Salmoniformes > Salmonidae > Oncorhynchus > Oncorhynchus nerka. The sequence goes on along the minus strand of NC_088408.1, from coordinate 5,366,738 downwards.
GTTCTGTTCTATTCCATTCTGTTCTATTCTATTCTATTCTATTCCATTCCATTCCATTCTCTTCTATTCCATTCTGTTCTGTTCTATTCTGTTCTATTCCATTCTATTCTGTTCTATTCTATTCTGTTCTATTCCATTCTATTCGGTTCTGTTCTATTCCATTCTATTCTGTTCTGTTCTATTCCATTCTATTCTGTTCTGTTCTATTCCATTCTGTTCTATTCCATTCTGTTCTATTCTATTCTATTCTGTTCAATTCTATTATGTTCTATTCCATTCTGTTCTATTCTATTCTATTGCAACAGACAGCCGGTCCCTGGTGTCACCTTGTGTCCCTCCAGAGTGTACAGCTTCCTGATGTGGTACTGCATGAACTCAGACAGCTCCTCCAGAAACAGGCTCAGGCTGCGGAGAGTCCTGCGATGGAGCACGATGGTCCTCTGAACAGAGAGGTCGCTATTCTTCACCAGCACCACCTTCTTGTTGTGCCTGGTGAGGTGCTGGTGGTCAGAGGCCTCAGCAGTGGGCTCGTCAGGCCGGGCAGGTCGCCTGCGGACATACTGCTGGGGGTGCTGGTGGTCAGAGGCCTCAGCAGTGGGCTCGTCAGGCCGGGCAGGTCGCCTGCGGACATACTGCTGGGGGTGCTGGTGGTCAGAGGCCTCAGCAGTGGGCTCGTCAGGCCGGGCAGGTCGCCTGCGGACATACTGCTGGGGGTGGTGGACCGGAGGGAGGTACCAGGCTGAAGGCTCTCTCTGGGCCTCTCTCTGGGCCTCTCTCTGGGCCTCTCTCTGGATCTCCTGTTTGGCCTCCGTGGCCTGGGCACACAGGTAGCACCCTCGGTCCTCCAAGGGCTCCTGGTAAGTGCTACCCCCACTATGGGAAGATCTGTTGGGGGACGGCGTGGGGGCAGAACGCAGCACGAAGGGGAGTGAGAGTTTGGGGTGGTGGTGGTGGTGGCCATCGTCGTCCAAGATGGCATCGAAGCACTGGAAGCTGCGCTTATGGGAAGACATCTTTATTACTTCCTGTCCAACGGCTGTTACTTCCTAGTCAGTCCCCGTCACTGGATGAAGTTATCTCAGTCGAGAGAAGGTGAGGGGCAGGTGGCTGTTGTCATGGTTACGCTGGCTGGTCGGCTAGGGGCAGGTGGTTGTTGTCATGGTTACACCGGCTGGTTGTCTAGGGGCGGGTGGTTGTTGTCATGGTTATGCCGGCTGGTTGTCTAGGGGCAGGTGGTTGTTGTCATGGTTACGCTGGCTGGTTGTCTAGGGGCAGGTGGTTGTTGTCATGGTTGTCTAGGGGTAGGTGGTCCTCACAGTGTCTGTGTTCCTCTTATTGGCCCCACACTGGAAGAGAGGGAGGAGAGAGAAGGTTAACAGGGGCTAATGATGATGCAATCAAAAAACGTGATTTCCCTGTGTTTTATATATTTCTACAAACTGTGAGGTTGGAATAATACTGTGAAATTGTGAAAATTCTGATAGTGCACTTTAAGTGTAAGAGCTGTTTGAAAAGACCACCTGAAATGTCAAATAATTTAGCTGGGGGGGGGAGGATGGACCGCCTGACAACATCACCAGGTGGTATAAGTGAATAGACCAATAACAAAGAGAGTTTCAAACCTCTCTGCCAACAACAGCTAGTTTTCAGGTTACGTTAGACTCTTCCAATGAGGCCCGTCACTCACAGAAACAGTCCGAGCAAAAATTCTTGCTTGAGAATTTTTTCGCTTAAGAAGCTATTTTTTGGGGGTTTCATTTTGACCATTTTAATTGAAAACAATCATAGTTCTGGTACTTAATTGCTACGCAGAATATATGTTATATCCCCCCCAGACATTATTGCATGTATGATAGAACAACAGTACTTCATTCTTGTACTTCTTGTACTTAAAAGTACTTCTCCCATTCGGTGTTCACTGAAACATTACGTACTGAACATATTCTGCATGTCCTTAAACAGATGAATACAAAAGGAAGGAGTGATACAACATACAACATACAACACGCCTCGTTGCCTAGTTACATAATAGTTACATACGAGAGAGTTTGGCAGTAGGCCTCATCTTAGGTATAAACCCATTTAAATAGAGGTATTTATATTTACTGTCATCCATAAGGAACAATTGCAGGGCAATGTCAAGGCTTGATACTGTGGTATAAACCCATTTAAATAGAGGTATTTATATTTACTGTCATCCATAAGGAACAATTGCAGGGCAATGTCAAGGCTTGATACTGTGGTATAAACCCATTTAAATAGAGGTATTTATATTGACTGTCATTCGTAAGGAACAATTGCAGGGCAATGTCAAGGCTTGATACTGTGGTATAAACCCATTTAAATAGAGGTATTTATATTGACTGTCAATGTCAAGGCTTGATACTGTGCTTGAATATGATCATGTACATTTGTAACTTTGTCTACAAAAACTGACAGCGTTGTTGACAACATTGGCCTTCAGTTGTTACATGAGACTGAAGCAAAGCTCAAGGACTGAAGAGGATTTTGAAAGGAACCAATAGGAAGCGACTTTGCTTTGGGATCTTTTAAGGAATGCTGTGATTTTTGCATAATATTCATGGAGGGTGAGGACAGACAGGTAGAGAGGACAGACAGGTAGAGAGGACAGACAGGTAGAGAGGACAGACAGGTAGAGAGGACAGACAGGTGGAGAGGACAGACAGGTAGAGAGGACAGACAGGTAGAGAGGACAGACAGGTAGAGAGGACAGACAGGTAGAGGGGACAGACAGGTAGAGAGGACAGACAGGTAGAGAGGACAGACAGATAGAGAGGACAGACAGGTAGAGGGGACAGACAGGTAGAGAGGACAGACAGATAGACAGAGGACAGACAGGTAGAGAGGACAGACAGGTAGAGGGGACAGACAGGGAGAGGAGAGAGGACAGACAGGTAGAGAGGACAGACAGATAGAGAGGACAGACAGGTAGAGGGGACAGACAGGTAGAGAGGACAGACAGATAGAGAGGACAGACAGGTAGAGAGGACAGACAGGTAGAGAGGACAGACAGGTAGAGAGGACAGACAGGTAGAGAGGACAGACAGGTAGAGGAGGACAGACAGGTAGAGGGGACAGACAGGTGGAGAGGACAGACAGGTAGAGAGGACAGACAGGTAGAGAGGACAGACAGGTAGAGAGGACAGACAGGTAGAGGGGACAGACAGGTAGAGGGGACAGACAGGTAGAGAGGACAGACAGGTAGAGAGGACAGACAGGTAGAGGGGACAGACAGGTAGAGAGGACAGACAGGTAGAGAGGACAGACAGATAGAGAGGACAGACAGGTAGAGAGGACAGACAGGTAGAGGGGACAGACAGGTAGAGGGGACAGACAGGTAGAGAGGACAGACAGGTAGAGAGGACAGACAGGTGGAGAGGACAGACAGATAGAGAGGACAGACAGGTAGAGAGGACAGACAGGTAGAGGGGACAGACAGGTGGAGAGGACAGAAAGGTAGGAGGACAGACAGGTAGAGAGGACAGACAGGTAGAGAGGACAGACAGGTAGAGAGGACAGACAGGTAGAGAGGACAGACAGGTAGAGGGGACAGACAGGTGGAGAGGACAGACAGGTAGAGAGGACAGACAGGTAGAGAGGACAGACAGGTAGAGAGGACAGACAGGTGGAGAGGACAGACAGGTAGAGAGGACAGACAGGTAGAGAGGACAGACAGGTAGAGAGGACAGACAGGTGGAGAGGACTGACAGGTAGAGAGGACAGACAGGTAGAGAGGACAGACAGGTAGAGAGGACAGACAGGTAGAGAGGACAGACAGATAGAGAGGACAGACAGGTAGAGGGGACAGACAGGTAGAGAGGACAGACAGGTAGAGAGGACAGACAGGTAGAGAGGACAGACAGGTAGAGGGGACAGACAGGTAGAGGGGACAGACAGGTAGAGAGGACAGACAGGTAGAGAGGACAGACAGGTAGAGAGGACAGACAGATAGAGAGGACAGACAGGTAGAGAGGACAGACAGATAGAGAGGACAGACAGGTAGAGGGGACAGACAGGTAGAGGGGACAGACAGGTAGAGAGGACAGACAGGTAGAGAGGACAGACAGGTAGAGAGGACAGACAGGTAGAGGGGACAGACAGGTGGAGAGGACAGAAAGGTAGGAGGACAGACAGGTAGAGAGGACAGACAGGTAGATGGAGACCAGGACAGAGAGAGTTAAAGAGGACAGGTAGATAGAGACCAGGACAGACAGAGTTAAAGAGGACAGGTAGATGGAGACCAGGACAGACAGAGTTAAAGAGGACAGGTAGATGGAGACCAGGACAGGCAGAGTTAAAGAGGACAGACAGGGATAAAGAGGACAGGTAGATAGAAACCAGGACAGGCAGAGTTAAAGAGGACAGGTAGATGGAGACCAGGACAGACAGAGTTAAAGAGGACAGAGGTAGAGAGCAGGACAGGCAGGGATAAAGAGGACAGAGGTAGAGAGCAGGACAGAGAGAGTTAAAGAGGACAGAGGTAGAGAGCAGGACAGAGAGAGTTAAAGAGGACAGAGGTAGAGAGCAGGACAGGCAGGGATAAAGAGGACAGAGGTAGAGAGCAGGAGAGAGAGAGTTAAAGAGGACAGAGGTAGAGAGCAGGACAGGCAGGGATAAAGAGGACAGAGGTAGAGAGCAGGACAGAGAGAGTTAAAGAGGACAGAGGTAGAGAGCAGGACAGAGAGAGTTAAAGAGGACAGAGGTAGAGAGCAGGACAGGCAGGGATAAAGAGGACAGAGGTAGAGAGCAGGAGAGAGAGAGTTAAAGAGGACAGAGGTAGAGAGCAGGACAGGCAGGGATAAAGAGGACAGAGGTAGAGAGCAGGACAGAGAGAGTTAAAGAGGACAGAGGTAGAGAGCAGGACAGGCAGGGATAACGAGGACAGGTAGATAGAGACCAGGACAGGCAGAGTTAAAGAGGACAGGTAGATAGAGACCAGGACAGGCAGAGTTAAAGAGGACAGGTAGATGGAGACCAGGACAGACAGAGTTAAAGAGGACAGAGGTAGAGAGCAGGACAGGCAGGGATAAAGAGGACAGAGGTAGAGAGCAGGACAGAGAGAGTTAAAGAGGACAGAGGTAGAGAGCAGGACAGAGAGAGTTAAAGAGGACAGAGGTAGAGAGCAGGACAGGCAGGGATAAAGAGGACAGAGGTAGAGAGCAGGACAGACAGAGTTAAAGAGGACAGAGGTAGAGAGCAGGACAGGCAGGGATAAAGAGGACAGAGGTAGAGAGCAGGACAGAGAGAGTTAAAGAGGACAGAGGTAGAGAGCAGGACAGGCAGGGATAAAGAGGACAGAGGTAGAGAGCAGGACAGAGAGAGTTAAAGAGGACAGAGGTAGAGAGCAGGACAGAGAGAGTTAAAGAGGACAGAGGTAGAGAGCAGGACAGAGAGAGTTAAAGAGGACAGAGGTAGAGAGCAGGACAGAGAGAGTTAAAGAGGACAGAGGTAGAGAGCAGGACAGAGAGAGTTAAAGAGGACAGAGGTAGAGAGCAGGACAGGCAGGGATAAAGAGGACAGAGGTAGAGAGCAGGACAGAGAGAGTTAAAGAGGACAGACAGGGATAAAGAGGACAGGTAGATAGAGACCAGGACAGGCAGAGTTAAAGAGGACAGGTAGATGGAGACCAGGACAGGCAGGGATAAAGAGGACAGGTAGATGGAGACCAGGACAGACAGAGTTAAAGAGGACAGGTAGATAGAGACCAGGACAGGCAGGGATAAAGAGGACAGAGGTAGAGAGCAGGACAGACAGGTAGATAGGACATACAGGTAGATGGAGACCAGGACAGAGAGAGTTAAAGAGGACAGGTAGATGGAGACCAGGATAGACAGAGTTAAAGAGGACAGGTAGATAGAGACCAGGACAGAGAGAGTTAAAGAGGACAGAGGTAGATAGAGACCAGGACAGAGAGAGTTAAAGAGGACAGACAGGGATAAAGAGGACAGGTAGATAGAGACCAGGATAGACAGAGTTAAAGAGGACAGGTAGATAGAGACCAGGACAGAGAGAGTTAAAGAGGACAGAGGTAGAGAGCAGGAGAGAGGGATAAAAAGGGCAGGCAGCAACAGAGGTAAGCTTCATGTGACATTATGTAAAGAGCTTAGGCCTGGCGAGCCGACCGCTTCAAGAACAGAGAAAGTGGACCTGTCCTTGGCTTCATCTACTCTAAGTCACTGTGGCTAAAGATGAAAGCATTACAAGTTATTGTTAGATATATACATTTTCCCCATATTGTCAATATCAACCAGTTCAACAAATTGTACACAATACACAAATACAGCACAGTGTATAGTACACTACATAAATACAGTACACTACATGAATACATTACTGTGTACAGTACACTACATAAATACAGTACACTACATGAATACATTACTGTGTACAGTACACTACATAAATACAGTACACTACATGAATACATTACTGTGTACAGTACACTACATAAATACAGTACACTACATGAATACAGTACACTACATGAATACATTACTGTGTACAGTACACTACATAAATACAGTACACTACATGAATACATTACTGTGTACAGTACACTACATAAATACAGTACACTACATAAATACAGTACTGTGTACAGTACACTACATGAATACATTACTGTGTACAGTACACTACATAAATACAGTACACTACATAAATACAGTACAGTGTACAGTACACTACATAAATAGAGTGTACATTCAGTATAGTGAAGAGACAGAATGGTTGTCTCCTGCAGAACTCATTCAGTATAATGAAGAGACAGAATGGTTGTCTCCTGCAGAACTCATTCAGTATAGTGAAGAGACAGAATGGTTGTCTCCTGCCGAACTCATTCAGTATAATGAAGAGACAGAATGGTTGTCTCTTGCAGAACTCATTCAGTAGTGTGAAGAGACAGAATGGTTGTCTCCTGCAGAACTCCTTCAGTAGTGTGAAGAGACAGAATGGTTGTGTCCTGCTAAACTCATTCAGTATAGTGAAGAGACAGAATGGTTGTCTCCTGCAGAACTCATTCAGTATGAAGAGACAGAATGGTTGTGTCCTGCAGAACTCATTCAGTATAGTGAAGAGACAGAATGGTTGGCTCCTGCAGAACTCATTCAGTATAGTGAAGAGACAGAATGGTTGTCTCCTGCAGTACTCATTCAGTATAGTGAAGAGACAGAATGGTTGTCTCCTGCAGAACTCATTCAGTATAGTGAAGAGACAGAATGGTTGTCTCCTGCAGAACTCATTCAGTAGTGTGAAGAGACAGAATGGTTGTCTCCTGCAGAACTCATTCAGTATAATGAAGAGACAGAATGATTGTCTCCTGCAGAACTCATTCAGTATAGTGAAGAGACAGAATGGTTGTCTCCTGCAGAACTCATTCAGTATAATGAAGAGACAGAATGCTTGTCACCTGCAGAACTCATTCAGTATAGTAAAGATACAGAATGGTTGTCTCCTGCAGAACTCATTCAGTATATTGAAGAGACAGAATGGTTGTCTCCTGCAGAACTCATTCAGTATAATGAAGAGACAGAATGGTTGTCTCCTGCAGAACTCATTCAGTAGGGTGAAGAGACAGAATGGTTGCCTCTTGCAGAACTCATTCAGTAGGGTGAAGAGACAGAATGGTTGTCTCCTGCAGAACTCATTCAGTATAATGAAGAGACAGAATGGTTGTCTCTTGCAGAACTCATTCAGTATAATGAAGAGACAGAATGGTTGTCTCCTGCAGAACTCATTCAATATAGTGAAGAGACAGAATGGTTGTCTCCTGCAGAACTCATTCAGTAGTGTGAAAAGACAGAATGGTTGTCTCTTGCAGAACTCATTCAGTATAGTGAAGAGACAGAATGGTTGTCTCCTGCAGAACTCATTCAGTATAATGAAGAGACAGAATGGTTGTCTCTTGCAGAACTCATTCAGTATAATGAAGAGACAGAATGGTTGTGTCCTGCAGAACTCATTCAGTAGTGTGAAGAGACAGAATGGTTGTCTCTTGCAGAACTCATTCAGTATAGTGAAGAGACAGAATGGTTGTCTCCTGCAGAACTCATTCAGTAGTGTGAAGAGACAGAATGGTTGTCTCTTGCAGAACTCATTCAGTATAGTGAAGAGACAGAATGGTTGTCTCCTGCAGAACTTATTCAGTATAGTGAAGAGACAGAATGGTTGTCTCCTGCAGAACTCATTCAGTAGTGTGAAAAGACAGAATGGTTGTCTCTTGCAGAACTCATTCAGTATAATGAAGAGACAGAATGGTTGTCTCTTGCAGAACTCATTCAGTAGTGTGAAAAGACAGAATGGTTGTCTCCTGCAGAACTCATTCAGTATAGTGAAGAGACAGAATGGTTGTCTCCTGCAGAACTCATTCAGTAGTGTGAAAAGACAGAATGGTTGTCTCTTGCAGAACTCATTCAGTATAATGAAGAGACAGAATGGTTTTATCTTGCAGAACTCATTCAGTAGTGTGAAGAGACAGAATGGTTGTCTCCTGCAGAACTCATTCAGTATAATGAAGAGACAGAATGATTGTCTCCTGCAGAACTCATTCAGTAGTGTGAAGAGACAGAATGGTTGTCTCTTGCAGAACTCATTCAGTATAGTGAAGAGACAGAATGGTTGTCTCCTGCAGAACTCATTCAGTATAATTAAGAGACAGAATGGTTGTCTCCTGCAGAACTCATTCAATATAGTGAAGAGACAGAATGGTTGTCTCCTGCAGAACTCATTCAGTATAGTGAAGAGACAGAATGATTGTCTCCTGCAGAACTCATTCAGTATAATGAAGAGACAGAATGATTGTCTCCTGCAGAACTCATTCAGTATAGTGAAGAGACAGAATGGTTGTCTCCTGCAGAACTTTTTCAGTATAATGAAGAGACAGAATGGTTGTCTCTTGCAGAACTCATTCAGTATAATGAAGAGACAGAATGGTTGTCTCTTGCAGAACTCATTCAGTATATTGAAGAGACAGAATGGTTGTCTCCTGCAGAACTCATTCAGTATAATGAAGAGACAGAATGGTTGTCTCCTGCAGAACTCATTCAGTAGGGTGAAGAGACAGAATGGTTACCTCTTGCAGAACTCATTCAGTAGGGTGAAGAGACAGAATGGTTGTCTCCTGCAGAACTCATTCAGTATAATGAAGAGACAGAATGGTTGTCTCTTGCAGAACTCATTCAGTATAATGAAGAGACAGAATGGTTGTCTCCTGCAGAACTCATTCAGTAGGGTGAAGAGACAGAATGGTTACCTCTTGCAGAACTCATTCAGTAGGGTGAAGAGACAGAAATGCAGAACTCATTCAGTCTCTCCTGCAGAACTCATTCAGTATAATGAAGAGACAGAATGGTTGTCTCTTGCAGAACTCATTCAGTATAATGAAGAGACAGAATGGTTGTCTCCTGCAGAACTCATTCAGTCGTGTGAAGAGACAGAATGGTTGTCTCTTGCAGAACTCATTCAGTATAGTGAAGAGACAGAATGGTTGTCTCCTGCAGAACTCATTCAGTAGTGTGAAGAGACAGAATGGTTGTCTCCTGCAGAACTCATTCAGTAGTGTGAAGAGACAGAACTCAGAACTCATTCAGTATAGTGAAGAGACAGAATGGTTGTCTCCTGCAGAACTCATTCAGTAGTGTGAAGAGACAGAATGGTTGTCTCCTGCAGAACTCATTCAGTATAGTGAAGAGACAGAATGGTTGTCTCCTGCAGAACTCATTCAGTAGTGTGAAAAGACAGAATGGTTGTCTCTTGCAGAACTCATTCAGTATAGTGAAGAGACAGAATGGTTGTCTCCTGCAGAACTCATTCAGTATAGTGAAGAGACAGAATGGTTGTCTCCTGCAGAACTCATTCAGTAGTGTGAAAAGACAGAATGGTTGTCTCTTGCAGAACTCATTCAGTATAATGAAGAGACAGAATGGTTGTCTCTTGCAGAACTCATTCAGTAGTGTGAAAAGACAGAATGGTTGTCTCCTGCAGAACTCATTCAGTATAGTGAAGAGACAGAATGGTTGTCTCCTGCAGAACTCATTCAGTAGTGTGAAAAGACAGAATGGTTGTCTCTTGCAGAACTCATTCAGTATAGTGAAGAGACAGAATGGTTGTCTCCTGCAGAACTCATTCTGAAGAGACAGAATGGTTGTCTCCTGCAGAACTCATTCAGTGAAGAGACAGAAGTTGTGCAGAACTCATTCAGTAGAGACAGAATGGTTGTCTCCTGCAGAACTCATTCAGTATAGTGAAGAGACAGAATGGTTGTCTCCTGCAGAACTCATTCAGTAGTGTGAAAAGACAGAATGGTTGTCTCTTGCAGAACTCATTCAGTATAGTGAAGAGACAGAATGGTTGTCTCCTGCAGAACTCATTCAGTATAGTGAAGAGACAGAATGGTTGTCTCCTGCAGAACTCATTCAGTAGTGTGAAAAGACAGAATGGTTGTCTCTTGCAGAACTCATTCAGTATAATGAAGAGACAGAATGGTTGTCTCTTGCAGAACTCATTCAGTAGTGTGAAAAGACAGAATGGTTGTCTCCTGCAGAACTCATTCAGTATAGTGAAGAGACAGAATGGTTGTCTCCTGCAGAACTCATTCAGTAGTGTGAAAAGACAGAATGGTTGTCTCTTGCAGAACTCATTCAGTATAATGAAGAGACAGAATGGTTGTCTCCTGCAGAACTCATTCAGTAGTGTGAAGAGACAGAATGGTTGTCTCCTGCAGAACTCATTCAGTATAGTGAAGAGACAGAATGGTTGTCTCCTGCAGAACTCATTCAGTATGAAGAGACAGAATGGTTGTCTCCTGCAGTACTCATTCAGTATAGTGAAGAGACAGAATGGTTGTCTCCTGCAGAACTCATTCAGTATAGTGAAGAGACAGAATGGTTGTCTCCTGCAGAACTCATTCAGTAGTGTGAAGAGACAGAATGGTTGTCTCCTGCAGAACTCATTCAGTATAGTGAAGAGACAGAATGGTTGTCTCTTGCAGAACTCATTCAGTATAGTGAAGAGACAGAATAGTTGTCTCTTGCAGAACTCATTCAGTATAGTGAAGAGACAGAATGGTTGTCTCCTGCAGAACTCATTCAGTATAATGAAGAGACAGAATGGTTGTCTCCTGCAGAACTCATTCAGTAGTGTGAAAAGACAGAATGGTTGTCTCTTGCAGAACTCATTCAGTATATTGAAGAGACAGAATGGTTGTCTCCTGCAGAACTCATTCAGTATAGTGAAGAGACAGAATGGTTGTCTCCTGCAGAACTCATTCAGTAGTGTGAAAAGACAGAATGGTTGTCTCCTGCAGAACTCATTCAGTATAGTGAAGAGACAGAATGGTTGTCTCCTGCAGAACTCATTCAGTAGTGTGAAAAGACAGAATGGTTGTCTCTTGCAGAACTCATTCAGTATAATGAAGAGACAGAATGGTTGTCTCCTGCAGAACTCATTCAGTAGTGTGAAGAGACAGAATGGTTGTCTCCTGCAGAACTCATTCAGTATAGTGAAGAGACAGAATGGTTGTCTCCTGCAGAACTCATTCAGTATGAAGAGACAGAATGGTTGTCTCCTGCAGTACTCATTCAGTATAGTGAAGAGACAGAATGGTTGTCTCCTGCAGAACTCATTCAGTATAGTGAAGAGACAGAATGGTTGTCTCTTGCAGAACTCATTCAGTATAGTGAAGAGACAGAATAGTTGTCTCTTGCAGAACTCATTCAGTATAGTGAAGAGACAGAATGGTTGTCTCCTGCAGAACTCATTCAGTATAATGAAGAGACAGAATGGTTGTCTCCTGCAGAACTCATTCAGTAGTGTGAAAAGACAGAATGGTTGTCTCTTGCAGAACTCATTCAGTATATTGAAGAGACAGAATGGTTGTCTCCTGCAGAACTCATTCAGTATAGTGAAGAGACAGAATGGTTGTCTCCTGCAGAACTCATTCAGTAGTGTGAAAAGACAGAATGGTTGTCTCTTGCAGAACTCATTCAGTATAATGAAGAGACAGAATGGTTTTCTCTTGCAGAACTCATTCAGTAGTGTGAAAAGACAGAATGGTTGTCTCCTGCAGAACTCATTCAGTATAATGAAGAGACAGAATGATTGTCTCCTGCAGAACTCATTCAGTATAGTGAAGAGACAGAATGGTTGTCTCCTGCAGAACTCATTCAGTATAGTGAAGAGACAGAATGGTTGTCTCCTGCAGAACTCATTCAGTAGTGTGAAGAGACAGAATGGTTGTCTCCTGCAGAACTCATTCAGTATAGTGAAGAGACAGAATGGTTGTCTCTTGCAGAACTCATTCAGCATAGTGAAGAGACAGAATGGTTGTCTCTTGCAGAACTCATTCAGTATAGTGAAGAGACAGAATGGTTGTCTCCTGCAGAACTCATTCAGTATAATGAAGAGACAGAATGATTGTCTCCTGCAGAACTCATTCAGTATAATGAAGAGACAGAATGGTTGTCTCTTGCAGAACTCATTCAGTATAGTGAAGAGACAGAATGGTTGTCTCCTGCAGAACTCATTCAGTATAATGAAGAGACAGAATGATTGTCTCCTGCAGAACTCATTCAGTAGTGTGAAGAGACAGAATGGTTGTCTCCTGCAGAACTCATTCAGTAGGGTCAAGAGACAGAATGGTTGTCTCTTGCAGAACTCATTCAGTAGTGTGAAGAGACAGAATGGTTGTCTCCTGCAGAACTCATTCAGTATAGTGAAGAGACAGAATGGTTGTCTCCTGCAGAACTCATTCAGTATAGTGAAGAGACAGAATGGTTGTCTCCTGCAGAACTCATTCAGTAGTGTGAAGAGACAGAATGGTTGTCTCCTGCAGAACTCATTCAGTATAATGAAGAGACAGAATGGTTGTCTCCTGCAGAACTCATTCAGTATAATGAAGAGACAGAATGGTTGTCTCCTGCAGAACTCATTCAGTATAGTGAAGAGACAGAGATCAATATAGACGCCGTAGTCTGACAGAAAACAAACCTTGTCCATTAAATCCACATCAGTCCGTGTAAATGAAGAGGAAGAAACAGATTCAAGAAGGATTTTCAAGCCTTGAGACAAACAAGACATGTTTTTTTTATTAGTATTTAATAGTATTTAATAGTATTTTTAAGCCTTGAGACATGGATTGTATATGTGTGCCATTCAGAGGGTGAACGGGCAAGACAAAATATTTAAGTGCCTTTGAACGGGGTATGGTGGTAGGTGCCGGGCACAACGGTTTGAGTGTGTCAAGAACTGCAACGCTGCTGGGTTTTTCACGCTCAACAGTTTCCCGTGTGTATCAGGAATCATTCACCACCCAAAGGACATCCACCCAACTTGACACAACTGTGGGAAGCATTGGAGTCAACATGGGCCAGCATCCCTGTGGACACCTTGACACCTTGTAGTCCATCGCTGTACGAATTGAGGCTGTTCTGAGGGAGGGCAAAAGGGGGTGCAACTCAATATATTAGGACGGCGTTCCTAATATTTGGTACACTCAGAGTAGATCAACAAATGTACACCTGGGTTGGCTTAAAATACCTTTTTTCTTAATTGTTCACAATCTAGTATCCTGCGATAGTTCACTCCTGTTGTGCATTCAGCATGAGGGAAGCTCCCTCCATTCTTAAACAGTCACCTCTGACACCTCCACCTAGAGTCACCTCTCCACTGATGTGATTAAAAATGGCTGCCGCAAAATGACTGCTGTGTATCACACCCTGCTTTTTGCAACTGCTGTGAACATCTGGTAAAGTACTAAACCAATCCATTGTAAAAAAAAATATATAAAAAAAATGCCATAAAAAAAAAAAATGACCTCAAAATGGCCTCCTGAGGTGCTGCTGACAATAACATTCCATTGCACTTGTTTAATGTTCAGGTTAGGCATTTAGTATACACCCTCTTCAAATCAAATCAAATGTATTTATTTATATAGCCCTTCGTACATCAGCTGATATCTCAAAGTGCTGTACAGAAACCCAGCCTAAAACCCCAAACAGCAAGCAATGCAGGTGTAGAAGCACGGTGGCTAGGAAAAACTCCCTAGAAAGGCCAAAACCTAGGAAGAAACCTAGAGAGGAACCAGGCTATGTGGGGTGGCCAGTCCTCTTCTGGCTGTGCCGGGTGGAGATTATAACAGAACATGGCCAAGATGTTCAAATGTTCATAAATGACCAGCAGGAGATTATAACAGAATATGGCCAAGATGTTCAAATGTTCATAAATGACCAGCATGGTCCAATAATACCTTTCTATTAAAGATGCTATTAGATTGGAGATGATCTCCTCACCTTTCACTTTGATAACACGTTCATAAAGACGAGGAAAAAACTAAATCACACTTGATTATCTCATCTGGCCCCTCGAGATGTCATGGCTGATGATCTTGATTATCTCATCTGGCCCTTCGAGATGTCATGGCTGATGATCTTGATTATCTCATCTGGCCCCTCGAGATGTCATGGCTGATGATCTTGATTATCTCATCTGGCCCCACAAGATGTCATGGCTGATGATCTTGATTATCTCATCTGGCCCCACGAGATGTCATGGCTGACGATCTTGATTATCTCTTCTGGCCCCACGAGATGTCATGGCTGATGATCTTGGGTCCCAGAAGGAGTGAGGGGAGGGAATTGCAAACAACGTCCTCCGACCTGGTAGAGGTCAGGAACGAAGACAGCCTTATCTATTGTAGTTTGTGACACAAATAGCACCCCTATCCCCTATGTAGTGCACTTCTTTAGACCAGTGACCGTAGAGCTGGTCGACTTTCCTGCAGCCGAACGATGATGATGTGGGCTCTCGTCCAAAGTAGTGCACTGTTTGGTGAATAACTGCTATTTGTGGCACTAGTTCACCACGAGTCTTTTCCTCTTCTGCTCATGCCCAGATCATCCATATTGTCAACATCAAGGGCACATCCACACATTATTTCACCTTGTCAGCTCGGCTCTCCTCTAGGTTACCTGTCAGCTCGGCTCTCCACTAGGTTACCTGTCAGCTCGGCTCTCCTCTAGGTTACCTGTCAGCTCGGCTCTCCACTAGGTTACCTGTCAGCTCGGCTCTCCACTAGCTCTCCTCTAGGTTACCTGCCAGCTCGGCTCTCCTCCAGGTTACCTGTCAGCTCGGCTCTCCTCTAGGTTACCTGTCAGCTCGGCTCTCCACTAGGTTACCTGTCAGCTCGGCTCTCCACTAGGTTACCTGCCAGCTCGGCTCTCCTCTAGGTTACCTGCCAGCTCGGCTCTCCTCTAGGTTAACTGTCAGCTCGGCTCTCCACTAGGTTACCTGTCAGCTCGGCTCTCCACTAGGTTACCTGTCAGCTCGGCTCTCCACTAGGTTACCTGTCAGCTCGGCTCTCCTCTAGGTTAACTGTCAGCTCGGCTCTCCACTAGGTTACCTGTCAGCTCGGCTCTCCACTAGGTTACCTGTCAGCTCGGCTCTCCACTAGGTTACCTGTCAGCTCGGCTCTCCTCTAGGTTACCTGTCAGCTCGGCTCTCCACTAGGTTACCTGGTTACCTGTTCAGCTCGGCTCTCCACTAGGTTACCTGTCAGCTCGGCTCTCCTCTAGGTTACCTGTCAGCTAGGTTACCGGCTCTCCACTAGGTTACCTGTCAGCTCGGCTCTCCACTAGGTTACCTGTCAGCTCGGCTCTCCACTAGGTTACCTGTTACCTGTCAGCTCGGCTCTCCACTAGGTTACCTGTCAGCTCGGCTCTCCTCTAGGTTACCTGTCAGCTCGGCTCTCCACTAGGTTACCTGTCAGCTCGGCTCTCCACTAGGTTACCTGTCAGCTCGGCTCTCCACTAGGTTACCTGTCAGCTCGGCTCTCCACTAGGTTACCTGTCAGCTCGGCTCTCCACTAGGTTACCTGTCAGCTCGGCTCTCCACTAGGTTACCTGTCAGCTCGGCTCTCCACTAGGTTACCTGTCAGCTCGGCTCTCCACTAGGTTACCTGTCACTAGGTTACCTGTCAGGCTCTCCTCTAGGTTACCTGTCCTCTAGGTTACCTGGCTCTCCACTAGGTTACCTGTCAGCTCGGCTCTCCACTAGGTTACCTGTCAGCTCGGCTCTCCACTAGGTTACCTGTCAGCTCGGCTCTCCACTAGGTTACCTGTCAGCTCGGCTCTCCACTAGGTTACCTGTCAGCTCGGCTCTCCTCTAGGTTAACTGTCAGCTCGGCTCTCCACTAGGTTACCTGTCAGCTCGGCTCTCCTCTAGGTTACCTGTCAGCTCGGCTCTCCACTAGGTTACCTGTCAGCTCGGCTCTCCTCTAGGTTACCTGTCAGCTCGGCTCTCCACTAGGTTACCTGTCAGCTCGGCTCTCCACTAGGTTACCTGTCAGCTCGGCTCTCCTCTAGGTTACCTGTCAGCTCGGCTCTCCACTAGGTTACCTGTCAGCTCGGCTCTCCACTAGGTTACCTGTCAGCTCGGCTCTCCACTAGGTTACCTGTCAGCTCGGCTCTCCACTAGGTTACCTGTCAGCTCGGCTCTCCACTAGGTTACCTGTCAGCTCGGCTCTCCACTAGGTTACCTGTCAGCTCGGCTCTCCACTAGGTTACCTGTCAGCTCGGCTCTCCTCTAGGTTAACTGTCAGCTCGGCTCTCCTCTAGGTTACCTGTCAGCTCGGCTCTCCTCTAGGTTACCTGTCAGCTCGGCTCTCCTCTAGGTTACCTGTCAGCTCGGCTCTCCTCTAGGTTACCTGTCAGCTCGGCTCTCCACTAGGTTACCTGTCAGCTCGGCTCTCCACTAGGTTACCTGTCAGCTCGGCTCTCCACTAGGTTACCTGTCAGCTCGGCTCTCCACTAGGTTACCTGTCAGCTCGGCTCTCCACTAGGTTACCTTGTCAGCTCGGCTCTCCACTAGGTTACCTTGTCAGCTCGGCTCTCCACTAGGTTACCTGCCACTACCTTGGCTGCAATGAACATCGAATAAATGGAACCAGTGAAAAGAGAACAGATTGCATTGTAACTGCATCTAATACATTCTATTGGTTTCACAGATAGTTAAAATTGCGCAATTTTTGTTTTTACAACTTATTTTATACCATGTCTTTTCTTCAACAAAAATGTTGTTCTTTTGACAGCAACATTTGGTCTTTACTGAACCAATGATCAATGAGGCCATTCCCTCAACCTCTTTTGAGTTCTTCTCCCAACAATCTTAACTTTTGCTGCCCTGCAGGTCATAGGTCATAGGTCATAGGTCATCGCTGTGTGCAACAGATAGTCTCAGATTTACACTACTAAGCATCTGCACCAGGCACGAAGTTTAGATTACTATTTCAGGAAGGGATTTAACACCAACACGACTATCTGTACTGGTAAGGAATTTAACACAGAGACACCAATACAACTATCTGTATTAGTAAGGGATTTAACACAGAGACAACTATCTGTACTAGTAAGGGATTTAACACCAACACGACTATCTGTACTGGTAAGGAATTTAACACAGAGACACCAATACAACTATCTGTATTAGTAAGGGATTTAACACAGAGACAACTATCTGTACTAGTAAGGGATTTAACACCAATACAACTATCTGTATTAGTAAGGGATTTAACACAGAGACAACTATCTGTACTAGTAAGGAATTTAACACAGAGACAACTATCTGTACTAGTAAGGGATTTAACACCAAGACAACTATCTGTACTAGTAAGGGATTTAACACCAAGACAACTATCTGTATTAGTAAGGGATTTAACACCAACACAACTATCTGTACTAGTAAGGGATTTAACACAGAGACAACTATCTGTATTAGTAAGGGATTTAACACCAACACAACTATCTGTACTAGTAAGGGATTTAACACAGAGACAACTATCTGTACTAGTAAGGGATTTAACACCAAGACAACTATCTGTACTAGTAAGGGATTTAACACCAAGACAACTATCTGTACTAGTAAGGGATTTAACACCAAGACAACTATCGGTACTAGTAAGGGATTTAACACCAAGACAACTATCGGTACTAGTAAGGGATTTAACACCAAGACACCTATCTGTACTAGTAAGGGATTTAACACAGAGACACCAAGACAACTATCTGTATCCATACCTTCCCTAACATCTTTTTCTTTCTCCTTACATTTCCTTTAAATATTTTGTTCTATCTTCAATGTTTAATTCACTTTTTGAAAAAGACAGGTGCAAACTCTGGGCCCAAGTATTAGCGGTATCGATGCATCAGATGATAATACTTACGCTTCCAACACTCATGATAACCAATCTCGGGAGATAGGAGACCCAAACTGCTTGAAAAACCACAACGGCAGGTAGGTACCAACCTGATCAACCAGATCCCTACATATAGACTCCAAACATGACAACAAACCATCAGTCTGCACGCTGTGAGCAATACCAAAGCGATCAGAGGACAGAAGGAAGTGTCAAGTCTGAAGCACCACACCCCCCCCCCCTCCCATGCTCTCTCTCTCTCTCTCCTCCCCCCTCCCATGCTCTCTGCCCCCCCCCTCCCATGCTCTCTCTCACCTCCCTCCCCGTGAGGCCTCTCTCTACTGGCAGCTATCTGCTAATCAGTTCTCTCTCTCTCTTTCTCTCTCTCCCCCCCCTCCCATGCTCTCTTTCTCTCTCTCCCCCCTCCCATGCTCTCTCTCTCTTTCTCTCCCCCCTCCCATGCTCTCTCTCTCTTTCCCCCCTCCCATGCTCTCTCTCTCTTTCCCCCCCATGCTCTCTCTCTCTCCTCCCTCCCTGTGAGGTCTCTTCCGCTACCTGCTAATCTGGTTGTCGTGGGTTCGGACCAGGCTAAGGTTAGAACGGAAAGCCTCTCTAATCGCTAACCCTCAGATCGCTACCAAATCTGCTGAGGCTTTCGGCAGACACATGGCCAGGACTTCAGCATTGCATAATCCCAGGGGGAAACAAATTTAGCACGTTTTCAACGGTACGCCACAGGGAGTCAATGGATGACCAGGCATTATCCGGGGAAGCCAACCCCGTCCACGTGGGGTCTTGTGGGGTTATGCTGTTTCAGACTGATCTAGAGCTAGACAACCAACATTGCTCATCTGGACTGAAGGAGAGGGTGAGGGGCATTGGAAGTGAAATAATTGTCATCATGGGCATAAGTCATAAGGCCGTCTTCAGAAAGACTTCAGAGAGACTTCAGAAAGACTTCATATAGACTTCAGAGAGACTTCATATAGACTACAGAGAGACTTCATATAGACTACAGAGAGACTTCATATAGACTTCAGAGAGACTTCATATAGACTTCAGAGAAACTTCATATAGACTTCATATAGACTACAGAGAGACTTCCAAGAGACTTCATATAGACTTCAGGAGACTTCATATAGACTTCAGAGAGACTTCATATAGACTTCAGAGAGACTTCATATAGACTTCCAAGAGACTTCATATAGACTTCAGAGATACTTCATATAGATTTCAGAGATACTTCATATAGACTTCAGTGAGACTTCAGAGAGACTTCATATAGACTTCAGAGACTTCATATAGACTTCAGAGATACTTTGTATAGACTTCATATAGACTACAGAGATACTTTGTATAGACTTCGTAAAGACTTCATAGACTTCAGAGAGACTTTGTATAGACTTCATGTAGACTTTGTATAGACTTCGTATAGACTTCGTATAGACTTCATATAGACTTCGGAGAGACTTCGTAGACTTCAGAGAGACTTCATATAGACTTCAGACTGCCTGCTTTTGTTTTTAGTTTTTAAACGCAACAGAGACAAATCAAATGCTTACTTACGAGATCTTTCCCAGCAATGCAGTTAAAAAGTAAGAACATTTACAAATTTTAAAATAGTAACACAGTAAAATAACAATAATGAGGCTATATACATGCTATATACAAGGAGTACCGGTAATGAGTCAGTGTACTGGGGGGCGAGGTAGTTGGGGTTGGTGTACTGGGGGGCGAGGTAGCTGGGGTTGGTGATGGAGGTGATTCACATGTAGGTTTGGTTCGGTGATTGATTAGAGTACTATGTACATGTAGGTAGGGGGTGAAAAGCAGAATGTCCGGGTAGCCATTTAATTAACTGTTCAGCAGTCTTATGGCTTTGGAGAAGAAGCTGTTCAGGAGCTTTTTGGTCCCAGCCTAGGCGCTCCGATACCGCTTGTCGTGTGGTAGCAGAGAGAACAGACTGTGACTTAGGTGGCTGGAGTCTTTGACAATTTTTAAGGGCCTTCCTCTGACACCGCCTGGTATAGAGGTCCTGGATGGCAGGGAGCTCGGCCCCAGTGACGCACTGTGCCAAACGCACTACCCTCTGTAGCGCCTAAACAAGCAGTGACGCAGCCAATCAGGATGCTCTCGATGGTGTGCAGCTGTATACTTGTTTTTGAAGGATCTGAAGACCCATGCCAAATCTTTTCAGCCTCCTGAGGGGGGGAAGAGATGTTGTTGTGCCTTCTTCACGACTGTGTTGGTGTGTTTGGACCGTGATTGGTCCTTAGCGATGTGGAACACGACTGTGTTGGTGTGTTTGGACCGTGATTGGTCCTTAGCGATGTGGAACACGACTGTGTTGGTGTGTTTGGACCGTGATTGGTCCTTAGCGATGTGGAACACGACTGTGTTGGTGTGTTTGGACCGTGATTGGTCCTTAGCGATGTGGAACACGACTGTGTTGGTGTGTTTGGACCGTGATTGGTCCTTAGCACCGTGGAACTTGAAGAACTTGTAGCTCACAATTATTTGTTTATCAGAATCCATTCGGGTCCCCCTCCCTCTGTTGGCGGAGCTCTGATGGAGCCACACAAAATATGAAGTGGTTTTGTGGAAATATTCACATAAACTTCACCCACGTGCAAGTATTAAATATGGTTTGACAGGAAACTGTTGGCAGGGTAACAACAAAAAAGTCCAGTCATACTGCACAATAATTCAAAAAGACAATATGCGCAATATAACCTATTTTCACTATTAAAATGTACACTAATCCACAGACAGTTCCAAGGAAGTTTGTCCGGGGACTTGATTGATTGGCTGTGACCAGGTTCTGTAAATACTGGGCTTAACAACGACATGGTGGGAGGATTACCAGGATGCTTAGAAAGGACGTTCTAGTCATGGTGATACTGGGACAGGGGTCCTCGATCTCCTGTTCATTGATTTCTGATGATTCATGTATATATACACAAACACCTGATCTAAAAGCTTCAAGCAGATGACGGAGGTACAAATATGAAAATTAATGAATGTCCATCGTTCCTTTAGTCGTGAATAGACAGGGCCGGGCTCTCAATCTCTCCATATTTGATTTCTGATGATTCAGTCAGTATGAAAAGGGAGTGTACTTACTGTTCGAACAGGTGCTGGAGGTCTAAACATGAACGAATGTCCATCTACCCAATAGTGATGAATAGACAGGGGCTGAGCTCTCCATCGCTCCATCTCCGATTATACAAGTAGGCCTATGCAAAGGGGTAGTATATCGCCCTTACAGTGGCTAACATTGAGAGTTAAGTAACTGAATAAGTTATTCAACTAATTGAATAAGTAGACTAAATCTCATCCAATCAAGTCCTTGCATCACAGAAGTCAGTTAGCCTACATGTGATTAGCATACAGGTTTTACTGCTACAGTAATGCGCTGCTGAATCTACAATGGAGGAATCAAGTCCTTGCATCACAGACGTCAGTTAGCCTACATGTGATTAGCATACAGGTTTTACTGCTACAGTAATGTTAGCATACAGGTTTTACTGCTACAGTAATGTTAGCATACAGGTTTGACTGCTACAGTAATGTTGGCATACAGGTTTTACTGCTACAGTAATGTTAGCATACAGGTTTGACTGCTACAGTAATGTTAGCATACAGGTTTGACTGCTACAGTAATGTTAGCATACAGGTTTTACTGCTACAGTAATGTTAGCATACAGGTTTTACTGCTACAGTAATGTTAGCATACAGGTTTTACTGCTACAGTAATGTTAGCATACAGGTTTTACTGCTACAGTAATGTTAGCATACAGGTTTTACTGCTACAGTAATGTTAGCATACAGGTTTTACTGCTACAGTAATGTTAGCATACAGGTTTTACTGCTACAGTAATGTTAGCATACAGGTTTTACTGCTACAGTAATGTTAGCATACAGGTTTGACTGCTACAGTAATGTTAGCATACAGGTTTGACTGCTACAGTAATGTTAGCATACAGGTTTTACTGCTACAGTAATGTTAGCATACAGGTTTTACTGCTACAGTAATGTTAGCATACAGGTTTGACTGCTACAGTAATGTTAGCATACAGGTTTTACTGCTACAGTAATGTTAGCATACAGGTTTTACTGCTACAGTAATGTTAGCATACAGGTTTTACTGCTACAGTAATGTTAGCATACAGGTTTTACTGCTACAGTAATGTTAGCATACAGGTTTTACTGCTACAGTAATGTTAGCATACAGGTTTGACTGCTACAGTAATGTTAGCATACAGGTTTGACTGCTACAGTAATGTTAGCATACAGGTTTGACTGCTACAGTAATGTTAGCATACAGGTTTTACTGCTACAGTAATGTTAGCATACAGGTTTTACTGCTACAGTAATGTTAGCATACAGGTTTGACTGCTACAGTAATGTTAGCATACAGGTTTGACTGCTACAGTAATGTTAGCATACAGGTTTTACTGCTACAGTAATGTTAGCATACAGGTTTTACTGCTACAGTAATGTTAGCATACAGGTTTTACTGCTACAGTAAAGCGCTGCTGAATCCACAATTGAGGACGTCAGCCTCTGACTCGACAAGAGATTTACATTTTGGTGCTTTAGTGGATACTCTTATCCTGTGTCTTACAGTTAGTGCATTCAACTAAGCGTAAGGTAGAGTGAATATATAAATTTAAATTATTATATTAGTATATTATATTTTTATAATTATATTTTTTATAATTTTTAAAAAGAACACGGCCCAAAAAAAAGAAAATAACATTGAGTCATTGCTGTAAAACGTGACATACTGCTAGGCCCTCCAGCTCCTGCAGGAAGAAAAAACACCACAGAACGAAAGGGCTAGCAGGGACCACCCCTGTCCCGCTCCTTTCTGGTAGCTGTGTGTTTCTGCTAAGAGAAGATCACGTGCTTGATCGTCACCGGGCTGCCCACACCCACACCCACTCTCACTCCTTAACACAAACAAACTCTCAAAAAGATCTGCCTCCTGTCTCCTGTCTTAAGTAGCTTGTCCGGGTTGGCGTGGGGTTGGGGTGTGAGTGCGGGCTGCTCTGACTCATTGGAGACCCCTGTTGAGCCTCACTGGTTAGTCAAAGGGAACTGGTGATGATGTCATCCACCCACGTCCACTGAGAAGGCTTTCCTGAGCCAATCACAACGGAAATGGAAATGAGTGAGCAAGTTCCAGACATTCTAACCCTCTCACCATTACAACAACACGATGAGGGAGAAAGTGTTTAGAAACCTATTCTATTCTTATTTACAATAAAATTGACTCCAAAATGACACAATACATTATTTCCCATTAATTTATATTGGGCAAATGCAGCCAACATATTTTTAGAACACAAGCTTGATTGTAATCATTGCCTGCTTTAATACACATAAATGAATTTGTCCCAAAACTTTTGGTTCCCTAAAACGGGGGGGGGGGGGGGACTATGTACAAAAAAAATGCTGTAATCCCTAAATGGTCTAACATCACAGTCGTTGTATAATTTCAAATCCAAAGTGCTGGAGCACATAGCCAAAACAGCAACAGCAAAGTTCTGCAGGCTAGACAGCAACTAACAAAAATCAAGATCCCACAATCAAAGGTGGGAAAAAGGGCTGCCTAAGTATGATCCCCAATCAGAGACAACGATAGACAGCTGCCTCTGATTGGGAACCACACCCGGCGAACAAAGAAATAGAAAAAACTAGAATGCCCACCCAAATCACACCCCGACCTAACCAAATAGAGAAATAAAAAGGCTCTAAGGTCAGGGCGTGACACCATGATAGATTACGGAGATGTAATTTATAGATCAGCAAGTAAGGGTGCTCTCGAGCGGCTAGACGTTCTTTACCATTCGGCCATCAGATTTGTCACCAGTGCTACTTATAGGACACATCACTGCACTCTAGACTCCTCTGTAAACTGGTCATCTCTGTATACCCAACACAACACCCAAGGTCATTTTGTGGTGGATGGTGGTGGTTGCAGTAGGCCCCTATTTCAAGCAGCACTTTTCAAAACAGGCTATAAGAGATCAATTGAAAACTTTCAATTAAAATGAGTATTTTACATGTATGGTTACAGTTTATGCTTTATTATTAGGTTGAGTATAAATGAAATGTTCACTATCTCCGATTTTAGGTGAAACGGAAGAAAAAAGTGCGTTGTCAGAAGTGGGATTCGAACCCACGCCTCCAGAGGAGACTGCGACCTGAACGCAGCGCCTTAGACCGCTCGGCCATCCTGACTTCATAGAGTAAGTGTCAGTTTAATCGGATTTTAAAGGGTTATCTCGATAAAATCATCTATAGGATATTACTTAAATACAGATTTAGCAGCTAAACCTTGTTAAAATTGTTTAACACCAGCTTGCGTTAGCTTAGCTGCTATAGCATATCAATTTAGCATGCCATCTAACGAGTCATTTTAACAGGAGCTTCAGCTTGCCTGAACCACCGTGATGAATCCTTACTTTTGTCGTTGTGCATTTGTGATAAAAGGCAGCTTTCTGCTGGCTACCACATTAATTTGACTCAATAGATATGTCTAGCTTGTTGGTCAAATAAGGGGCAGTTGAGTGAACAACTCCTCCGTAGCCGTGGGGGACTCTCCTTTAGTTAGCTATGCTCGATCTGCCATGATGTCCGGTGAAGGATCACCACACAGAAAAGAAACTACGTTTTTACAAAGTATTACGTTTGGAAGCAAGCAGTGTAAAATTTAAAAAATTATGCACAATAATTATGGTGCCTATAATTTAACGAAGCAGGTAAACCTAAGCAGATATTGGTGAGAAGACTAATAAAACTATAAGGACCCTGGATTTATAAGCGCGGATATCGACTCTCCCACCCGAATATTTTTTTTCAATAGCGCGCTGGACTTCGAGCTAGAAGGTCCAGGGTTCGAGACCTGCTTCCTGCCTGTTTCATTACAATACTGTCACAAACGGCATGACCGTAGTGTCATTCTAAAGTTTAAAAAAAAGTCCATGTAGAATAGTTTCTATAGCCCCGGGTTTTCCTGGCCTTTTAAAAGAGAAAACCCTGTCCAAAGAAACTGTAGTTCATAAGGTGTTTTAATTGTTCCTTAATTCCAACACAAGCCCATTCCATAAATCAAATATTCCCAAAATGTAATCACTAAAAAAATAAGTGGACTTCAGGATAATTTGGTATTGAAACTGTATTACTAAACAGAGAGGGCTGAGAGTATTACTAAACTGAGAGAGTATTGCAATTCACAATATCAGACAGGGAGATGCTGTAGCAATAACAGTCGATAACAATTCAAAGATGTCTGCCTGCGTAGCACACACTCCCAGACACTCACACACACACACACAGACACACACACATACACACACACTCCCAGACACACACAGACACACACACAGACACACACACTCCCAGACACTCACACACACACACACAGACACACACACATACACACACACTCCCAGACACACACAGACACACACACACATACACACACACACACACACACACACACACACACACACACACTCCCAGACACACACACAGACACACACAGACACACACACACATACACACACACACACATACACACACACACACACACACACACACACACACATACCACGCACACACACGTCCACACACATACACACGCACACACACACACACACACCAGACAGACACACACACACACACACACACACACACACACACACACACACACTCCACAGACACACACACACATACACACGCACACACACGTCCAGACACACACACACACACACACACACACACACACACACACACAGACACACACAGACACACACACACATACACACACACACACACACACACACACACATCCAGACACACACACACACACACACATACACACACACACACACACACTCCCAGACACACACACACACACACACATACACACGCACACACACGTCCAGACACACACACACACACACACATACACACGCACACACACACACATCCAGACACACACACACACACACACACACACACACACACACACACACACACTCCCAGACACACACACACATACACACGCACACACACGTCCAGACACACACACACACACACACACACACACACACACACACACACATTTGCCATTACCATGCTGTTAAAAAATAGTCTTGTGCCTCTCTCACTACAAGTCTTTTTTGCAGTGAAAAGAAAACTGGATGGTTTTTTGGGATATTTCTGATTAATGAACTGGTCAGCTCCGCAGAAAATAAATGTGCCTTAAAAGACTGCTGTTACATCAGAAAATAAATGCGCCTTAAAAGACTGCTGTTACATCAGAAAATAAATGCGCCTTAAAAGACTGCTGTAACATCAGAAAATAAATGCGCCTTAAAAGACTGCTGTAACATCAGAAAATAAATGCGCCTTAAAAGACTGCTGTTACATCAGAAAATAAATGCGCCTTAAAAGACTGCTGTTACATCAGAAAATAAATGTGCCTTAAAAGACTGCTGTAACATCAGAAAATAAATGCGCCTTAAAAGACTGCTGTAACATCAGAAAATAAATGCGCCTTAAAAGACTGCTGTTACATCAGAAAATAAATGCGCCTTAAAAGACTGCTGTTACATCAGAAAATAAATGCGCCTTAAAAGACTGCTGTAACATCAGAAAATAAATGCGCCTTAAAAGACTGCTGTTACATCAGAAAATAAATGCGCCTTAAAAGACTGCTGTTACATCAGAAAATAAATGTGCCTTAAAAGACTGCTGTAACATCAGAAAATAAATGCCTTTAAAAGACTGCTGTTACATCAGAAAATAAAAAAGACTGCTGTTACATCAGAAAATAAATGCGCCTTAAAAAGACTGCTGTTACATCAGAAAATAAATGCCTTAAAAGACTGCTGTTACATCAGAAAATAAATGCGCCTTAAAAGACTGCTGTTACATCAGAAAATAAATGCGCCTTAAAAGACTGCTGTTACATCAGAAAATAAATGCGCCTTAAAAGACTGCTGTTACATCAGAAAATAAATGTGCCTTAAAAGACTGCTGTAACATCAGAAAATAAATGCGCCTTAAAAGACTGCTGTAACATCAGAAAATAAATGCGCCTTAAAAGACTGCTGTACATCAGAAAATAAATGTTAAAAGACTGCTGTTACATCAGAAAATAAATGCGCCTTAAAAGACTGCTGTTACATCAGAAAATAAATGCGCCTTAAAAGACTGCTGTTACATCAGAAAATAAATGTGCCTTAAAAGACTGCTGTAACATCAGAAAATAAATGCGCCTTAAAAGACTGCTGTTACATCAGAAAATAAATGCGCCTTAAAAGACTGCTGTTACATCAGAAAATAAATGCGCCTTAAAAGACTGCTGTTACATCAGAAAATAAATGCGCCTTAAAAGACTGCTGTAACATCAGAAAATAAATGCGCCTTAAAAGACTGCTGTTACATCAGAAAATAAATGCGCCTTAAAAGACTGCTGTTACATCAGAAAATAAATGCGCCTTAAAAGACTGCTGTTACATCAGAAAATAAATGCGCCTTAAAAGACTGCTGTTACATCAGAAAATAAATGCGCCTTAAAAGACTGCTGTTACATCAGAAAATAAATGTGCCTTAAAAGACTGCTGTTACATCAGAAAATGAATGCGCCTTAAAAGACTGCTGTTACATCAGAAAATAAATGCGCCTTAAAAGACTGCTGTTACATCAGAAAATAAATGCCTTAAAAGACTGCTGTAACATCAGAAAATAAATGCGCCTTAAAAGACTGCTGTAACATCAGAAAATAAATGCTGTAACCTTAAAAGACTGCTGTTACATCAGAAAATAAATGCGCCTTAAAAGACTGCTGTTACATCAGAAAATAAATGCGCCTTAAAAGACTGCTGTTACATCAGAAAATAAATGTGCCTTAAAAGACTGCTGTAACATCAGAAAATAAATGCGCCTTAAAAGACTGCTGTTACATCAGAAAATAAATGCGCCTTAAAAGACTGCTGTTACATCAGAAAATGAATGCGCCTTAAAAGACTGCTGTTACATCAGAAAATAAATGCGCCTTAAAAGACTGCTGTTACATCAGAAAATAAATGTGCCTTAAAAGACTGCTGTTACATCAGAAAATAAATGCGCCTTAAAAGACTGCTGTTACATCAGAAAATAAATGCGCCTTAAAAGACTGCTGTTACATCAGAAAATAAATGTGCCTTAAAAGACTGCTGTTACATCAGAAAATAAATCCTCTAGAAGCACAGAACTATAATTGAATTAAATTGTTATTATTACTGAAGTTATAACTTCAAGCTTTGGGGCGATTTATAATCTATAAAACAAGACAATCATGGCAAGAAACATTGTTCTTCAAAATGTATTGAAAATTCCAAGTCTGTTCAGTCCTAATTACATGTGAACAAACAGACCACTGCATTAGGGAGCAGCTGCTTTGCATTGTGGGGTTTGGAATCAGCTTCCTGTTATGGGTCAACGGAAGCCTAAATGACCCACTATTTCCTGTGTAGTCCGCTATGGTCCCTGGTCAGAAGTAGTGTACTGAATAAGGTTCCGTTTGGAATGCAAACCGTATTCCTTCCCTGGACTGGCAGTCATGCAGACGTTCTTCTCTGGACTCTGGACAAACACACACACACACACACACAGACTAGACTCCCTCTATGTTGCTAATGACTCCAGTCTCTCTGTCTGTATCTGTTGAGAACAGGTGTGGGACCTCGTTCAGCTGCTGCATTCAGCCGTAGGTAAAGGTGGGTGGGCGCTGGCTGGCTGTTCCTGTTGCAGCGCTGCGCTCCGTCCCCCAACGTACTTCCAGGGGTCCCCATCTGTCTCCCTCCGCTCCTCCTGCCACATGGCAGCCGTCCCTCGCCGAGTCTGGTCCATTCTTCGTCCGGGCGTCGATCACGCCTGCTCGACACCGCATGCTGTGTTCTGTTGTCTCACCACAATGAGGTCGGAGAATAGCTGCACCCATAATCCTCAGCTGTACGGGGGTTTTTTTTTGGCGAGGGTGGAAGCCAAGTACAAATTGTAAACAGGTTATTATTTCGCTGTAATGTTAGCGTTAACACACTCCAACTGGAAATGTGAAATGTACCTCAGCTCCTGCACATTTTTCATGTGGCTAGAGGTTTTATGGTGCCTGATGGAAGGGTCTGTCTATCTTATTCCTCTTGTTCTCTGACCGACTTGACTGTTTAAATTGTCTAGAAAGTTCATTGCACAATTAGATAGGGCGGCAGGGTAGCCTAGTGGTTTAGAGCGTTGGACTAGTAACTGAAAGGTTGCAAGTTCAAATCCCTGAGCTGACAAGGTACAAATCAGTTGAACAGGCAGTTAACCCACTAGGCCGTCATTGAAAATAAGAATTTGTTCTTAACTGACTTGCCTGGTAAAATAATAAATGCTTGCATTTGTGTCCTCCTTGTAGAAGGGTGCCAGTTCCTCCTTGTAGAAGGGTGCCAGTCATCCATAAAAACAGATCACATTCATTATGTACATGGCACACTTTCTATTGTCTTTTTATTTAAAACCAGGTAGGCTAGTTGAGAACACCTTTATTTAACCAGGTAGGCCAGTTGAGAACACCTTTATTTAACCAGGTAGGCCAGTTGAGAACACCTTTATTTAACCAGGTAGGCCAGTTGAGAACACCTTTATTTAAAACCAGGTAGGCCAGTTGAGAACACCTTTATTTAAAACCAGGTAGGCCAGTTGAGAACACCTTTATTTAAAACCAGGTAGGCCAGTTGAGAACACCTTTATTTAACCAGGTAGGCCAGTTGAGAACACCTTTATTTAAAACCAGGTAGGCTAGTTGAGAACACCTTTATTTAACCAGGTAGGCCAGTTGAGAACACCTTTATTTAACCAGGTAGGCCAGTTGAGAACACCTTTATTTAAAACCAGGTAGGCCAGTTGAGAACACCTTTATTTAACCAGGTAGGCCAGTTGAGAACACCTTTATTTAAAACCAGGTAGGCCAGTTGAGAACACCTTTATTTAACCAGGTAGGCCAGTTGAGAACACCTTTATTTAACCAGGTAGGCCAGTTGAGAACACCTTTATTTAAAACCAGGTAGGTCAGTTGAGAACACCTCTATTTAACCAGGTAGGCCAGTTGAGAACACCTTTATTTAACCAGGTAGGCCAGTTGAGAACACCTTTATTTAAAACCAGGTAGGCAAGTTGAGAACACCTTTATTTAAAACCAGGTAGGCCAGTTGAGAACACCTTTATTTAACCAGGTAGGCTAGTTGAGAACACCTTTATTTAACCAGGTAGGCCAGTTGAGAACACCTTTATTTAACCAGGTAGGCCAGTTGAGAACACCTTTATTTAAAACCAGGTAGGCTACTTAGGGGTTACTACCAGGTAGCCTACTTTAGGGCTCTGGTCAACAGTAGTGCCCTACTTTAGGGCTCTGGTCAACAGTAGTGCCCTACTTTAGGGCTCTGGTCAACAGTAGTGCCCTACTTTAGGGCTCTGGTCAACAGTAGTGCCCTACTTTAGGGCTCTGGTCAACAATAGTGCCCTACTTTAGGGCTCTGGTCAACAGTAGTGCCCTACTTTAGGGAATTGGGTGCCATTTGGGACATAGATGTTACTTACAAAGATCAGCACCTCTGTCCACGAGGACCAGGCCCAGGCCTCATCCACTCAACACAGCTGTCCTGGACCAGACCCAGGCCTCATCCACTCAACACAGCTGTCCTGGACCAGACCCAGGCCTCATCCACTCAACACAGCTGTCCTGGACCAGACCCAGGTCTCATCCACTCAACACAGCTGTCCTAGACCAGACCCAGGCCTCATCCACTCAACACAGCTGTCCTAGACCAGACCCAGGCCTCATCCACTCAACACAGCTGTCCTAGACCAGACCCAGGCCTCATCCACTCAACACAGCTGTCCTGGACCAGACCCAGGCCTCATCCACTCAACACAGCTGTCCTGGACCAGACCCAGGTCTCATCCACTCAACACAGCTGTCCTAGACCAGACCCAGGCCTCATCCACTCAACACAGCTGTCCTAGACCAGACCCAGGCCTCATCCACTCAACACAGCTGGAGTGGAAAGGACAGGGTGGTGTTTGTTTGTCCGGGAAGGTGATGAGACAGAGGGGGAACAGGAAGTAGATCAGACTACCAGACAGGCAGGCTCCATACTGCTGATCTGGGACCTGTAGCTAAAAAAATAAACTAGAATGGACAACCTGACAGAGTAATTCTCCAGTACTGATCTAAGAGCTGTATGGGAGAGGAACAAGAACAGACTACCTGCCAGGCTGTTTCTTTAGACTGAGGCTCAAGCTGGAGCAAGTTCAGGGAGCGAGCAGAGAGGAAGGACATGAAAGACGTTGTTATTCCAGCTTATATCCTGTAATATCTTAAATAAATCCCCCTGCGGATGCTGATCGTCAGCTTGATGTGGAAAGGAATTAGCGATGATGTCATAGTAGCCATCAAAAAGCATCTTATTTAGGAGACTTTGAGTGGTTCTGGACCGGTTCCGACAGACATTTCTGTGTACAGCTCGCTCTGTGAGGGGCACAGCATCCATTCCTGTGCCACTCTGTGAAAGGTCTGGTTGTCCTGCTTCTTTACACAGTCTCTCCAACTCTTGGCTGTCACTAGTTAACACACAGCCACTAAGTCAAAATTGGCTATTGTAAAAAAAAAATGAATGAGAATAACAAAAAAAAGAGCATTTTGATCTTAATTTAAGGTTAGGGTTAAAGTGGAAATATGTACACTTTTTGGGGTGACAGACCAAATTTACATAGAAATGTGAGTTATAGTTCTTTTATTCTAACTGAAAGCAAGTCTAAGAAGCTGTCGATTTGTTCTATATGCGTTATTTCTAAGCTTCCTGTTCTTAAGTTTTGTTTTTGCATCTTTTACTTTCGGTTTTGTACACCAACTTCAAACAGCTGAAACAACAGTCTTTTTGGATGAATATATTTCACCGCGGTTTTAGATGGTACAATGATTCTCTACACTATACGTATATGTATTTTGTCACATAAACTGAATTTTAGACCAACTATTTGAGTTGTAGTAACCAGGAAATTGCGGAGCGATTTCTGCATTGTGCAACTTGAAGGTTATAAATAATCATGACTTTGTGGTTGCGGTAACGGGATGAATTTGGCCCGCCGGTGGTTTTTATTTATTTATTAAATCAGCTCCAATTAATTTTAATTTAAGAGATCTGGTCACAAGTATTCCCACAGATAATAGAGAGACACGACGTGAATGTATACCAGTGTACACAAGATTTGAAATTATAATGTTGTAGTCAAACATTATATCTGTTGGGGATTCTTGCGGTCAAATTGCAGTCTACAAATGATTATTAATTATGTTCCGGCAACCCCGATCATCCACTCAAGAATAAATCCGCAACGTAGCCGAATCTAGTTCATGATTCCTGGTCTAGCGATTACATCAAAACCGGTCTCATCTCGCTGGATTTAGAGCTCTTAAATATAAAAGAAATGCAAAATAATTGAGTATAATTGAAACAAGACCACTTTCTCTTGGTCACAGACAGACAGACAGACAGACAGACAATCAACGTTGTGCTTAAAAGCTGACGTTGTAACGAGTCTGCAGACATTTGAATGTTGTCTCTCTGTCGCTCAGAGGACGTTTGGCAGTCACTATGTATTTATTTTACAGTTATAAGAAATGTGTAATCTTATAGTGAAATCGCTTGTAATTTGATTGTTACTATATTTAGAAAGCATTTAAATCATTTCAAGCCCTATTGCTTGAATAATATAAATATATATATTTAATATTTTGATATTATTTGTTTATTGAGCTTGCATTCTCAAAAGTGACTACACCTCAGAAATATATAACTGTTAGTTTTTTTACCAGAAAGGTGAGATTTTAATCCTTCTAGAACATTAACTAGCATTACTAGATGGGGGGTGGAAGTGGAAGACAGAGTACTGTTAACACTGAACAGAGGTGTAGCTGTTAGGTACACCACAGGGAGTCTTCGACTGGAGTAGGATATAGGAGACTAGAGTTAGGCTGGGGTTAGGCTGGTGTTAGGCTGGATTAGACTAGAGTTAGGCTGGGGTTAGACTGGATTAGGCTGGAGTAGACTGGGGTTAGGCTGGTGTTAGGCTGGAGTAGGAAGGGGGTTAGGCTGGTGTTAGGTGGGAATAGACTGCGGTTAGGCTGGATTAGACTAGAGTTAGCCTGGGGTTAGGCTGGTGTTAGGCTGAAGTAGGAAGGTGGTTGGGCTGGAGAAGGCTGGGGAGGCTGGACTGGGCAGGGGTTAAACTGGGGTTAGGCTGGAGTAGGCTGGGGTTAGGCTGGAGTAGGCTGGGGTTAGGCTGAAGTAGGCTGGGGTTAGGCTGGAGTAGGAAGGTGGTTGGGCTGGGCTGGGGTTAGGCTGGAGTAGGCTGGGGTTAGGCTGGAGTAGG
Source organism: Oncorhynchus nerka (assembly GCF_034236695.1). NCBI lineage: Eukaryota > Metazoa > Chordata > Actinopteri > Salmoniformes > Salmonidae > Oncorhynchus > Oncorhynchus nerka. The sequence goes on along the minus strand of NC_088408.1, from coordinate 5,333,059 downwards.
CTGGGGTTAAACTGGGGTTAGGCTGGAGTAGGCTGGAGTAGGCTGGGGTTAGGCTGGAGTAGGCTGGGGTTAGGCTGGAGTAGGCTGGGGTTAAACTGGGGTTAGGCTGGAGTAGGCTGGAGTAGGCTGGGGTTAGGCTGGAGTAGGCTGGGGGAAGCTGTTACTGAGCCGAGCCCTACACTCTTAGAAAAAAAGGTGCTATCTAGAACCTAAAAGGGTTTTTACCCTTTTAGGTTCCAGGTAGAACCCTTTCCACAGAGGGTTCTACCTGGAACTGAAAAGGGCTTCACCTGGACCCGTAAAGGGTTCTCCTATGGGGACAGTCGAGTAAACCTTTTTTCTAAGAGTGTGTGCTCTGACCCTGTAGGTGCTGAGGCTGAGGCTGCAGTGACAGACTCCTGCCTGGGGCCAACCGTCTCCCCCGAACACAGCCGTAACCGACCTTTGACAGAGCAAAGCGAGCCTGCAGGAAGGACATCTCATGACCCCAATCCTGTCAGAGGGAGCACAGTGGCCCTGCAGCTGTAAACTCTGGCATTTGATGAATGTTGTCATTCCATTGGACTTAATCAGATTCACCAGGGGCAACGTGCTGTACTGTAGTGTAGGGTAGTATAGTGTAGTGTAGTGTAGGGCAACGTGCTGTAATGTAGTGTAGGGTAGTATAGTGTAGTATAGTGTAGGGTAGGGCAACGTGCTGTACTGTAGTGTAGGGTAGTATAGTGTAGGGTAGGGCAACGTGCTGTAATGTAGTGTAGGGTAGTATAGTGTAGGGTAGGGCAACGTGCTGTAATGTAGTGTAGGGTAGTATAGGGCAACGTGCTGTAATGTAGTGTACTGTAGTATAGTGTAGTGTAGTGTAGGGCAACGTGCTGTAATGTAGTGTAGGGTAGTGTAGTGTAGTGTAGTGTAGGGCAACGTGCTGTACTGTAGTGTAGGGCAACGTGCTGTAATGTAGTGTAGGGCAGGTGTACTGTAATGTAGTGTAATGTAGGTAGTGTAGTGTAGTGTAGGGCAACGTGCTGTGTAGTGTACTGTAGTGTAGTGTAGTATAGTGTAGTATAATGTAGTAGGTAGGGCAACGTGCTGTAATGTAGTGTAGGGTAGTATGGTGTAGTATAATGTAGTGTAGGGCAACGTGCTGTAATGTAGTGTAGGGTAGTATAGTGTAGTGTAGGGCAACGTGCTGTACTGTAGTGTAGGGTAGTATAGTGTAGTATAATGTAGTATAGGGCAACGTGCTGTAATGTAGTGTAGGGTAGTATAGTGTAGTATAATGTAGTATAGGGCAACGTGCTGTAATGTAGTGTAGGGTAGTGTAGTGTAGTGTAGGGCAACGTGCTGTACTGTAGTGTAGGGTAGTATAGGGCAACGTGCTGTAATGTAGTGTAGGGCAACGTGCTATAATGTAGTGTAGGGTAGTATAGGGTAGTGTACTGTACTGTAGTGTAGTGTAGTGTAGGGTAGTGTACTGTACTGTAGTGTAGTGTAGGGTACTGTACTGTAGGGTAGTGTAGGGCAACGTGCTGTAATGTAGTGTAGGGCAACGTGCTGTAATGTAGTGTAGGGTAGTATAGTGTAGTATAATGTAGTATAGGGCAACGTGCTGTAATGTAGTGTAGTGTACTGTAGTGTAGTGTAGTGTAGGGTAGTGTAGTGTAGGGTAGGGCAACGTGCTGTACTGTAGTGTAGGGTAGGGTAGGGTACTGTAGAGTAGGGTACTGTAGTATAGGGTACTGTACTGTAGGGTAGTGTAGGGCAACGTGCTGTAATGTAGTGTAGGGTAGGGTAGGGTACTGTAGAGTAGGGTACTGTAGTATAGGGTACTGTACTGTAGGGTAGTGTAGGGCAACGTGCTGTAATGTAGTGTAGGGTAGGGTAGGGTACTGTAGAGTAGGGTACTGTAGTATAGGGTACTGTACTGTAGGGTAGTATAGGGCAACGTGCTGTAATGTAGTGTACTGTAGTATAGTGTAGTGTAGTGTAGGGCAACGTGCTGTACTGTAGTGTAGGGTAGTATAGTGTAGGGTAGGGCAACGTGCTGTAATGTAGTGTAGGGTAGTATAGTGTAGTGTAGTGTAGGGCAACGTGCTGTAATGTAGTGTAGAGTAGTATAGTGTAGTGTAGTGTAGGGCAACGTGCTGTAATGTAGTGTAGGGTAGTATAGGGCAACGTGCTGTAATGTAGTGTACTGTAGTATAGTGTAGGGTAGGGCAACGTGCTGTAATGTAGTGTAGGGTAGTATAGTGTAGTGTAGTGTAGGGCAACGTGCTGTACTGTAGTGTAGAGTAGTATAGTGTAGTGTAGTGTAGGGCAACGTGCTGTACTGTAGTGTACTGTAGTATAGTGTAGTGTAGGGCAACGTGCTGTAATGTAGTGTACTGTAGTATAGTGTAGTGTAGGGCAACGTGCTGTAATGTAGTGTAGGGTAGTATAGTGTAGGGTAGGGCAACGTGCTGTAATGTAGTGTAGGGTAGTATAGGGCAACGTGCTGTAATGTAGTGTACTGTAGTATAGTGTAGGGTAGGGCAACGTGCTGTAATGTAGTGTAGGGTAGTGTAGTGTAGTGTAGTGTAGGGCAACGTGCTGTAATGTAGTGTAGGGTAGTATAGTGTAGTGTAGTGTAGGGCAACGTGCTGTAATGTAGTGTAGGGTAGTATAGGGCAACGTGCTGTAATGTAGTGTACTGTAGTATAGTGTAGGGTAGGGCAACGTGCTGTAATGTAGTGTAGTGTAGTATAGTGTAGTGTAGTGTAGGGTACTGTAGTGTAGGGCAACGTGCTGTAATGTAGTGTACTGTAGTATAGTGTAGGGTAGGGCAACGTGCTGTAATGTAGTGTACTGTAGTATAGTGTAGTGTAGTGTAGGGCAACGTGCTGTACTGTAGTGTAGGGTAGTATAGTGTAGGGTAGGGCAACGTGCTGTAATGTAGTGTAGGGTAGTATAGTGTAGTGTAGTGTAGGGCAACGTGCTGTAATGTAGTGTACTGTAGTATAGTGTAGTGTAGTGTAGGGCAACGTGCTGTACTGTAGTGTAGGGTAGTATAGTGTAGGGTAGGGCAACGTGCTGTAATGTAGTGTAGGGTAGTATAGTGTAGTGTAGTGTAGGGCAACGTGCTGTACTGTAGTGTAGGGTAGTATAGGGCAACGTGCTGTAATGTAGTGTAGTGTAGTATAGTGTAGTGTAGTGTAGGGTACTGTAGTGTAGGGCAACGTGCTGTAATGTAATGTAGTGTACTGTAGTATAGTGTAGGGTAGGGCAACGTGCTGTAATGTAGTGTAGGGTAGTATAGTGTAGTGTAGTGTAGGGCAACGTGCTGTAATGTAGTGTAGGGTAGTATAGTGTAGGGTAGGGCAACGTGCTGTAATGTAGTGTAGGGTAGTATAGTGTAGTGTAGTGTAGGGCAACGTGCTGTAATGTAGTGTAGGGTAGTATAGGGCAACGTGCTGTAATGTAGTGTACTGTAGTATAGTGTAGGGTAGGGCAACGTGCTGTAATGTAGTGTAGGGTAGTATAGTGTAGTGTAGTGTAGGGCAACGTGCTGTACTGTAGTGTAGGGTAGGGTAGGGCAACGTGCTGTAATGTACTGTACTGTAGTGTAGGGCAACGTGCTGTACTGTAGTGTACTGTAGTATAGTGTAGTGTAGTGTAGGGCAACGTGCTGTACTGTAGTGTAGGGTAGTATAGTGTAGTGTAGTGTAGGGCAACGTGCTGTAATGTAGTGTAGGGTAGTATAGAGCAACGTGCTGTAATGTAGTGTACTGTAGTATAGTGTAGGGTAGGGCAACGTGCTGTAATGTAGTGTAGTGTAGTATAGTGTAGTGTAGTGTAGGGTACTGTAGTGTAGGGCAACGTGCTGTAATGTAGTGTAGTGTAGGGTAGGGTAGGGTAGGGCAACGTGCTGTAATGTACTGTACTGTAGTGTAGGGCAACGTGCTGTACTGTAGTGTACTGTAGTATAGTGTAGTGTAGTGTAGGGCAACGTGCTGTAATGTAGTGTAGGGTAGTATAGAGCAACGTGCTGTAATGTAGTGTACTGTAGTATAGTGTAGGGTAGGGCAACGTGCTGTAATGTAGTGTAGGGTAGTATAGGGCAACGTGCTGTAATGTAGTGTAGTGTAGTATAGTGTAGTGTAGTGTAGGGTACTGTAGTGTAGGGCAACGTGCTGTAATGTAGTGTAGTGTAGGGTAGGGTAGGGTAGCTGGGCAACGTGCTGTACTGTAGTGTAGGGCAACGTGCTGTAATGTAGTGTAGTGTAGTATAGTGTAGTGTAGTGTAGGGTACTGTAGTGTAGGGCAACGTGCTGTAATGTAGTGTAGTGTAGGGTAGGGTAGGGTAGGGCAACGTGCTGTACTGTAGTGTAGGGCAACGTGCTGTAATGTAGTGTAGGGCAACGTGCTGTAATGTAGTGTAGGGTAGTATAGTGTAGTGTAGGGCAACGTGCTGTAATGTAGTGTAGGGTAGTATAGTGTAGTGTAGGGCAACGTGCTGTAATGTAGTGTAGGGTAGTATAGTGTAGTGTAGGGCAACGTGCTGTAATGTAGTGTAGGGTAGTATAGTGTAGTGTAGGGCAACGTGCTGTAATGTAGTGTAGTGTAGTGTAGTGTAGGGTAGGGTACTGTAGGGCAACGTGCTGTACTGTAGTGTAGGGCAACGTGCTGTAATGTAGTGTAGGGTAGTGTAGTGTAGGGCAACGTGCTGTAATGTAGTGTAGGGCAACGTGCTGTAATGTAGTGTAGGGCAACGTGCTGTACTGTAGTGTAGTGTAGGGTAGGGTACTGTAGTGTAGTGTAGGGTAGGGTAGTGTAATGTAGTGTAGGTCAACGTGCTGTAATGTAGTGTAGTGTAGTATAGTGTAGTGTAGGGTAGGGTACTGTAGTATAGTGTAGGGTAGGGTACTGTAGTGTAATGTAGTGTAGGGCAACGTGCTGTACTGTAGTGTAGGGCAACGTGCTGTACTGTAGTGTAGGGCAACGTGCTGTACTGTAGTGTAGGGCAACGTGCTGTAATGTAGTGTAGTGTAGTATAGTGTAGTGTAGGGTAGGGTACTGTAGTGTAGGGCAACGTGCTGTACTGTAGTGTAGGGCAACGTGCTGTAATGTAGTGTAGGGCAACGTGCTGTAATGTAGTGTAGGGTAGGGTAGGGACTGTAGAGTAGTGTACTGTAGTATAGTGTAGTGTAGTGTAGGGTAGGGACTGTAGAGTAGTGTACTGTAGTGTAGTGTAGTGTAGGGTAGGGACTGTAGAGTAGTGTACTGTAGTATAGTGTAGTGTAGTGTAGGGTACTGTAGTATAGGGTAGGGTACTGTAGTATAGTGTAGGGTAGGGTACTGTAGTATAGTGTAGTGTAGTGTAGGGTACTGTAGTATAGTGTAGGGTAGGGTACTGTACTGTAGTGTAGTGTAGTGTAGGGTAGGGTAGTGTAGTGTAGGGTAGGGACTGTAGAGTAGTGTACTTTAGTATAGTGTAGTGTAGTGTAGGGTACTGTAGTATAGTGTAGGGTAGGGTACTGTAGTGTAGTGTAGTGTAGTGTAGGGTAGGGTACTGTAGTGTAGTGTAGGGTAGTATAGTGTAGGGTAGGGTACTGTAGTGTAGTGTAGTGTAGGGTAGGGACTGTAGAGTAGTGTACTGTAGTATAGTGTAGTGTAGTGTAGGGTAAGGTACTGTAGTATAGTGTAGGGTAGGGACTGTAGAGTAGTGTACTGTAGTATAGTGTAGGTGTAGGTAGGGTACTGTAGTGTAGTGTAGGTAGTAGTAGGTACTGTACTGTAGTGTAGTGTAGTGTAGTGTACTGTAGAGTACTGTACTGTAGTGTAGTGTAGGGTAGGGTACTGTAGTGTAGTGTAGTGTAGTGTAGTGTACTGTAGTGTAGTGTAGGGTAGGGTACTGTAGTGTAGTGTAGTGTAGTGTAGTATAGTATAGTGTAGTGTAGTGTAGGGTACTGTAGTATAGTGTAGGGTAGGGTACTGTAGAGTAGTGTACTGTAGTATAGTGTAGGGTAGGGTACTGTAGTGTAGTGTAGGGTAGTGTACTGTACTGTAGTGTAGTGTAGTGTAGGGTACTGTAGAGTACTGTACTGTAGTGTAGTGTAGGGTAGGGTACTGTAGTGTAGTGTAGGGTAGTGTAGTGTACTGTAGTGTAGTGTAGTGTAGTGTAGTGTACTGTAGTGTAGTGTAGTGTAGGGTAGGGTACTGTAGTGTAGTGTAGTGTAGGGTAGGGTAGTGTAGTGTAGTGTAGTGTAGTGTAGGGTAGGGTACTGTAGTGTAGTGTACTGTAGTGTGGTGTAGTGTAGGGTAGTGTACTGTAGTGTAGTGTAGGGTAGAGTAGAGTACTGTAGTGTAGTGTACTGTAGTGTAGTGTAGGGTAGTGTACTGTAGTGTAGTGTAGGGTAGAGTAGAGTACTGTAGTGTAGTGTCTTGTAGGGTACTGTAGTGTAGTGTAGGGTAGTGTACTGTAGTGTAGTGTAGGGTAGAGTAGAGTACTGTAGTGTAGTGTACTGTAGTGTCCTGTAGGGTACTGTAGTGTAGTGTAGTGTACTGTAGTGTAGTGTACTGTAGTGTAGTGTAGGGTAGTGTACTGTAGTGTAGTGTAGTGTCTTGTAGGGTACTGTAGTGTAGTGTACTGTAGTGTAGTGTAGGGTAGTGTACTGTAGTGTACTGTAGTGTAGTGTAGGGTAGGGTAGGGTAGTGTAGTGTAGGGTAGGGTACTGTAGTGTAGTGTACTGTAGTGTAGTGTAATGTAGTGTAGGGTAGGGTAGGGTAGTGTACTGTGGTGTAGTGTCATGTAGTGTAGGGTAGTGTACTGTAGGGTAGTGTAGTGTACTGTAGGGTAGTGTACTGTAGGGTAGTGTACTGTAGTGTAGTGTCGTGTAGTGTACTGTAGTGTAGTGTAGGTGTAGTGTGCTGTACTGTAGTGTAGGTGTAGTGTAGGGTGCTGTACTGTAGTGTAGTGTAGTGTAGTGTAGTGTAGTGTAGTGTAGTGTAGTGTAGGGCAACGTGCTGTAGTGTAGTGTACTGTAGTATAGTGTAGTGTAGTGGCAACGTGCTGTAATGTAGTGTACTGTAGTATAGTGTAGTGTAGTGTACGTGCTGTACTGTAGTGTAGGGTAGTATAGTGTAGGGTAGGGCAACGTGCTGTAATGTAGTGTAGTGTAGTATAGTGTAGTGTAGTGTAGGGCAACGTGCTGTACTGTAGTGTAGGGTAGTGTAGTGTAGGGTAGGCAACGTGCTGTAATGTAGTGTAGGGTAGTATAGTGTAGTGTAGTGTAGGGGCGTGCTGTAATGTAGTGTAGGGTAGTAGGGCAACGTGCTGTAATGTAGTGTAGGTAGTATAGTGTAGGTGTAGGGCAACGTGCTGTAATGTAGTGTAGGGTAGTATAGTGTAGTGTAGTGTAGGGCAACGTGCTGTACTGTAGTGTAGGGTAGTGTAGTGTACGTGCTGTAATGTACTGTACTGTAGTGTAGGCAGCGTGCTGTACTGTAGTGTACTGTAGTGTAGTGTAGTGTAGTGTAGGGTAGAACGTGCTGTACTGTAGTGTAATGTGTACTGTAGTGTAGTGTAGGGCAACGTGCTGTAATGTAGTGTACTGTACTGTATAGTGTAGGGTAGTGTGTAGTGTAGGGCAACGTGCTGTACTGTAGTGTAGTGTGTAGTATAGTGTAGGGTAGGGCAACGTGCTGTAATGTAGTGTAGGGTAGTATAGTGTAGTGTAGTGTAGGGCAACGTGCTGTAATGTAGTGTAGGGTAGTATAGGGCAACGTGCTGTAATGTAGTGTACTGTAGTATAGTGTAGTGTAGAGTACTGTAGTGTAGTGTACTGTAGTGTAGTGTAGTGTACTGTAGTGTAGTGTACTGTAGTGTAGTGTAGTGTACTGTAGTGTAGTGTAGTGTACTGTAGTATAGTGTAGGGTAGTGTAGGGTAGGGACTGTAGTGTAGTGTACTGTAGTGTAGTGTAGTGTAGGGTAGTGTAGTGTAGGGTAGGGACTGTAGTGTAGTGTACTGTTGTGTAGTGTACTGTAGTGTAGGGTAGTGTAGTGTAGTTTAGTGTAGTGTAGGGTACTGTAGTGTAGTGTAGTGTAGTGTAGGCTACTGTAGTGTAGTGTAGGGTAGTGTAGTGTAGTGTAGGCTACTGTAGTGTAGTGTAGGGTACTGTAGTGTAGTGTAGTGTAGGGTAGTGTACTGTAGTGTAGTGTAGGGTAGTGTAGTGTAGTGTAGGGTACTGTAGTGTAGTGTAGTGTAGTGTAGGGCTGTAGTGTAGTGTAGTGTAGGGTAGTGTACTGTAGTGTAGTGTAGTGTAGGGTAGTGTAGGGTACTGTAGTGTAGTGTAGTGTAATGTACTGTAGTATAGTGTAGGGTAGTGTAGTGTAGTGTAGTGTAGGGTAGGGTACTGTAGTGTAGTGTACTGTAGTGTGGTGTAGTGTAGGGTACTGTAGTGTAGTGTAGTGTAGGGTAGTGTAGGGTAGGGTAGGGTAGTGTAGGGTAGGGTAGGCGGTGTTCTGGTCAGACTCCGAAAAAGGGCACATCGCGCACCACTCCCCAGCATTCTTCTTGCCAATGTCCAGTCTCTTGACAACAAGGTTGACGAAATCCGAGCAAGGGTAGCATTCCAGAGGGACATCAGAGACTGCAACGTTCTCTGCTTCACAGAAACATGGCTTACTGGGAAGACTATCCGATGCGGTGCAGCCAACGGGTTTCTCCACGCATCGCGCCGACAGAAACAAACATCTTTCTGGTAAGAAGAGTGGCGGGGGCGTATGCCTCATGACTAACGAGACATGGTGTGATGAAGGAAACATACAGGAACTCAAATCCTTCTGTTCACCTGATTTAGAATTCCTCACAATCAAATGTAGACCGCATTATCTTCCAAGAGAATTCTCCTCGATTATAATCACAGCCGTATATATCCCCCCCCAAGCAGACACATCGATGGCTCTGAACAAACTTTATTTAACTCTTTGCAAACTGGAAACCATTTATCCGGAGGCTGCATTCATTGTAGCTGGGGATTTTAACAAAGCTAATCTGAAAACAAGACTCCTAAATTTTACCAGCATATTGATTGCGCAACCAGGGGTGGTAAAACCTTGGATCATTGTTACTCTAACTTCCGCGACGCATATAAGGCCCTGCCCCGCCCCCTTCGGAAAAGCTGACCACGACTCCATTTTGCTGATCCCTGCCTACAGGCAGAAACTAAAACAAGAGGCTCCCACGCTGAGGTCTGTCCAACGCTGGTCAGACCAAGCTGACTCCACACTCCAAGACTGCTTCCATCACGTGGACTGGGACATGTTTCGTATTGCGTCAGATGGAAATATTGACGAATACGCTGATTCGGTGTGCGAGTTCATTAGAACGTGCGTCGAAAATGTCGTTCCCATAGCAACGATAAAAACATTCCCAAACCAGAAACCGTGGATTGATGGCAGCATTCGCGTGAAACTGAAAGCGCGAACCACTGCTTTTAATCAGGGCAAGGTGTCTGGTAATATGTCCGAATATAAACAATGCAGCTATTCCCTCCGCAAGGCTATTAAACAAGCTAAGCGTCAGTACAGAGACAAAGTGGAATCTCAATTCAATGGCTCAGACACAAGAGGCATGTGGCAGGGTCTACAGTCAATCACGGACTACAAGAAGAAACCCAGCCCAGTCACGGACCAGGATGTCTTGCTCCCAGGCAGACTAAATAACTTTTGCCCGCTTTGAGGACAATACAGTGCCACTGACACGGCCTGCAACGAAAACATGCGGTCTCTCCTTCACTGCAGCCGAGGTGAGTAAGACATTTAAACGTGTTAACCCTCGCAAGGCTGCGGGCCCAGATGACATCCCCAGCCGCGCCCTCAGAGCATGCGCAGACCAGCTGGCCGGTGTGTTTACGGACATATTCAATCAATCCCTATACCAGTCTTGCTGTTCCCACATGCTTCAAGAGGGCCACCATTGTTCCTGTTCCCAAGAAAGCTAAGGTAACTGAGCTAAACGACTACCGCCCGTAGCACTCACTTCCGTCATCATGAAGTGCTTTGAGAGACTAGTCAAGGACCATATCACCTCCACCCTACCTGACACCCTAGACCCACTCCAATTTGCTTACCGCCCAAATAGGTCCACAGACGATGCAATCTCAACCACACTGCACACTGCCCTAACCCACCTGGACAAGAGGAATACCTATGTGAGAATGCTGTTCATCGACTACAGCTCGGCATTCAACACCATAGTACCCTCCAAGCTCGTCATCAAGCTCGAGACCCTGGGTCTCGACCCCGCCCTGTGCAACTGGGTACTGGACTTCCTGACGGGCCGCCCCAGGTGGTGAGGGTAGGCAACAACATCTCCTCCCCGCTGATCCTCAACACGGGGCCCCACAGGGTGCGTTCTGAGCCCTCTCCTGTACTCCCTGTTCACCCACGACTGCGTGGCCATGCACGCCTCCAACTCAATCATCAAGTTTGCGGACGACACAACAGTGGTAGGCTTGATTACCAACAACGACGAGACGGACTACAGGGAGGAGGTGAGGGCCCTCGGAGTGTGGTGTCAGGAAAATAACCTCACACTCAACGTCAACAAAACTAAGGAGATGATTGTGGACTTCAGGAAACAGCAGAGGGAACACCCCTATCCACATCGATGGATCAGTAGTGGAGAGGGTAGCAAGTTTTAAGTTCCTCGGCATACACATCACAGACAAACTGAATTGGTCCACTCACACTGACAGCGTCGTGAAGAAGGCGCAGCAGCGCCTCTTCAACCTCAGGAGGCTGAAGAAATTCGGCTTGTCACCAAAAGCACTCACAAACTTCTACAGATGCACAATCGAGAGCATCCTGGCGGGCTGTATCACCGCCTGGTACGGCAACTGCTCCGCCCTCAACCGTAAGGCTCTCAGAGGGTAGTGAGGTCTGCACAACGCATCACCGGGGGCAAACTACCTGCCCTCCAGGACACCTACACCACCCGATGTTACAGGAAGGCCATAAAGATCATCAAGGACATCAACCACCGAACCACTGCCTGTTCACCCCGCTATCATCCAGAAGGCGAGGTCAGTACAGGTGCATCAAAGCTGGGACCGAGAGACTGAAAAACAGCTTCTATCTCAAGGCCATCAGACTGTTAAACAGCCACCACTAACATTGAGTGGCTGCTGCCAACACACTGTCATTGACACTGACCCAACTCCAGCCACTTTAATAATGGGAATTGATGGGAAATTATGTAAATATATCACTAGCCACTTTAAACAATGCTACCTTATATAATGTTACTTACCCTACATTATTCATCTCATATGCATATGTATATACTGTACTCTAGATCATCGACTGCATTCTTATGTCACTAGCCACTTTAACTATGCCACTTTGTTTACTTTGTCTACATACTCATCTCATATGTATATACTGTACTCGATACCATCTACTGTATGCTGCTCTGTACCATCACTCATTCATATATCCTTATGTACATATTCCTTAACCCCTTACACTGTGTATAAGACAGTAGTTTTGGAATTGTTAGTTAGATTACTTGTTGGTTATCACTGCATTGTCGGAACTAGAAGCACAAGCATTTCGCTACACTCGCATTAACATCTGCTAACCATGTGTATGTGACAAATAAAATTTGATTTGATTTGATTTAGTGTAGTGTACTGTACTGTAGTGTAGTGTACTGTAGTGTAGTGTAGAGTAGGGTAGTGTACTGTAGGGTAGTGTAGTGTACTGTAGGGTAGTGTACTGTAGTGTAGTGTCGTGTAGTGTACTGTAGTGTAGTTTAGGGTAGGGTAGGGTAGGGTAGGGGAGGTTAGGGTACAGTAGTGTAATGTAGTGTAGGGTATGGTACTGTAGTGCAGTCTAGGATAGTGTAGTGTGGTGTAATGTACTGTAGTGTAGGGTAGGGTAGTGTAGTGTAGTGTACTGTAGTGTAATGTACTGTAGTGTAGTGTAGGGTAGTGTAGGGTACTGTAGTGTAGTGTAGAGTACTGTAGTGTCGTGTACTGTAGTGTAGTGTAGGGTAGGGTACTGTAGTGTAGTGTAGGGTAGTGTACTGTAGTGTAGTGTACTGTAGTGTACTGTAGTGTAGTGTAGTGTACTGTAGTGTAGTGTACTGTAGTGTACTGTAGTGTAGTGTAGTGTAGTGTAGGGTAGTGGGGAAGGGTAGTGTAGTGTAGTGTACTGTAGTGTAGTGTAGTGTAGTGTACTGTAGTGTAGTGTAGGGTAGTGTAGTGTAGTGTAGGGTAGTGTAGTGTAGTGTAGTGTAGTGTACTGTAGTGTAGTGTACTGTAGGGTAGTGTACTGTAGTGTAGTGTAGTGTAGTGAAGGAGAGTGTAACTAGTACTTAGTGCAAGTGTAGTGTAATGTACTGTAGTATAGTGTAGGGTAGTGTAGTGTAGGGTAGGGACTGTAGTGTAGTGTACTGTAGTGTAGTGTAGTGTAGTGTAGGGTAGTGTAGTGTAGGGTAGGGACTGTAGTGTAGTGTACTGTTATGTAGTGTACTGTAGTGTAGGGTAGTGTAGTGTAGTGTAGTTTAGTGTAGTGTAGGGTACTGTAGTGTAGTGTAGTGTAGTGTAGGCTACTGTAGTGTAGTGTAGGGTAGTGTAGTGTAGTGTAGGGTACTGTAGTGTAGTGTAGTGTAGGCTACTGTAGTGTAGTGTAGGGTACTGTAGTGTAGTGTAGTGTAGTGTAGGCTACTGTAGTGTAGGGTACTGTAGTGTAGTGTAGTGTAGTGTAATGTAGGCTACTGTAGTGTAGTGTAGGGTACTGTAGTGTAGTGTAGTGTAGTGTAGGCTACTGTAGTGTAGTGTAGGCTACTGTAGTGTAGTGTAGTGTACTGTACTGTAGTGTAGTGTACTGTAGTGTAGTGTACTGTAGGGTAGTGTACTGTAGGGTAGTGTACTGTAGTGTAGTGTCGTGTAGTTTAGGGTAGTGTACTGTAGGGTAGTGTAGTGTACTGTAGGGTAGTGTAGTGTCGTGTAGTGTACTGTAGTGTAGGGTACTGTAGTGTAATGTACTGTAGTGTAGGGTAGTGTAGTGCAGTATAGTGTACTGTAGTATAGTATAGGGTACTGTGGTGTTGTGTACTGTAGTGTACTGTAGTGTACTGTAGTGTAGTGTAGGGTACTGTAGTGTAGTGTACTGTAGTGTAGGGTAGTGTAGTGCAGTATAGTGTACTGTAGTATAGTGTAGTGTACTGTAGTGTAGTGTAGGGTAGTGTAGGGTACTGTAGTGTAGTGTACTGTGGTGTAGTGTAGTGTAGTGTAGTGTACTGTAGGGTAGTGTAGTGTACTGTGGTGTAGTATAGTGTAGTGTACTGTAGGGTAGTGTACTGTAGTGTAGTGTAGGGTAGTGTAGGGTAGTGTAGTGTACTGTAGTATAGTGTAGGGTAGGGTACTTTAGTGTAGTGTAGGGTACTGTAGTGTACTGTAGTGTAGTGTAGGGTAGTGTAGGGTACTGTAGTGTAGTGTACTGTGGTGTAGGGTAGTGTAGTGTAGAGTAGGGTAGTGTACTGTGGTGTAGTGTCGTGTAGTGTAGGGTAGTGTACTGTAGGGTAGTGTAGTGTACTGTAGTGTCGTGTAGTGTAGGGTAGTGTACTGTAGGGTAGTGTAGTGTACTGTAGTGTAGTGGGAAGGAGAGTCCTAACTGGTTTATTGTACTGGGTACTGGGAAGGAGAGTCCTAACTGGTTTATTGTACTGGGAAGGAGAGTCCTAACTAGTTTATTGTACTGGGTACTGGGAAGGAGAGTCCTAACTGGTTTATTGTACTGGGTACTGGGAAGGAGAATCCTAACTGGTTTATTGTACTGGGTACTGGGATGGAGAGTCCTAACTGGTTTATTGTACTGGGAAGGAGAGTCCTAACTGGTTTATTGTACTCGGAAGGAGACTCCTAACTGGTTTATTGTACTGGGAAGGAGAGTCCTAACTGTTTTATTGTACTGGGTACTGGGAAGGAGAGTCCTAACTAGTTTATTGTACTGGGAAGGAGAGTCCTAACTGGTTTATTGTACTGGGAAGGAGAGTCCTAACTAGTTTATTGTAAGTCGCTCTGGATAAGAGCGTCTGCTAAATGACTTAAATGTAAATGTAAATGTAAGGAAAGTCCTAACTGGTTTATTGTACTGGGAAGGAGAGTCCTAACTGGTTTATTGTACTGGGAAGGAGGGTCCTAACTGGTTTATTGTACTGGGAAGGAGACTCCTAACTGGTTTATTGTAGTGGGAAGGAGAGTCCTAACTAGTTTATTGTAGTGGGAAGGAGAGTCCTAACTAGTTTATTGTAGTGGGAAGGAGAGTCCTAACTGTTTTATTGTACTGGGTACTAGGAAGGAGAGTCCTAACTAGTTTATTGTACTGGGAAGGAGAGTCCTAACTGGTTTATTGTACTGGGAAGGAGAGTCCTAACTAGTTTATTGTACTGGGAAGGAAAGTCCTAACTGGTTTATTGTACTGGGAAGGAGAGTCCTAACTGGTTTATTGTACTGGGAAGGAGGGTCCTAACTGGTTTATTTTACTGGGAAGGAGAGTCCTAACTAGTTTATTGTACTGGGAAGGAGAGTCCTAACTGGTTTATTGTACTGGGAAGGAGAGTCCTAACTGGTTTATTGTAGTGGGAAGGAGAGTCCTAACTGGTTTATTGTACTGGGAAGGAGAGTCCTAACTGGTTTATTGTACTGGGAAGGAGAGTCCTAACTGGTTTATTGTACTGGGAAGGAGAGTCCTAACTGGTTTATTGTACTGGGAAGGAGAGTCCTAACTGGTTTATTGTACTGGGAAGGAGAGTCCTAACTAGTTTATTGTACTGGGAAGGAGAGTCCTAACTGGTTTATTGTACTGGGAAGGAGAGTCCTAACTGGTTTATTGTACTGGGAAGGAGAGTCCTAACTGGACACATGTGTTTATCTATAAGTCTTGTGGTCTTGGATACCAACATTCTTCCTTTTCAGAGGTCAGTTCAGACTGTGTAAGAAGCCAGTGTCCGGCTAGCCGCGTGTCCACGTCCGTGTGTGTGTCTCTTTGCCTGTGTGGCTGAGGGCTGTTGAGCCAGCCAGGTCGACAAGGCACCCCGATAAACACATTGGGTGTAAGAAGGTCCTGTTTCCTACATACCGACCAATGGGTTCCCTTCCCCTCCCCTCCTCTCCCCTGTGTGTGTATGTGTGTATATATATATGCTCCCCTCTTCACTGCCGTGGCCCAGCCGACCCAGCCAACCCCAAACATCCTGATACTCAGGTCTTATCAGTCAGGAAACACCGCTCCGCAGTCACATCCTCTTCACAGGAGCACGACTCAGCTGGTCCCAAAAAAACAACAACGTAGGAAGACCTGCCGAGCTAAAGTGCCAGACTTCAGGATTTGTCAAAAGCCCCCTGAATTCCTTTTATCATAAAGAGAGAGATTAATTCAGGGGGGGGAAACAAAAGCAAAGGGCAGAGAAATGAGGAATGTTTTAGAAACAGTCAATGATCAGAGAAATGAGGAACGTGTCAGAAACAGTCAATGATGCAGATTTATTTGTTTATTAATTTCACTGTACAACTACAGTTTATAAAGAAGAGGGGGGAAGAGAGAAAAAGAGGGATAGACAGAGGGAGGAGAAAGAGGGACAGAGAGAAAGAGAAAGAGAGCGAGAGAGGAGGAGAAAACAGAGAGAGAGGGGACCACGAGTAACAACGAGGCTTCAGGCTTCTTGCCTGGGACCCAGCATAGTCCGAGCAGGCATTGGTGACGCACTCCTATCAACATCACAGACCGAATAATATTACCAGTAACCAGTTTTCCTCTTGGTTACGACTTGCAGCAAAAGAAAAACAATGCTGAGATAATTTCATAATTCACAATGCTGTTTTTTTGTTGTTGTTTTGAAAAGTTGACGTCTTTCTCTCCTTCTTTCTTAATTAGAATATAATATTTTTAATACCAGTCAAAAAGTTTGGACACACCTAATCATTCAAGGTTTTTTTTTAATTTTTATTTTTTAAACTATTTTCTACATTGTAGAATGATAGTGAAGATATCAAAACTATGACATAACACATACCTTCATGACCTTCATGTCTTAAAGTAAAGATGGACTGTCGTTTGTCTTTGCTTATTTGAGCTGTTCTTGCCATAATATGGACTTGGTCTTTTACCAAATCTTCTGTATACCACTCCTACCTTGTCACAACACAACTGATTGGCTCAAACGCATTAAGAAGGAAAATAATTCCACCATTTTTTACTTTGAACAAGGCACACCTGTTAATTGAAATGCATTCCAGGTGACTACCTCAATTAAAAAATGTTTTTTTTTTATTTAACCTTTATTTAACCAGGTGGGCTAGTTGAGAACAAGTTCTCATTTACAACTGCGACCTCTGGCCAAGATAAAGCAAAGCAGTTCGACACATACAACAACACAGAGTTACACATGGCATAAACAAGACTCCCCACTCATGAAGCTGGTTGAGAGAATGCCAAGAGTGTGTAAAGCTGTCATCAAGGCAAAGGGTGGCTAGTTTGAAGAATCTCAAATATACAATATATTTTCATTTGTTTAACACTTTTGGGAGGTTTTTGGTTACTACATGTGTTATTTCATAGTTTTGATGTCTTCACTACTATTTTACAATGTAGAAAAGAGTAAAAATAAAGAAAAACCCTTGAATGAGGAGGTGTGTCCAAACTATTGACTGGTACTGTATATTTGAGTATTATGCAGTATTATACCAAAACGATAAAAGATATTTTAATACACCTTGATGTTAGTCTGTGCATGTCGGCGTGTGGTTATATCCCAGTTGGAAATATTTTAATACACCTTGATGTTAGTCTGTGCATGTCGGCGTGTGGTTATATCCCAGTTGGAAATATTTTAATACACCTTGATGTTAGTCTGTGCATGTCGGCGTGTGGTTATATCCCAGTTGGAAATATTTTAATACACCTTGATGTTAGTCTGTGCATGTCGGCGTGTGGTTATATCCCAGTTGGAAATATTTTAATACACTTGATGTTAGTCTTGATGTTAGTCTGTTAGTCTGTGCATGTCGGCGTGTGGTTATATCCCAGTTGATGTTAGTCTGATATTTTATATTTTACACCTTGATGTTAGTCTGTGCATGTCGGCGTGTGGTGGTTATTTTATCCCAGTTGGAGTTGCAGATATTTTAATACACCTTGAATGGGCGTGTGGTTATATCCCAGTTTAATACACCTTGATGTTAGTCTGTGCATGTCGGCGTGTGGTTATATCCCAGTTGGAAATATTTTAATACACCTTGATGTTAGTCTGTGCATGTCTTGATGTTAGTCTGTGCATGTCGGCGTGTGGTTATATCCCAGTTGGAAATATTTTAATACACCTTGATGTTAGTCTGTGCATGTCGGCGTGTGGTTATATCCCAGTCGGAAATATTTTTATATGAAAGTGGAACTTTTATTTTAAATTAATTCAATTTCACAAACCATAAATCAGCATACAGTAAATAGTTATCATCATTGCTATTTTCATTGTAAAGATTATGATTATACACTTAGTACATATATATGTATATATATATACACATATAGTACTTCAAAAATACATTTTTTTTTATATAAAGTATTTTTCTTCATGATACACTGTGGTAGCGTCCCAAAATGGCACCCTATTCCTCTTTATAGTGCAATACTTTTGACTAGAGCCCAATGGTTCCTGGGTAAACGTAGTGCATTATTTAGGGAACAGGGTACCATTTGTGACAACAGACAATGTTGTCTAGGAGAATTGGATATGAAATATCCATCTAATCGTCATTTTCTACTCAACTACTGAGGTAAAAACTCCCCAACTAATTGTTGGGTAACAAATATAATAAACATTCAAAACAGAAATAATTCATAATAACAGCGTTATAATAAAGTATTTAGTTGAAACATCAAAGTACTTCGATAAGAGATGAGAGCTCCTGAGCCTTACTGGCAACACGTTAAGACATTTTACCTCAACGACTCAAACTGTCCCGATTGTTATTCTGTTTTGGAAATAGACAGATAGAAGTGACAAACGAGTGCTCGATGTGAGCATCCCTGAGGTCTCTCGCTCTCTCTCTCTCTATATATATATATCTTTCTCTCTCTGTATCTCTCTCTCTCTCTAGGCTCCATACAGGGGCCCCAAACAGGGGCATAGAGAGAGAGAGAGGGGTGATCCTAGATCATAATGGATCAAGTTACATCGACCGGGGGGGGACCTGATCCTAGATCATAATGGATCAAGTTACATCGACCGGGGGGGACCTGATCCTAGATCATAATGAATCAGATTACATGGAGAGGAGGGGACTGATCCTAGATCATAATGAATCAGATTACATGGAGAGGAGGGGACTGATCCTAGATCATAATGAATCAGATTACATGGAGAGGGGAACTGATCCTAGATCATAATGAATCAGATTACATGGAGAGGGGACTGAACCTAGATCATAATGAATCAGATTACATGGACCGGGGGGGAGGACCTGATCCTAGATCATAATGAATCAGATTACATGGAGAGGGGGACCTGATCCTAGATCATAATGAATCAGATTACATGGAGAGGAGGGGACTGATCCTAGATCATAATCAATCAGATTACATGGACCGGGGGGGTCAGTTCCAGGTGTGACGACGAGAGCGGCGGGCGTAGGCATGGCGACCAGGTAACTCGACAACCTGTCTAAGAGATGCCGTAGTTGTTGTAGTATGCTGCCGTGGCGTCCGCCAGCACAGAGATCAGGCTGGATTCCTCGACGACGCTGCTCTCAGAAGACGGAGCCGAGGCCGATGTCACCTGGATGTGACCGGTCACTGTCATCGTTCCTCCTCCTCCTCCTCCTCCCTGTTCGGAACGGAACACCCCCACCCCTGCTGCCGCAGCGCCTGCCACCGTCGAGTTCAGGTACTGGTCGAACTCATCGCGGTCAACCTCCCCTAGAAGCTCTACCTGACTCAGCTGATCCAAAGTCTCCAGATGACTGTGGTTCTGCTCGGGAGGAGGGGATAGCTGACCCAAGTGGTGCTGTTGGTGGTGACCTGGGGAAAGGTGCCTTAAGTGAGGGTGATTGAGGACCGGGTGGACCTGGAGCTGGGAGGACCAGGAGGATGGGTTGTAGTAGGACAGAGGATGCCCAGGGATGAGGCCTCCGGACTGGGTCTGGGACAAGTGGGAGAGGTGGGTCAGGTGGGAGTGGGAGGAACCACAGTGAATGGAAGTCTGAGTGGAGGTGTAGTCAGGGTGGTAGGATGAAGGACTGAGGCACATGGGACCCCCACCTCCACCTCCGGGAGTCTGACCCTGACGGTGCTGGTGGCGTTCCTCGGGGGAAGAGACGGACGAGGAGGAGGAAGAGGAGGAAGGGTAGTAGGAGGGGTGGTCGTGATCCAGAGGGGACATCTCAGGCGGGGTGGGGAGGCCGTAGGGATAGGTGTCGAAGCTGTTGGAGCTAGAGCTGGACGGTACGTCTCTGAAGGATCTAACCCCAGGTAGAGGCCCTGGGCTGCGGGAAGAGAGGGTCGAGAACCCAACACCTCCATCACCACCACTAATCCCATCCTCGTCCGTATCCAAACCCAAGGGGTGGCAGAGGCCCCGGGGGTCGGACAAGGCATTCTGGTCGGGGCCCGCCAGGCTGCCCAGCAGGAAGCCGGGGTCCACGCGTTTACAGATGCGTTTTAGCTGCTTCTTCCGGCGAGGCCGGTACTTATAGTTGGGGTAGTCCTGCATGTGCTGCACCCGCAGCCTCTCGGCCTCCTCCACGTAGGGACGCTTCTGAGAGGGGGTCAGCGCTTTCCACGACTTGCCTGGCATGAAGAAACAACAGGACATAGATTCATTTATTATCTACAATAGTCTTATCAATCAATAATAATCTATCACTTATTTAATGTTGGATGGAAGATAACTTAAAAGACATATTAGTTGACTGAAACATTAGTGAAGAAAACACATAGCTGCTATTAGTTTTAACAGCAACAAAAAGGGCTAATTGTTAAACGTAATTTGTAATCCGTTAAAATGTTTTTGGAACGGTCGAGATCAGAGAGCCACAGCTGTAACCAATGGTTACATGGTGTGTTTTGTTCATGCGTTATTACAGTTATGACATGGTCGCGTTTAAATGAAAAGCACCTTCAAATTGTTGAAAATGATCTTGAAGATAATTTATGAACATCTAAGTGATGTCAGAGCTAATTTCCAAAAGATGTCTTTACTGAAGGGCATTTTCTTCTTTTGAAGGAATTGAACAGAAAAATATTTACCTTCCATGGTTTATATATAAATAAAGTATAAACTCTCTAACTCTCTCATGTTGAAGAATTGTATATGTGTTTCATGGAAAAGGTAGTCTAATTGGTTTTGTTAATTTGAGTCCACACAAAAAAACTCACTGACGAACTTGTTCCCTTAAAAATTATAAATATTTATTTTAAATCTAAAACATCACATTTTCTCAGAAGGATGGAGACTTCTAGCAGACTAAAATTGAGGGGAAAAATGCATAGTTTAACACACTTTAATTCAATCTGGTTGAAACTAAATTATTCACCCTATTCCGTGGTCGGAGAGATTTGTACTAACAGAAAATAATAGCATCATAATAGCAAAGGGGATTTTGCGATAGGATACCTTATTCTGAAAAAATATATTTATATAAGTCCATGTAAAAACGTGTTTTAACGGAATGTATTTAAAAAAAGGAATACTGCGTTAGAGAAAATGTTTTCCCCTGTAATACGGGCTACAATTTTTGTTGGCAAAGAGGAAAATAATATGACTCATTCAATAATTTGAACGAAATAATTAACTACCAGCTATACCAAAAGGTAACCCAATTTTAACGAAAAAGTAACAAATAAGTCAAATTGAAAGTCTTTATTTTGAGCCTTTAAAAGCTCATCCCCGCCAGTTCAATAGGGATGGATAGGGCTATGCTTTCAAAATGTATCAAAATGAGCAAATATATATTTACATTTTAACTGGCTAATATAGTTTGTCTGTTTTGATGTATTTTATGAGCGAAATATAGTTGTGAGTGACGGAAAAAAGACAATAACGAAGCGCAAGGGCTCACGTTGACATTTACGCACTAATCCAAGTGACCCACAGGCCTCTTGATAAACTACCTCAATTTAAGAGAACTTTGTGCAATGAGATTGATTGGCTATAAAATCGAATTAGCGACGTCCACTCATTCATTTACTGCCACTTCAAGTTTTCGTGAGGAGTTTATTTTTAATTTATTTTAGGACAGTTTCTTGAGCATATTGGATATATAGGCTAAGAAGTTTATATATATATATATATTTTAATCGATTATAGTTTCTTTATATACTTCAGGCTAAAGTTGAATACATAATTTCTCATCTCAATTACCTTGAACAGTTGTAGGCTAGGAATACTGTACTCGATACCATCTACTGTATGCTGCTCTGTACCATCACTCATTCATATATCCTTATGTACATATTCCTTATCCCCTTACACTGTGTATAAGACAGTAGTTTTGGAATTGTTAGTTAGATTACTTGTTGGTTATCACTGCATTGTCGGAACTAGAAGCACAAGCATTTCGCTACACTCGCATTAACATCTGCTAACCATGTGTATGTGACAAATAACATTAGATTAGATTTGATTTGATTTGAATAGCTCTGATTTGACATAGCCCAACTGTTGGCAGAGCCTGGGTATTGCGTGATAATGATAATAATAATATCCTAAATATTGTATCTATAAATATTAAATATTTCCGTAAACATAAACGTTCATCTCACCTAGCATTTTACTGAGCTCTGCGTTGTGCAGGTCTGGGTTTTGGACAGCCAGGCGCTTCCTCTCATCTTTAGCCCAGACCATGAACGCATTCATGGGCCGTCTGATGCGCGGCTCCGACGCCTTGTCCACGGGAGTTCTGTGCGAGCCATGTCCGTCGGGCACGTCTCCATCTCCCGCCGAGCACTCAAAGCTCTCCGGCCAAGACGAGTACGCGCTGATCAATGCAGCCATCCTCGCTCTCTGCGCTCTCCTCTCTCTCAACAAAACTTCACTTGCTCTCAATTTACTAGACTCTATTACAATGGGATGCGCCTTAAGAAATACGTTCCATAAGATATTTATCACTTTTTTTAAGAGTAAAGAATTGGTTTGTAGCGACCTGACTCATCAACTGACTAAATTGGTTGAGCTGTAGGCTAGAAGTCTAAACTATAAGTCTAAGCTAGACTGGATGCCACTTTTGGTTATGAGAAGCACCGTGTGTATGTGTGGTTTCTGATCTCCTCCTATGAGGTTGTGATTCAGTGTTTGCTTGCGGTCGGGAGGCAAAACAGCTCTTTATATTTGAGCAGCAGGTTCCAACAGCAA
This sequence comes from Oncorhynchus nerka, assembly GCF_034236695.1. Taxonomy (NCBI): domain Eukaryota; kingdom Metazoa; phylum Chordata; class Actinopteri; order Salmoniformes; family Salmonidae; genus Oncorhynchus; species Oncorhynchus nerka. The sequence goes on along the minus strand of NC_088408.1, from coordinate 5,310,668 downwards.
CCACAGAGGACTCTCAGCTCCTCCTTGACTGCAACTCGAAACCTGCCTTCGAGAAAAAAAAAGAGAAAGGGGGAGAGGGACATTTCAGCACCATTTACTAATAAATCACGTCATACAACAAAAACAGCTTTAATGACAGTAATAAAAGAAGAAGTCCTAATTGGTTCTTAGCTGTCATCTTAACTGTCATTTTATAGAATATAATAACTTTTATTCCCCCCTCAATGGTATTACATTGCTTTAGATTTTTGGTACATTCTTTTTTTTTTCGAATGATTATATTCTCCATATTATCTGAACGTAGATTGTCTTGATAGTGATACTTTTTCTTTAAACGTGTAAAATAAGTAATAAGACACACGGAAAAGTTTCCAACACAAGTGTTTAATTACTTCGCTACTATGGTCTATTTATTGCCTTAACTCCCTGATCTCACCTCATTTGCACTCACTGTACAGACTTTTTTTTCTATTGTAATATTGACTGTATGTTTTGTTTATTCCATGTGTTGTTGTTTTTGTCGAACTGCTTTTGTTTTATCTTGGCCAGAGGTCGCAGTTGTAAATGAGAACTTGTTCTTAACTAGCCTACCTGATTAAATAAAGGTGTTCTTAACTAGCCTACCTGGTTAAATAAAGGTGTTCTTAACTAGCCTACCTGATTAAATAAAGGTGTTCTCAACTAGCCTACCTGATTAAATAAAGGTGTTCTCAACTAGCCTACCTGATTAAATAAAGGTGTTCTCAACTAGCCTACCTGGTTAAATAAAGGTGTTCTCAACTGGCCTACCTGATTAAATAAAGGTGTTCTCAACTGGCCTACCTGGTTAAATAAAGGTGTTCTCAACTGGCCTACCTGGTTAAATAAAGGTGTTCTCAACTGGCCTACCTGATTAAATAAAGGTGTTCTTAACTAGCCTACCTGGTTAAATAAAGGTGTTCTTAACTAGCCTACCTGGTTAAATAAAGGTGTTCTTAACTAGCCTACCTGGTTAAATAAAGGTGTTCTTAACTAGCCTACCTGGTTAAATAAAGGTGTTCTTAACTAGCCTACCTGATTAAATAAAGGTGTTCTCAACTAGCCTACCTGATTAAATAAAGGTGTTCTTAACTAGCCTACCTGATTAAATAAAGGTGTTCTCAACTAGCCTACCTGGTTAAATAAAGGTGTTCTCAACTGGCCTACCTGGTTAAATAAAGGTGTTACCTGGTTAAATAAAGGTGTTCAACTGGCCTACCTGATTAAATAAAGGTGTTCTTAACTAGCCTACCTGGTTAAATAAAGGTGTTCTTAACTAGCCTACCTGATTGGTTAAATAAAGGTGTTCTTAACTAGCCTACCTGGTTAAATAAAGGTGTTCTTAACTAGCCTACCTGGTTAAATAAAGGTGTTCTTAACTAGCCTACCTGATTAAATAAAGGTGTTCTCAACTTCTGGTTAAATAAGGTGTTCAACTAGCCTACCTGGTTAAATAAAGGTGTTAGCCTACCAAGGTGTTCTCAAGCCTACCTGGTTTAAATAAAGGTGTTCTCAACTGGCCTACCTGGTTAAATAAAGGTGTTCTCAACTGGCCTACCTGATTAAATAAAGGTGTTCTTAACTAGCCTACCTGATTAAATAAAGGTGTTCTGGTTAAATAAAGGTGTTCTTAACTAGCCTACCTGGTTAAATAAAGGTGTTCTCAACTAGCCTACCTGGTTAAATAAAGGTGTTCTCAACTACCTGATTAAATAAGCCTACCTGCCTACCTGTTAAATAAAGGTGTTCTCAACTGGCCTACCTGGTTAAATAAAGGTGTTCTTAACTAGCCTACCTGGTTAAATAAAGGTGTTCTCAACTAGCCTACCTGGTTAAATAAAGGTGTTCTCAACTAGCCTACCTGGTTAAATAAAGGTGTTCTTAACTAGCCTACCTGGTTAAATAAAGGTGAAATGAAAAAATAATACGGAAGACACATTTCAGTTGAATGGGACCCCCCCCTCCCCTTTCCCTTAGATGCTTGACGCATGCACGATGATGGGGAAAGACCTATATTAGGATGTAGGAAAGACCCTTTCCGTTCGTTTTGACTTTCATGACTTCAAATGACGTAATAAAAGGTGATCTGTCCATTTCTCCAGCCTGGTTTCTAAGGATATACCTCTGGTTTCTAAGGATATACCTCTGGTTTCTAAGGATATACCTCTGGTTTCTAAGGATATACCTCACCTGAGGACGTGTATGTAGACTAATCATACCTGCTCTTCTTCATGGCCTAAGAGACAGTTTATGCTTCATCGGAAAATGTGGTCGGAGGCGCCTTATATGGATCGTGTGATGTTCAGGTCATCTACAAGTCTCTGCTAGGTAAAGCCCCGCCTTATCTCAGCTCACTGGTCACCATAGCAGCACCCACTCGTAGCACGCGCTCCAGCAGGTATATCTCACTGGTCATCCCCAAAGCCAATTCCTTCTTTGGTCGTCTTTCCTTCCAGTTCTCTGCTGCCAATGACTGGAACGAACTGCAAAAATCACTGAAGCTGGAGACTCATATCTCCCTCACTAGCTGTCAGAGCAGCTCACAGATCACTGCACACAGCCCATCTACCTACCTACCCCATCCCCATACTGTATTTATTTATTTATCTTGCTCCTTTGCACCCCAGTATCTCTACCTGCACATTCATCTTCTGCACATCTACCATTCCAGTGTTTAATTGCTATATTGTAATTACTTCGCCACCATGGCCTATTTATTGCCTTTACCTCCCTTATCCTACCTCATTTGCCCTCACTGTATATAGACTTTTTGTTTTCTTTTGTTCTACTGTATCATTGACTGTATGTTTTGTTTATTCCATGTGTAACTCTGTGTTGTTGTATGTGTCGAACTGCTTTGCTTTATCTTGGCCAGGTTGCAGTTGTAAATGAGAACTTGTTCTCAACTAGCCTACCTGGTTAAATAATAAAAAATAAAAATAAAAATGTAATTGAGGAGCCTCCGGAGGCAGCAGAGGCCAAATTGAGCTCTGTACCTTCATCACCTCTCAAATTTTGCAACAATGCAGAGGATTCTGTATAGCTCCACATTGACATGATTGGTTGACAGTACGTGAGGACGGACAGTCCTGTAATAAACACAAACTCACTTCCTTGACAACTTCCTTGACAACAGTTCTGTGCTGTTTCAGTGAAGCTCAAGAAGTATGAATGCCCTGACCGTAAATGCTGCATCACAGTAAATGCTGCATCACAGTAAATGCTGCATCACAGTAAATGCTGCATCACAGTAAATGCTGCATCACAGTAAATGCTGCATCACAGTAAATACTGCATCACAGTAAATGCTGCATCACAGTAAATGCTGCATCACAGTAAATGCTGCATCACAGTAAATGCTGCATCACAGTAAATACTGCATCACAATAAATGCTGCATCACAGTAAATACTGCATCAATAAAGTGCTGCATCATGTAAATACTGCATCACAGTAAATGCTGCATCACAATAAATGCTGCATCACAGTAAATGCTGCATCACAGTAAATGCTGCATCACAGTAAATGCTGCATCACAGTAAATGCTGCATCACAGTAAATGCTGCATCACAGTAAATACTGCATCACAGTAAATACTGCATCACAGTAAATGCTGCATCACAGTAAATACTGCATCACAGTAAATACTGCATCACAGTAAATACTGCATCACAGTAAATGCTGCATCACAGTAAATGCTGCATCACAGTAAATGCTGCATCACAGTAAATGCTGCATCACAGTAAATGCTGCATCACAGTAAATGCTGCATCACAGTAAATGCTGCATCACAGTAAATACTGCATCACAGTAAATGCTGCATCACAGTAAAGGCTGCATCACAGTAAATGCTGCATCACAGTAAATACTGCATCACAGTAAATGCTGCATCACAGTAAATGCTGCATCACAGTAAATGCTGCATCACAGTAAATACTGCATCACAGTAAATGCTGCATCACAGTAAATACTGCATCACAGTAAATACTGCATCACAGTAAATGCTGCATCACAGTAAATGCTGCATCACAGTAAATGCTGCATCACAGTAAATGCTCCACGGCCAACGCAGACGTCGGATTGACCAATCAGCGCCTTTTAGAGGAAAGCAGCATCACTGCCGCCAACCTGCCGATGAATATTATAACACAAAGATATATTATAATGATATATTATTAGTGGTAATTATCAGCCTAGTAAAATTATGGTTCTCTCTGTAGTGCCAATAGGTCTCAATACGATTTCCCTATTCCTGTCTCAATGTCCTAAAGCCCTGGTTTAGAAACTCATATACATTACACATGTATCACGTTGAAAGAATCCATATCGAAAAAGTGTATCACTCAAGCAAAGAAGTCTACAATCTCCGACCTACACCCCCAGTAGCCCCTAGAGGTAATGGAGATCGATGCGGTAAAGAGGTCAATGTGATGCAGACCGTTGGGGGGTGGGGGGGATAGAAGGACACAGGATTGACCTCTTATCGCATCTATCCTCATGTAACTCTCCGATCTCTTTCCAGGAGTTCAAATACATTTTCTTGTCTACAAGGGTAGACTTCGTATATAAAGATGTAATTTTATTTTTTTGTGAACTTGTTCTGATAGCCTTTCATCAAAAGTTCTCCTTGTTTGTTGTCAAGGATGTTTATAGGAAGGGAGTTTGTGGTTATAAAGGATGTACCGCCCCCCACCTACTGTCAACCAATCATGTCAATGCGGAGATATGTGGAGGACTCAGCATTGCAAAAACAAAATGGGAGGCACAAGGCATCGTCGTACGGAGCTCGGTTTGACCTCTGCAAGCCTCTGGAGGCTCTGCAATCGCATCACACCTTCCGTATGGACAATCCAGATCGCATTTTCAGATGAAGAAACCATTGTCTACAAGGGAGAGATAACCTGACGGAGAAACAGAACATACAATGTAATTGTACAGGACAAAATGTAAGTACACTGCATGACCAAAAGTATGTGGACACGTGCTTGTCAAACATCTCATTACAAAATCACGGGCATTAATATGGAGTTGGTTCCCTTTTTCTGGGAAGGCTTTCCACTAGATGTAGGAGCATTGCTGCTATAACAGCCTCCACTCTACTGGGAAGGCTTTCCACTAGATGTTGGAACATTGCTGCTATAACAGCCTCCACCCTTCTGGGAAGGCTTTCCACTAGATGTAGGAACATTGCTGCTATAACAGCCTCCACTCTTCAGGGAAGGCTTTCCACTAGATGTTGGAACATTGCAGCTATAACAGCCTCCAGTCTTCTGGGAAGGCTTTCCACTAGATGTTGGAACATTGCTGCTATAACAGCCTCTACTCTTCTGGGAAGGCTTTCCACTAGATGTTGGAACATTGCTGCGGGGACTTGCTTCGGTTCAGCCACAACAGCATTAGTGAGGTCGGGCACTGATGTTGTGGGTGATTAGTCCTGGCTCACAGTTGGAATTCCAATTCATCCCAAAGGTGTTCGATGGGGTTGAGGTCAGGGCTCTGAGCAGGCCAGTTAAGTTCTTCCGCACAGATCTCCACAAACCATTTCTGTATGGACCTCGCTTTGTGCATAGGGGCATTGTCATGCTGAAACAGGAAAGGGCCCTTCCCCAAACTGTTGCCACAAAGTTTGAAGCATAGAAGCATCTAGAATGTCTTTGCATACTGTAGTGTTTAGCGTCCCCTTCACTGGAACTAAGGGGCCCGAACCATGAAAAACAGCCCCAGACCATTATTCCTCCTCCACCAAACTTTACAGTTGGCACTATGCATTCTGGCAGGTAGCGTTCTCCAGGCATCCACCAAACCCAGCTTCATCCGTCAGACTGCCAAGATGGTGAAGCGTGATTCATCACTCCAGAGAACACGTTTCCACTGCTCCAGAGTCCAATAACGGTGAGTTTTACACCACTCCAGCCGAAGCTTGGCATTGCGCATGGTGATCTTAGACTTGTGTGCGGCTGCTCGGCCATGGAAACCCATTTCATGAAGCTCCTGAAGAACAGTTATTTTGCTGACGTTGCTTCAAGAGGCAGTTTGGAACTCAATAGTGAGTGTTGCAACCGAGGACAGACGTTTTTTACACCCTACACGCTTCAGCACTCGGTGGTCCCGTTCTGTGTGGCCTACCACTTCACGGCTGAGCCGCTGTTGCTCCTAGAAGCTTCCAATTCACAATAACAGCACTTACAGTTGACCGGGGCAGCTCTAGCAGGACAGCAATATGACAAACTGACTTGTTGGAAAAGTGGCATCCTATGACGTTGAAAGTCACTGAGTTCTTCAGTACGGCCCATTCTACTGCCAATGTTTGTCTATGGAGATTGCATGGCTGTGAGCTGAATCCATTAATTTGAAGGGGTGTCCACATACTGTATATACAGTGTAAATGAGCCCAGGGTTCACATATTTCTCAAACCGGATTCTCCTCTTACTACTATGAACAACGACACCTCTCTAATTACTATAAACAATGACACCACATTCACTAAACTAGGCCTCTCTAATTACTATAAACAATGACACCACATTCACTAAACTAGGCCTCTCTTACTACTATAAACAACACCACATTCACTAAACTAGGCCTCTCTTACTACTATAAACAAACACCACATTCATTAAACTAGGCCTCTCTTACTACTATAAACAACACCACCACATTCACTAAATTAGGCCTCTCTTACTACTATAAACAATGACACCACATTCACTAAACTAGGCCTCTCTTACTACTATAAACACCACATTCACTAAACTAGGCCTCTCTTACTACTATAAACAATGACACCACATTCACTAAACTAGGCCTCTCTTACTACTATAAACACCACATTCACTAAACTAGGCCTCTCTTACTACTATAAACACCACATTCACTAAACTAGGCCTCTCTTACTACTATAAACAACACCACATTCACTAAACTAGGCCTCTCTTACTACTATAAACAACACCACCACATTCACTAAACTAGGCCTCTCTTACTACTATAAACAACACCACATTCACTAAACTAGGCCTCTCTTACTACTATAAACAACACCACATTCACTAAACTAGGCCTCTCTTACTACTATAAACAACACCACCACATTCACTAAACTAGGCCTCTCTAATTACTATAAACAACAACACCACATTCACTAAACTAGGCCTCTCTTACTACTATAAACAACACCACCACATTCACTAAACTAGGCCTCTCTTACTACTATAAACAACACCACATTCACTAAACTAGGCCTCTCTTACTACTATAAACAACACCACATTCACTAAACTAGGCCTCTCTTACTACTATAAACAACACCACATTCACTAAACTAGGCCTCTCTTACTACTATAAACAACACCACATTCACTAAACTAGGCCTCTCTTACTACTATAAACAACACCACATTCACTAAACTAGGCCTCTCTAATTACTATAAACAACACCACATTCACTAAACTAGGCCTCTCTAACTACTATAAACAACACCACATTCACTAAACTAGGCCTCTCTAATTACTATAAACAATGACACCACATTCACTAAACTAGGCCTCTCTTACTACTATAAACAACAACACCACATTCACTAAACTAGGCCTCTCTTACTACTATAAATAACACCACATTCACTAAACTAGGCCTCTCTTACTACTATAAACAACAACACCACATTCACTAAACTAGGCCTCTCTAACTACTATAAACAACACCACATTCACTAAACTAGGCCTCTCTTACTACTATAAACAACAACACCACATTCACTAAACTAGGCCTCTCTTACTACTATAAACAACAACACCACATTCACTAAACTAGGCCTCCTTACTACTATACATTCACTAAACTAAACTATAAACAATGACACCACATTCACTAAACTAGGCCTCTCTTACTACTATAAACAACACCACATTCACTAAACTAGGCCTCTCTTACTACTATAAACAAACACCACATTCACTAAACTAGGCCTCTCTACATTACTATAAACAACAACACCACATTCACTAAACTAGGCCTCTCTTACTACTATAAAAATAACACCACATTCACTAAACTAGGCCTCTCTTACTACTATAAACAATGACCACATTCACTAAACTAGGCCTCTCTTACTACTATAAACAAACACCACATTCACTAAACTAGGCCTCTCTTACTACTATAAACAACACCACATTCACTAAACTAGGCCTCTTACTACTATAAACAACACCACCACATTCACTAAACTAGGCCTCTCTTACTACTATAAACATGACACCACATTCACTAAACTAGGCCTCTCTTACTACTATAAACAACACCACATTCACTAAACTAGGCCTCTCTTACTACTATAAACAACACCACCACATTCACTAAACTAGGCCTCTCTTACTACTATAAACAACACCACCACATTCACTAAACTAGGCCTCTCTTACTACTATAAACAACACCACCACATTCACTAAACTAGGCCTCTCTTACTACTATAAACAACACCACATTCACTAAACTAGGCCTCTCTTACTACTATAAAACAATTCACTAAACTACCACATTCACCTAAACTAGGCCTCTCTTACTACTATAAACAACACCACATTCACTAAACTAGGCCTCTCTTACTACTATAAACACCACATTCACTAAACTAGGCCTCTCTTACTACTATAAACACCACATTCACTAAACTAGGCCTCTCTTACTACTATAAACACCACATTCACTAAACTAGGCCTCTCTTACTACTATAAACAACACCACATTCACTAAACTAGGCTCTACTACTTACTCACTATAAACAATAAACACCACATTCACTAAACTAGGCCTCTCTTACTACTATAAACAACACATTCACCACATTCACTAAACTAAAGGCCTCTCTTATTACTATAAACAATGACACCACATTCACTAAACTAGGCCTCTCTACTACTAAATAAACAACCACATTCACTAAACTAGGCCTCTCTTACTACTATAAACAACACCACATTCACTAAACTAGGCCTCTCTTACTACTATAAACAACAACACCACATTCACTAAACTAGGCCTCTCTTACTACTATAAACACACCACATTCACTAAACTAGGCCTCTCTTACTACTATACTAAACACCACATTCACTAAACTAGGCTCTCTTACTACTATAAACAAACACCACATTCACTAAACTAGGCCTCTCTTACTACTATAAACAACACCACATTCACTAAACTAGGCCTCTCTTACTACTATAAACAATGACACCACATTCACTAAACTAGGCCTCTCTTACTACTATAAACAACACCACATTCACTAAACTAGGCCTCTCTTACTACTATAAACAACACCACATTCACTAAACTAGGCCTCTCTTACTACTATAAACACCACATTCACTAAACTAGGCCTCTCTTACTACTATAAAAACACCACATTCACTAAACTAGGCCTCTCTTACTACTATAAACAACACCACATTCACTAAACTAGGCCTCTCTTACTACTATAAACACACACCACTAGGCCTCTCTTCACTAAACTAAACTAGGCCTCTCTTACTACTATAAACAAC
>NC_088408.1:5271787-5300598 GCF_034236695.1 Oncorhynchus nerka | reverse complement strand
GGTTAATCTCAGCCAGGTTACAGAGGGGCGTGATGGTTAATCTCAGCCAGGCTGCAGAGGCAATAAAAATTTAAATGAGGTACAGTTGAAGTAGGAAGTTGACATACACCTTAGCCAAATACATTTAAACTCAGTTTTTCACAATTCCTGACATTTAATCCTTGTAGAAATTCCCTGTTTTAGGTCAGTTAGGATCACCACTTTATTTTAAGAATGTGAAATGTCAGAATAATAGTAGAGAGAATGATTTATTTCAGCTTTTATTTCTTTCATCACATTCCCAGTGGGTGAGAAGTTGACATACACTCAATTAGTATTTGGTAGCATTGCCTTTAAAATAGTTTAACTTGGGTCAAACGTTTCGGGTAGCCTTCCACAAGCTTCCCACAATAAATTGGGTGAATTTTTGCCCATTCCTCCGGACAGAGCTGGTGTAACTGAGTCAGGTTTGTAGGAGTGGCCATCACAAAGCCCTGACCTCAATCTTATAGAAAATGTGTTGGCAGAACTGAAAAGGCTTGTAACTTGACATTGTTGACCTTAAGTAATTTTGCCACAACTTTGGAAGTATGCTTGGGGTCATTGTCCATTTGGAAGACCCCATTTGCGACCAAGCTTTAACTTCCTGACTGATGTCTTGAGATGTTGCTTCCAATATATCCACATCATTTTTCTCTTTCATGAAGTCATCTATTTCGTGAAGTGCACCAGTCCCTCCTGCAGCAAAGCACCCCCGCAACATGATGCTGCCACCCCCGTGCTTCACGGTTGGGATGGTGTTCTTTGCCTTGCAAGTCTCCCCCTTTTCCTCCAAACATAACGATGGTAATTATGGCCAAACAGTTCTATTTTTATTTCATTTTTCTCTTTCATGAAGTCATCTATTTTGTGAAGTGCACCAGTCCCTCCTGCAGCAAAGCACCCCCGCAACATGATGCTGCCACCCCCGTGCTTCACGGTTGGGATGGTGTTCTTTGCCTTGCAAGTCTCCCCCTTTTCCTCCAAACATAACGATGGTAATTATGGCCAAACAGTTCTATTTTTATTTCATTTTTCTCTTTCATGAAGTCATCTATTTTGTGAAGTGCACCAGTCCCTCCTGCAGCAAAGCACCCCCGCAACATGATGCTGCCACCCCCGTGCTTCACGGTTGGGATGGTGTTCTTCAGCTTTTTGTTTTTTTTACGAGTGACTCTCCGGTGCGCCCCAGCAGCACTCCACTCCAGCTCCTCCAGCTCCTGAACCAGCCTACAATTGTTTTGCCAAACTTTATTGATGCAGAAAAGACCAGACCACAAGTGTATGCTGTTATATGTACGTGACCAAGGAAACATTTCTGGTTGGTCTCAGGGAATGTAAAAACAGTGAGTAATTGATGGGAATCACATTTATTATTATTTTTTTTATACCTTTATTTAACTAGGCAAGTCAGTTAAGAACAAATTCTTATTTTCAATGACAGCCTACCAGGGAACAGTGGGTTAACTGCCTTGTTCAGGGGCAGAACGACAGATTTGTACCTTGTCAGCTCGGGGATTTGAACTTGCAACCTTTCGGCTGCTAGTCCAACGCTCTAAACACTAGGCTACGCTGTACATAACAGCATTGAACGAGCAACTAATGAGCATGGCGAGCATCACAAGTTTGACAAAATGAACTTATACCTTTCAGTCTAATACGGTTATTTACTTACTGTTGCAACTCTGTAGACAAACAGGTGGAAATTCTAGGCAATTAGCAAGACACCCCCAATAAAGGAGTGGTTCTGCAGGTGGTGACCACAGACCACTACTCAGTTCCTATGCTTCCTGGCTGATGTTTTGGTCACTTTTGAATGCCGGCGGTGCTTTCACTCTAGTGGTAGCATGAGACGGAGTCTACAACCCACACAAGTGGCTCAGGTAGTGCAGCTCATCCAGGATGGCACATCAATGCGAGCTGTGGCAAGAAGGTTTGCTGTGTCTGTCCACGCTTTTTTTTGTAAGTAGTTATTCCTAACTGTCCTCTCCAAGTTCAGCTTCAGTGTATAACGTGTTCACGTTGGAACTAAGAAACTCTGAAAATGTCCGACTTGAACGTGGCACGTGTAAAACTACAACCGGTTAGTTGTTCGAGTTTCCTAGTTCCAACTAGCACTTGAACAGGGCTTAAGGATTTGAGAAATGTGATTGGTTGACGATAGACCAATGTCATAAGCCTATGTCTCGCCTTGCTCATAGGATCAGATCTCAACAACGATTGGAGAAGTGTTTAACATCCCCAGAATAACATCCTGATGACTTGATAACACACCGGACAGTTTATGAGGTACAGCCATCCTAGTACCGGGCCGGACCCCCCTCCCAGAACAGCCTCCAGAACAGCATGAATTCTTCAGTGCATGGATTCTACAAGTTGTAAACTCACTACATGGATTTTGGTTCTTGCTGACGCGATACCATCACACAGGTGCTTCAGATTGGATGGACCTACACCACCGTCTCCAGCCTGTACCGTTGACACCAGGCAGGAGGGGTCCATGGACTCATGCTGTTTACGCCAAATCCTGACTCTGCCATCAGCATGACGCAACAGGAACTGGGATTTGTTGGACCAGGGAATGTTTTTCCAGTCCTCAGTTGTCCAGTGTTGGTGATTGCGTGCCCACTGGAGCTCCGACTTGTTTTTAGCTGATAGGAGTGGAACCCGGTGTGGTCGTCTGCTTCAATAGTCCATCCATGACAAGGACAGACGAGTAGTGAGAGTTTTAAGATGCCCTTCTGCACACCACCGTTGTACTGGGCCGTTATCTGCCATTCCCCTTCGATCTCTCTCATCAAGGACGGCCATGTCTGAGATACTGGAAACGGCGTGCCTGGCACCGAAGATCATACCGCAGTCGGTCACTGGTTTTGCCCATTCTAACGTTCAATGGAACAGTAACTGAATGCCTTGATGCCTGTCTGCCTGCTTTATATAGCAGGACACGGCCCCGTGACTCACTAGCTGTTGGAGTGATCCATTTTGGTGAACGGGTTAGTGTACCTAGTAAACTGTTATGGTGTAAAGTACTTAAGTAGTACTTTAAAGTATTTTTACTTAAGTATTTTTTGGGGGGTTTCTGTACTTTTACTTTTACTTCACTACATTCCAAAAGAAAATATGGTCGAATTCACGAGCTTATCAAGAGAACATTCCTGGTCATCCCTACTGCCTCTGATCTGGAGGACTCACGAAACACAAATGCTCTGTTTATAAATTATGTCAGAGAGTTAGTGGCTATCATTAAATAAAGATAAAGATAAAAAAAATTGTGCCGTCTGGTTTGCTTAATATAAGGAATTTGAAGTATATTTAAAACCAAATACTTTTAGACTTTTATTCAAGAGGTATTTGGCTGGGTGACTTTCACTTTTACTTGAGACATTTTCTATCTTTACTTTTACTCAAGTATGACAATTGGGTACTTATCCCACCACTGATAAACCATCCGGTGAGTGTATATATTTTGCACAATGTGACGAGTTGGAAAGTCTAACTGAAATACAGGACAAACCCCCCCCCAAAAAAATAGTGGTGTTTGAATTTGATAAAATGCAGGACATTTATTGTTTGGTTGTAGGATGTGGGGCAAAGGGCCAACATGCAGGACTGTCTCGCACAATCTGGGACAATGGTGGTCACCCCTTCAACTGATTTAATAAACAGCTGAGGGATGGGGGCTGGAGAAATGTTACACACACACACACACCTCTCAAAAAAAGCTCATGAGCAATTTATAAATTATATTCTTCAAGAATCCATGGGTATACAGTACCAAAATGGATGTAACAACCACAGATTGTCTATTTAAGGTGCCAGTATGGCTGTCAAGTTGATGACTGCTTATTGGTTAAAATCAAACTGCAAATCAACTTTTACCACCCTAACGGCTAGATGGTTTCGGGTAGATCGTTACTGGTAGATGATTACGGGTAGATCATTACGGGTAGATCATTACGGGTAGATCATTACGGGTAGATGATTACGAGGTAGATGATTATGGGTAGATCGTTACTGGTAGATGATTATGGTAGATGATTACGGGTAGATCATTACGGGTAGATCATTACGGGTAGATCATTACGAGGTAGATGATTATGGGTAGATGGCTACTGGTAGATGGTTACTGGTAGATCATTACGGGTAGATCATTACGGGTAGATCATTACGGGTAGATGGTTACGGTAGATGGTTACGGTAGATGGTTACGGTAGTTACGGTAGATGGTTACGGTAGATGGTTACGGTAGATGGTTACGGTAGATGGTTACGGTAGATGGTTACGGGTAGATGGTTACGGTAGATGGTTACGGTAGATGGTTACGGTAGATCATTACGGGTAGATGGTTACGGTAGATGGTTACGGTAGATGGTTACGGTAGTTACGGTAGATGGTTACGGTAGATGGTTACGGTAGATGATTATGGGTAGATGGTTACGGTAGATGATTACGGTAGATGGTTACGGTAGATGGTTACGGTAGATGATTATGGGTAGATGGTTACGGTAGATGGTTACGGTAGATGGTTACGGGTAGATGATTACGAGGTAGATGGTTACGGTAGATGATTATGGGTAGATGGTTACGGTAGATGGTTACGGGTAGATGGTTACGGTAGATGGTTACGGTAGATGATTATGGGTAGATGGTTACGGTAGATGATTACGGTAGATGGTTACGGGTAGATGATTATGAGGTAGATGGTTACGGTAGATGATTACGAGGTAGATGGTTACGGTAGATGATTACGGTAGATGATTATGGGTAGATGGTTACGGGTAGATGGTTACGGTAGATGGTTACGGTAGATGGTTACGGTAGATGGTTACGGTAGATGATTATGGGTAGATGGTTACGGTAGATGATTATGGGTAGATGGTTACGGGTAGATGGTTACGGTAGATGGTTACGGTAGATGGATACGGTAGATGGTTACGGTAGTTACGGTAGATGGTTACGGTAGATGATTACGGTAGTTACGGTAGATCGTTACGGTAGATGATTACGGTAGTTACGGTAGATGGTTACGGTAGATGATTACGGTAGTTACGGTAGATGATTACGGTAGTTACGGTAGATGATTACGGTAGTTACGGTAGATGGTTACGGTAGATGATTACGGTAGTTACGGTAGATGGTTACGGTAGATGGTTACGGTAGATGGTTACGGTAGATGATTATGGGTAGATGGTTACGGTAGATGGTTACGGGTAGATGGTTACGGTAGATGGTTACAGTAGATGATTATGGGTAGATGGTTACGGTAGATGATTACGGGTAGATGGTTACGGGTAGATGGTTACGGTAGATGGTTACGGTAGATGGTTACGGGTAGATCGTTACGGTAGTTACGGTAGATGGTTACAGTAGATGATTACGGTAGTTACGGTAGATGATTACGGTAGATGGTTACGGTAGATGGTTACGGTAGATGGTTACGGTAGATCATTACGGTAGTTACGGTAGATGGTTACGTAGATGGTTACGGTAGATGGTTACAGTAGATGGTTACGGTAGATGGTTACGGTAGATGGTTACGGTAGATGGTTACGGTAGATGGTTACGGGTAGATGGTTACGGGTAGATGGTTACGGTAGATGGTTACGGTAGATGGTTACGGTAGATGGTTACGGTAGATGGTTACGGTAGATAGATGGTTACGGTAGATGATTATGGGTAGATGGTTACGGTAGATGATTACGGTAGATGGTTAGTAGATGGTTACTATGGGTAGATGGTTACGGTAGATGGTTACGGTAGATGGTTACGGTAGATGATTACGGGTAGATGGTTACGGTAGATGATTATGGGTAGATGGTTACGGTAGATGGTTACGGGTAGATGGTTACGGTAGATGGTTACGGTAGATGATTATGGGTAGATGGTTACGGTAGATGATTACGGTAGATGGTTACGGGTAGATGATTATGAGGTAGATGGTTACGGGTAGATGATTACGGGTAGATGGTTACGGTAGATGATTACGGGTAGATGATTACGGGTAGATGGTTACGGGTAGATGGTTACGGTAGATGGTTACGGTAGATGGTTACGGTAGATGGTTACGGTAGATGATTATGGGTAGATGGTTACGGTAGATGATTATGGGTAGATGGTTACGGTAGATGGTTACGGTAGATGGATACGGTAGATGGTTACGGTAGTTACGAGATGGTTACGGTAGATGATTACGGGTAGATGGTTACGGTAGATGATTACGGTAGATGATTACGGTTACGGTAGATGGTTACGGTAGATGATTACGGGGTAGATGATTACGGTAGTAGATGATTACGGTAGTTACGGTAGATGGTTACGGTAGATGATTACGGTAGTTACGGTAGATGGTTACGGTAGATGGTTACGGGTAGATGGTTACGGTAGATGATTACGGGTAGATGGTTACGGTAGATGGTTACGGTAGATGGTTACAGTAGATGATTATGGGTAGATGGTTACGGTAGATGGTTACGGGTAGATGGTTACGGGTAGATGGTTACGGTAGATGGTTAGATGGTTACGGGTAGATGGTTACGGTAGTTACGGTAGATGGTTACGGTAGATGATTACGGTAGTTACGGTAGATGGTTACGGTAGATGGTTACGGTAGATGGTTACGGTAGATGGTTACGGTAGTTACGGTAGATGGTTACGGTAGATGGTTACGTAGATGGTTACGGTAGATGGTTACGGTAGATGGTTACGGTAGATGGTTACGGTAGATGGTTACGGTAGATGGTTACGGGTAGATGATTACGGGTAGATGGTTACGGTAGATGGTTACGGTAGATGGTTACGGTAGATGGTTACGGTAGATGGTTACGGGTAGATGGTTACGGGTAGATGGTTACGGTAGATGGTTACGGGTAGATGGTTACGGGTAGATGGTTACGGTAGATGGTTACGGTAGATGGTTACGGGTAGATGGTTACGGTAGATGGTTACGGGTAGATGGTTACGGGTAGATGGTTACGGTAGATGGTTACGGTAGATGGTTACGGGTAGATGGTTACGGGTAGATGGTTACGGTAGATGGTTACGGTAGATGGTTACGGGTAGATGGTTACGGGTAGATGGTTACGGTAGATGGTTACGGTAGATGGTTACGGTAGATGGTTACGGTAGATGGTTACGGGTAGATGGTTACGGTAGATGGTTATGGGTAGATGGTTACGGTAGATGGTTACGGTAGATGGTTACGGGTAGATGGTTACGGGTAGATGGTTACGGGTAGATGGTTACGGGTAGATGGTTACGGGTAGATGGTTACGGTAGATCGTTACTGGTAGATCATTACGGGTAGATGGTTACGGTAGATGGTTACTGGTAGATCGTTACGGGTAGATGATTACGGGTAGATGATTACGAGGTAGATGATTATGGGCAGCTATTGATGACGCCTGTTCTTTCGACGACTAGACAAACACAGACCGCAGTTTCTTATTCCTCCTTTGATTCATCTTGGTAATATAATATAAATCTGCATATTTAGCAGACGCTTTTATCTGAAGCAACTTAGTCACCCGTAACATTTTACATATGGGGAAAGAGGGATTTTAGTCTGTTGTACCACAATGCATTTAACTAAAATGTGTATTCCACATTTAACCCAACCCCTCTGAATCAGAGAGGGGGGGGGGCTGCCTTAATCGACATCCACGTCTTCGGCACCCGGGGAACAGTGGGTTAACTTCCTGGTTCTGGGGCAGAAAGACCGATTTTTACCTTGTCAGCTCAGGGATACGATCCAGCAACCTTTCGGTTACTGGCCCAGCACTCTAACCACTAGGCTACCTGCCGGGTGGTCGTAGGAATTGAACCCACTACCCTGGTGTTAAGCAGCGCCATTCTCTACCCACTGAGCTAGTTTCCTTATAAAGTATATCACCCATTCAGATGGCACACAGGACCAGCCTGTCTAAGTAGCAGTATTTCAGAACAACAAGTCACATCAAACACAACCTACACTACTGTTCAACAAGTCACATCAAACACAACCTACACTACTGTTCAACAAGTCACATCAAACACAACCTACACTACTGTTCAACAAGTCACAGCAAACACAACCTACACTACTGTTCAACAAGTCACATCAAACACAACCTACACTACTGCTCAACAAGTCACAGCAAACACAACCTACACTACTGTTCAGCAAGTCACAGCAAACACAACCTACACTACTGTTCAACAAGTCACAGCAAACACAACCTACACTACTGCTCAACAAGTCACAGCAAACACAACCTACACTACTGTTCAACAAGTCACATCAAACACAACCTACACTACCGTTCAACAAGTCACAGCAAACACAACCTACACTACCATTCAACAAGTCACATCAAACAACCTACACTACTGTTCAACAAGTCACAGCAAACACAACCTACACTACTGCTCAACAAGTCACAGCAAACACAACCTACACTACTGTTCAACAAGTCACAGCAAACACAACCTACACTACTGTTCAACAAGTCACAGCAAACACAACCTACACTACTGTTCAACAAGTCACATCAAACAACCTACACTACTGTTCAACAAGTCACAGCAAACACAACCTACACTACTGTTCAACAAGTCACAAACACAACCTACACTACTGTTCAACAAGTCACAGCAAACACAACCTACACTACTGTTCAACAAGTCACAAACACAACCTACACTACTGTTCAACAAGTCACAGCAAACACAACCTACACTACTGTTCAACAAGTCACAGCAAACACAACCTACACTACTGTTCAACAAGTCACAGCAAACACAACCTACACTACTGTTCAACAAGTCACAGCAAACACAACCTACACTACTGTTCAACAAGTCACAGCAAACACAACCTACACTACTGTTCAACAAGTCACAGCAAACAACCTCAAAACAAGTCAATCAAACTACACTACTGTTCAACAAGTCACATCAAACACAACCTACACTACCGTTCAACAACTCACAGCAAACACAACCTACACTACTGTTCAACAAGTCACATCAAACACAACCTACACTACTGTTCAACAAGTCACAGCAAACACAACCTACACTACCGTTCAAAAGTTTGGGATCCCTTAAGACCTTTTTTTGTCCATTAAAATAACATCAAATTAATCAGAAATACAGTGTAGACATTGTTAATGTTGTAAATGACTATTGTAATTGGAAACGGCAGATTTTTTAAATGGAATATCTACATAGGTGTACAGAGGCCCATTATCAGCAACCATCACTCCTGTGTTCCAATGGCACGTTGTGTTAGCTAATCCAAGTTTATCATTTTAAAAAGGTTAATTGATCATTAGAAAACCCTTGTGCAATTATGTTAGCACAGCTGAAAACTGTTGTGCTAATTAAAGAAGGAATAAAACTGGCCTCCTTTAGACGTTGAGTATCTGGAGCACCAGCATTTGTGGGTTCGATTACAGGCTCAAAATGGCCAGAAACAAAGAACTTTCTTCTGGAACTCGTCAGTCAATTCTTGTTCTGAGAAATGAAGGCTATTCCATGCGAGAAATTGCAAATAAACTGAAGATCTCGTACAACGCTGTGTACTACTCCCTTCACAGAAGAGCGCAAACTGGCTCTAACCAGAATAGAAAGAGGAGTGGGAGGCCCCGGTGCACAACTGAGCAAGAGGACAAGCACATTAAAGTGTCTATTTTGAGAAACAGACGCCTCACAAGTCCTCAACTGGCAGATTCATTAAATAGTACCCACAAAACACCCGTCTCAACGTCAAAAGTAAAGAGGTGACTCTGGGATGATGGCCTTCTAGGCAGAGCTGCAAAGAAAAAGCCATATCTCAGACTGGCCAATAAAAATAAAAGATTAAGATGGGCAAAAGAACAGACACTGGACAGAGGAAGATTAGAAAAAAGTGTTATGGACAGACAAATCTAAGTTTGAGGTGTTCAGATCACAAAGAAGAACATTCGTGAGCCAGAAAAAATGAAAAGATGCTGGAGGAGTGAACCATCTGTTAAGCGTGGTGGAGGCAATGTGATGGTCTGGGGCTGCTTTGGTGGTGGTAAAGTGGGAGGTTTGTACAGGGTAAAGGGATCTTGAAGAAGGAAGGCTATCACTCCATTTTGCAACACCATGACATACCCTGTGGCCGGCGCTTAATTGGAGCCAATTTCCTCCTACAACAGGACAATGACCCAAAGCACAGCTCCAAACTATGCAAGAACTATTTAGGGAAGAAGCAGTCAGCTGGTATTCTGTCTATAATGGAGTGTCCAGCACAGTCACCGGATCTCAGCCCTACTGAGCTGTTGTGGGAGCAGCTTGACCGTATGGTACACGTAAGAAGTGCCCATCAAGCCAATCCAACTCGTGGGAGGTGCTTCAGGAAGCATGGGGGAAATATCTTCAGATGACCTCAATAAATTGACAACTACATCGCCAAAGGTCTGCAAGACTGTAGTTGACGAAAGCAAAAAGTTTGAAGGACACAATTATTATTTCAACGAATTATCATTATTTATAACCATGTCAACATCGTGACTATATTTCCTGTTCATTTTGCAACTCATTTCATGTCTATGTTTTCATGGAAAACAAGGACATTTCTAAGTGACCCCAAACTTTTGTCACGGTAGTGTACATAGACAAGTCATGACCTGTTCAACAAGTTACACCCTGCTATAGACACGTGTTTAAACTATATACTTATATATTTTAGTAGCCAACTGAAAGACAACTGATACGGAGGACAATAATTGTAGCGGATCAATATAAACACGAGACGAGGCAGCTCAGTAAGGTGATTGGAGTTGTATCAGTAGAAACACTACATACATGCGTTAATGTATGCACTATTGCAATGACAATGTGGACCGCATGTAGTCCTAGGTTCTGGATGTATTGCATGTCAGATTGATTGGCAAAAAGCCCATCTAGAAATTCTTCAACAGATTTTAAAAAAATAAAAAAAAATAAAACAGTTTTCATTTGAGTTTGATTTATTGATCGGGAACAATGACAGCTTGATTTCATCTGATTAAAAAGAGAACACGTTATTATGAAATCAAACACGCATCAATTCCTTTCTATAAGACCCCCTGTCCTCTTTTAGAATGACCCCCTGTCCTGTTGTAGAATGGCCCCCTGTCCTGTTTTAGAATGACCCCCTGTCCTGTTGAAGAATGACCCCCTGTCCTCTTTTAGAATGACCCCCTGTCCTCTTTTAGAATGGCCCCCTGTCCTGTTGTAGAATGACCCCCTGTTCTGTTGTAGAATGGCCCCCTGTCCTGTTTTAGAATGACCCCTGTCCTGTTGTAGAATGACCCCTGTCCTCTTTTAGAATGACCCCCTGTTCTGTTGTAGAATGGCCCCCTGTCCTGTTTTAGAATGACCCCCTGTTCTGTTGTAGAATGGCCCCCTGTCCTGTTGTAGAATGACCCCCTGTCCTCTTTTAGAATGACCCCCTGTTCTGTTGTAGAATGGCCCCCTGTCCTCTTTTAGAATGACCCCCTGTCCTGATGTAGAATGCCCCCTGTCCTCTTTTAGAATGACCCCTGTCCTCTTTTAGAATGTCCCCCTGTCCTGATGTAGAATGACCCCCTGTCCTGTTGTAGAATGGCCCCCTGTCCTGTTGTAGAATGGCCCCCTGTCCTGTTTTAGAATGGCCCCCTGTCCTGTTGTAGAATGGCCCCCTGTCCTGTTGTAGAATGGCCCCCTGTCCTGTTGTAGAATGGCCCCCTGTCCTGTTGTAGAATGTCCCCCTGTCCTGTTGTAGAATGGCCCCCTGTCCTGTTGTAGAATGGCCCCTGTCCTGATGTAGAATGGCCCCCTGTCCTGATGTAGAATGTCCCCCTGTCCTGTTTTAGAATGGCCCCCTGTCCTGTTTTAGAATGCCCCCTGTCCTGTTTTAGAATGGCCCCCTGTCCTGTTTTAGAATGGCCCCCTGTCCTGTTTTAGAACGGCCCCTGTCCTGTTGTAGAACAACCCCCTGTCCTGTTTTAGAATGGCCCCCTGTCCTGTTTTAGAATGACCCCCTGTCCTGTTTTAGAATGGCCCCCTGTCCTGATGTAGAATGGCCCCCTGTCCTCTTTTAGAATGGCCCCTGTCCTGTTTTAGAATGACCCCTGTCCTGATGTAGAATGGCCCCCTGTCCTGTTGTAGAATGGCCCCCTGTCCTCTTTTAGAATGACCCCCTGTCCTCTTTTAGAATGACCCCCTGTCCTGTTTTAGAATGGCCCCCTGTCCTGTTTTAGAATGGCCCCCTGTCCTCTTTTAGAATGACCCCCTGTCCTCTTTTAGAATGGCCCCTGTCCTCTTTTAGAATGACCCCCTGTCCTGATGTAGAATGTCCCCCTGTCCTGTTGTAGAATGGCCCCCTGTCCTCTTTTAGAATGGCCCCTGTCCTGTTGTAGAATGACCCCCTGTCCTGATGTAGAATGGCCCCCTGTCCTCTTTTAGAATGGCCCCCTGTCCTCTTTTAGAATGACCCCCTGTCCTGATGTAGAATGTCCCCCTGTCCTGTTGTAGAATGACCCCTGTCCTGTTGTAGAATGACCCCTGTCCTGTTGTAGAATGACCCCTGTCCTGATGTAGAATGGCCCCCTGTCCTCTTTTAGAATGACCCCCTGTCCTCTTTTAGAATGGCCCCCTGTCCTCTTTTAGAATGACCCCCTGTCCTCTTTTAGAATGTCCCCCTGTCCTGTTTTAGAATGGCCCCCTGTCCTGTTTTAGAATGGCCCCCTGTCCTGTTTTAGAATGGCCCCCTGTCCTGTTGTAGAATGGCCCCTGTCCTGTTGTAGAATGGCCCCCTGTCCTGTTGTAGAACGGCCCCCTGTCCTGTTGTAGAACGACCCCCTGTCCTGTTTTAGAATGGCCCCCTGTCCTGTTTTAGAATGACCCCCTGTCCTGATGTAGAATGGCCCCCTGTCCTCTTTTAGAATGACCCCCTGTCCTCTTTTAGAATGACCCCTGTCCTCTTTTAGAATGGCCCCCTGTCCTCTTTTAGAATGACCCCTGTCCTGTTGTAGAATGACCCCCTGTCCTCTTTTAGAATGACCCCCTGTCCTGTTGTAGAATGGCCCCCTGTCCTGTTGTAGAATGGCCCCCTGTCCTGTTTTAGAATGTCCCCCTGTCCTGTTGTAGAATGTCCCCTGTCCTGTTGTAGAATGACCCCCTGTCCTCTTTTAGAATGGCCCCCTGTCCTGTTGTAGAATGACCCCTGTCCTGTTGTAGAATGACCCCTGTCCTGTTTTAGAATGGCCCCCTGTCCTGTTTTAGAATGACCCCCTGTCCTGTTGTAGAATGTCCCCCTGTCCTGTTGTAGAATGGCCCCCTGTCCTGTTTTAGAATGTCCCCCTGTCCTGTTTTAGAATGGCCCCCTGTCCTGATGTAGAATGGCCCCCTGTCCTGTTGTAGAATGGCCCCCTGTTCTGTTGTAGAATGGCCCCCTGTCCTGTTGTAGAATGGCCCTGTCCTGTTGTAGAATGGCCCCCTGTCCTGTTTTAGAATGGCCCCCTGTCCTGTTGTAGAATGGCCCCCTGTCCTGATGTAGAATGTCCCCTGTCCTGTTGTAGAATGGCCCCCTGTCCTGATGTAGAATGGCCCCCTGTCCTGTTGTAGAATGGCCCCCTGTCCTGTTGTAGAATGGCCCCCTGTCCTCTTTTAGAATGTCCCCCTGTCCTGTTTTAGAATGTCCCCTGTCCTGTTGTAGAATGTCCCCCTGTCCTGTTGTAGAATGTCCCCCTGTCCTGTTGTAGAATGTCCCCCTGTTGTAGAATGTCCCTGTCCTGTTGTAGAATGGCCCCCTGTCCTGTTGTAGAATGGCCCCCTGTCCTGTTTTAGAATGGCCCCCTGTCCTGTTGTAGAATGCCCCCTGTCCTGTTTTAGAATGTCCCCCTGTCCTGTTGTAGAATGTCCCCCTGTCCTGATGTAGAATGGCCCCCTGTCCTGTTTTAGAATGGCCCTCATGTCCTGTTGTAGAACGGCTGTCTAATACCAATTCATCAAAGATCATCATACACAGACTACAGGGAGACTACAGGGAGCAGAGACTACAGGGAGACTACAAGGAGACTACAGAGAGACTACAGGGAGACTACAGGGAGCAGAGACTACAGGGAGACTTCAGGGAGCAGAGACTACAGGGAGACTACAGGGAGCAGAGACTACAGGGAGACTTCAGGGAGACTACAGGGGGCAGAGACTACAGGGAGCAGAGACTACAGGGAGACTACAGGGCGCAGAGACTACAGGGAGACTACAGGGAGCAGAGACTACAGGGAGACTTCAGGGAGCAGAGACTACAGGGAGACTACAGGGAGCAGAGACTACAGGGAGACTACAGGGAGCAGAGACTACAGGGAGACTACAGGGAGACTACAGGGAGACTTCAGGGAGCAGAGACTACAGGGAGACTTCAGGGAGACTACAGGGGGCAGAGACTACAGGGAGACTTCAGGGAGACTACAGGGGGCAGAGACTACAGGGAGACTACAGGGAGCAGAGACTACAGGGAGCAGAGACTACAGAGAGACTTCAGGGAGCAGAGACTACAGGGAGACTTCAGGGAGCAGAGACTACAGGGAGACTACAGGGAGCAGAGACTACAGGGAGACTACAGGGAGCAGAGACTACAGGGAGACTACAGGGAGCAGAGACTACAGAGAGACTTCAGGGAGCAGAGACTACAGGGAGACTACAGGGGGCATCCAGAGAACATACGAGTCACAAGGATCATTATAAAAGTGTATCTCTGGGAAAGCACCAAACTCATCCTGAATGGCTCCAGCAACGTAGAACTACCTAGATTCCTTCCAGCAGATATTCAGTCCAAACTACCCGATGAGAATCACTCTGTGCACAGACACAGTTCTTTCATGTATGAACAGAGGCCTACTGTACTGTAACACAGAAACCCGAGGACTATTGTGCATCCCAAACGGCACCCTATTCTCTCTATAATAATAATATATAGTGCACTACTTTATAATCAGAGCCATATGGGAGTAGTGCACTACAAAGGGATTAGGGTGCCATTTGAGACGACCGTTCAAGAGAAGACAGTTCTAATAGTTCTACAAAGAATGTAGATCTATTCTCTTCTTTGTCTTCTTCTTCTTGTCCTTTTTAGATTTCTTCTCTTTTACCACGATCACCTCATCCTCCACGACAACCACCTCCTCCCTCCATTTCTTATTTACAACCTCGCACTCCGTTGTTAAGTCTACTATTTGGCGGTCCTGGTAGTTCTGCTCCACGCCAGTGGTGGCGCTGCAGTTTTCAGCCAACACCTCTTTCTCCGCCCGCTTTCTCTTTCTCTTCTTCTCGCGCCCCTCCGACACGAGATCTACGACAGACTCTTCCTTCACCACCACCACCACGTCATCCTCTTCCCTCTCTCTCTTTCTCCTCTTCTTCTTCTTCTTCTTCTTCGACGTGAGTTCCTCTGTGTGGTCAGTGACAAAATCAGCCGGGACTTGCTGCGTATCACTGTTCTCTGGTGATGAGGTTGCAGTGGGAGCCTCGCCACGACCCTTTTTCAGCTGAGCCATCCGCTGGGCAAAGTACTCCTGCATGGAGAGGTTGCTGGTGACTGTCTTGGTGATGGCCTCTACATCAGGTTCAGGGGTCGTAACCTTTGTAGCTGGTGCTGTAACTGCCCTGGTCTCCTTCTCGTTCATTCCCTGGGAGTCTGGCCCACTGCTCTCCTACAGAGACAAAATATATAAAAATAAAAAAAATAAGAAATATAGAAACACATTAGAAATGTAAAAGTAAGAATAGTTTAAAGTCCCCTACTGTCTACCACTTTACATAATCACTGGTATGTCTAATAAAATCACTGTGTGCATTTATTTCGTGAAAAATAACAAAAAAATATATACTTGTGTAATAATTGATTTCCCCTGAGCCATTAAATGCTCAGGTCTGATTGTGTGAGAGTGTTGATACAAATGTAAATATATTTACACATACACGGCCCTGATTGGTAGATAGCATTGTGTAGACTCTAAAGCAGGACTCTTCATTTTGACGAGATGAAAACGTAATGATTTGAAGGTTATTTGTTGAAGTAAAAATATGTGTGGGGGGGGGGGTACTTTTCCCATTTTAAGGTTATTAGAATTGATAAATGTGTTTGAAAACAACTGTTCTAGTAACTACCAACCTTTCATATGCAAATTAAAGATGACTGGTCATTGGTCAGAATAATCCCATTGTGATGTCATGCTGTGGTCCAAAAACTCCATCCCACCTGACCAGGCTGAAATTACAACCTTTTCCCACCCCACCAAAAAGCTCTTACACTAAAAAAGGCCCTGACAATAATTTCCACAATTTCAGAGTGTTGTTTTCAACCTCCGGGTGGAAATATATGTATATTTTTAAACAGGGGGAAAAAACAAGTGTTTGACTGCACTTCAAAACGGTCAACACCCCCCCCCAGTCTCTCCAGCTCACCTCCACAACCACTGACCCTTTAAAACGGTCAACACCCCCCAGTCTCTCCAGCTCACCTCCACAACCACTGACCCTTTAAAACGGTCAACACCCCCCCAGTCTCTACATCTCACCTCCACAACCACTGACCCTTTAAAACGGTCAACACCCCCCCAGTCTCTACATCTCACCTCCACAACCACTGACCCTTTAAAACGGTCAACACCCCCCCAGTCTCTCCAGCTCACCTCCACAACCACTGACCCTTTAAAACGGTCAACACCCCCCAGTCTCTCCATCTCACCTCCACAACCACTGACCCTTTAAAACGGTCAACACCCCCCCCCTCTCCAGCTCACCTCCACAACCACTGACCCTTTAAAACGGTCAACACCCCCAGTCTCTCCATCTCACCTCCACAACCACTGACCCTTTAAAACGGTCAACACCCACCCCCCAGTCTCTACATCTCACCTCCACAACCACTGACCCTTTAAAACGGTCAACACCCCCCTCCCAGTCTCTCCATCTCACCTCCACAACCACTGACCCTTTAAAACGGTCAACACCCCCTCCAGTCTCTCCATCTCACCTCCACAACCACTGACCCTTTAAAACGGTCAACACCCCCCAGTCTCTCCATCTCACCTCCACAACCACTGACCCTTTAAAACGGTCAACACCCCCCCCAGTCTCTCCATCTCACCTCCACAACCACTGACCCTTTAAAACGGTCAACACCCCCTCCCAGTCTCTCCATCTCACCTCCACAACCACTGACCCTTTAAAACGGTCAACACCCCCAGTCTCTCCATCTCACCTCCACAACCACTGACCCTTTAAAACAACACCCCCCAGTCTCTCCATCTCACCTCCACAACCACTGACCCTTTAAAACGGTCACACCCCCCCAGTCTCTCCATCTCACCTCCACAACCACTGACCCTTCAAAACGGTCAACACCCCCAGTCTCTCCAGCTCACCTCCACAACCACTGACCCTTTAAAACGGTCAACACCCCCCCCAGTCTCTCCATCTCACCTCCACAACCACTGACCCTTCAAAACGGTCAACACCCCCTCTCCAGTCTCTCCATCTCACCTCCACAACCACTGACCCTTTAAAACGGTCAACACCCCCAGTCTCTCCATCTCACCTCCACAACCACTGACCCTTTAAAACGGTCAACACCCCCCCAGTCTCTCCAGCTCACCTCCACAACCACTGACCCTTTAAAACGGTCAACACCCCCCCCAGTCTCTCCATCTCACCTCCACAACCACTGACCCTTTAAAACGGTCAACACCCCCCAGTCTCTCCAGCTCACCTCCACAACAACCCCCCCCCAGTCTCTCCATCTCACCTCCACAACCACTGACCCTTTAAAACGGTCAACACCCCCCCAGTCTCTCTCCATCTCACCTCCACAACCACTGACCCTTTAAAACGGTCAACACCCCCAGTCTCTCCATCTCACCTCCACAACCACTGACCCTTTAAAACGGTCAACACCCCCAGTCTCTCCAGCTCACCTCCACAACCACTGACCCTTTAAAACGGTCAACAACCCCCCCCAGTCTCTCCATCTCACCTCCACAACCACTGACCCTTTAAAACGGTCTCTCCATCTCACCCCCTTTAAAACCACCCCCAGTCTCTCCAGCTCACCTCCACAACCACTCCAACATCTCACTCTCCACAACCACTGACCCTTTAAAACGGTCAACACCCCCCCCCTTTAGTCTCTCCATCTCACCTCCACAACCACTGACCCTTTAAAGCGGTCAACACCCCCCCCCCCAGTCTCTCCATCTCACCTCCACAACCACTGACCCTTTAAAACGGTCAACACCCCCCCAGTCTCTCCATCTCACCTCCACAACCACTGACCCTTTAAAACTCAACACCCCCCCCAGTCTCTCCATCTCACCTCCACAACCACTGACCCTTTAAAACGGTCAACACCCCCCAGTCTCTCCATCTCACCTCCACAACCACTGACCCTTTAAAACGGTCAACACCCCCAGTCTCTCCATCTCACCTCCACAACCACTGACCCTTTAAAACGGTCAACACCCCCCCCAGTCTCTCCATCTCACCTCCACGACCACTGACCCTTTAAAACGGTCAACACCCCCCCAGTCTCTCCATCTCACCTCCACAACCACTGACCCTTTAAAACGGTCAACACCCCTCCAGTCTCTCCATCTCACCTCCACAACCACTGACGGTCAATGAACCAGTCTTCTGTCCGTGTCCCAGTGACATCGTCACATTGCAGCACTGTTGGGCTTTCAGAACATCTCACCAGTGTACAACAAGAATAAAATAGAGAATGTGAGTTCTTGACAGTAGAGTTCCCGGAAGCGTTCGGCTTCTATTGGTTTCAATTAGTTTTTTTTTGGTTGGTGTTGCTAAGGGAATCTTTGCACCCTGTCTATGGTAGGTGCCAGGCACACCGGTTTGAGTGTGTCGAGAACCGCACCTCTGCTCGGGTTTACACACTCAACTGTTTCCCGTTTGTATCAAGAATGGTCCACAAGCTAAAGTACATCCAGCCAATGGTCCACAAGCTAAAGTACATCCAGCCAATGGGACACATCAGCCAATGGTCCACAAGCTAAAGTACATCCAGCCAATGGTCCACAACCTAAAGTACATCCAGCCAATGGGACACAACCTAAAGTACATCCAGCCAATGGGACACAACCTAAAGTACATCCAGCCAATGGTCCACAACCTAAAGTACATCCAGCCAATGGGACACAAGCTAAAGTACATCCAGCCAATGGTCCACAAGCCAATGGGTACATCCAGCCAATGGTCCACAACCTAAAGTACATCCAGCCAATGGGACACAAGCTAAAGTACATCCAGCCAATGGGACACAACCTAAAGTACATCCAGCCAATGGGACACAAGCTAAAGTACATCCAGCCAATGGGACACAAGCTAAAGTACATCCAGCCAATGGGACACAACCTAAAGACATCCAGCCAATGGTCCACAAGCTAAAAAGTACATCCAGCCAATGGGACAAACCTAAAGTACATCAGCCAATGGGACACAACCTAAAGTACATCCAGCCAATGGGACACAACCATCCAGCCAATGGTCCACAACCTAAAGTACATCCAGCCAATGGTCCACAACCTAAAGTACATCCAGCCAATGGGACACAACCTAAAGTACATCCAGCCAATGGGACACAACCCCAGTGGAACGTCTGACACCTTGTAGAAGTCCATGACGAATTGAGTCTGTCCTGGAGGGCAACGCAACATCAGGAAGGAGTTCCTAATGTTTTGTAAACTCACAGGGTTCTTTCTCCTCTGATATTTGCAGGGGGAGAAATGACATTCCCATTTCCCATGGCTCTGAAGTCAGCTTCACTCCCTTACATTAATGTATTCATATACATACAGCAATATATATTATCTGTGTTTACATCCCAAATAGCACCCTATCCCCTAAATAGTGTACTACTTTTGACCAGAACCTGGCGCACTACACAGGGTACAAGGCCAGTATGTATTTCTGTTTCTTCGCTCTTTGTTCATGCAGCTGGTTAACTTAAGCAATTCGGGAATATTGCAAGATTTACAGATACCTCTTGGTTAGGCCACATGGGATTAAAGCAAGCATTCTACTGGTCATTCATCTCTGTCCTCGACCAACCAGAACACAGATTATAGTCGATACTATCCCACACAGAGGAAAGGGAGGGTAGTGTTCTGAGGACGTATACATTGATCCAACGGACAAAAACAAATAAATGATTTGAGCTGAACAATGGGATGTTTGATTTTTTGTTGTTGGTATTTTGATATAATGTAAATCGGGATGAGTCCTGAGATGATTAAATATTTAAAATCATTAAACCTCTCACTTAAAGCTTCACCCTATACAAAAGTTTCACTTCAAACCAAAATGATTCTCCAGTAGATTACTAAGAAAAGCCGATTCCTTGTTCAAAGTATCTCTCTTTCTCAAACATGCAATTTTTTTATTTATTTAACTAGGCAAGTCAGTTAAGAACAAATTCTTATTTTCATTGACGGCCTGGGAACAGTGGGTTAACTGCCTGTTCAGGGGCAGAACGACAGATTTGCACCTTGTCAGCTCGGGGATTCGAATTTGCAACCTTTCGGTTACTTGTCCAACGCTCTAACCACTAGGCTACCCTGCCGCCTCTACACTCTAACCACTAGGCTACCCTGCCGCCTCTACACTCTAACCACTAGGCTACCCTGCCGCCTCTACACTCTAACCACTAGGCTACCCTGCCGCCTCTACACTCTAACCACTAGGCTACCCTGCCGCAACCTATGATTGACCGATGGTTGTCCAATGGTTGATCTATGGTTGATCTATGCTTGTCCAATGATTGGCATATGGTTGATCTATGGTTGACCTATGGTTGATCTATGGTTGATCTATGGTTGACCTATGGTTGATCTATGGTTGATCTATGGTTGTCCAATGATTGGCATATGGTTGACCTATGGTTGATCTATGGTTGATCTATGGTTGATCCATGGTTGTCCAATGATTGGCATATGGTTGATCTATGGTTGATCTATGGTTGCTCTATGGTTGATCTAGGGTTGTCCTAGGGTTGATCTATGGTTGATCTATGGTTGATCTATGGTTGATCTATGGGTGACCTATGGGTGACCTATGATTGACCTATGATTGACCTATGGATGTCCCGATGGTTTTCCTATTGTAGTCCTATGACGAATTCTTCAAGAGAAAAGAAACCCTGCCGCAATAAAGAGCTGGTTACAATTGTTTCAATATCATCCACTAGAAAAGACAGAATAAATATTACAACAAATATTATGGCAGAACTCAAAATGTTGATAAAATACCTGCGTTTATGGGAAATGTGTTTGAAATAGGTACTTTCTTTTTAAATGATATTGTAAATTGTAGAGTGACAGAACCTTCAGAAAGTATTCAAACCCCTTGACGTAGGTTGTTGTGTTACGGCATGAATTCGAAATCGATTAAATATATTTTTCCCCCTCAGCCATTTACACACAATACCCCAATAATGACAAAATGAGAAAAATAAAAAATTGGGGCTGATATTTTTGGAAAATTAATTGAAAATGAAAAATTCACACCCCTGTGTCAATACTTTGTAGAAGCACCTTTGGCAGCGATTACAGCTGTGAGTCTTTCTGGGTACGTCTCTAAGAGCTGTGAGTCTTTCTGGGTACTTATCCAACAGCTGTGAGTCTTTCTGGGTATGTCTCTAAGAGCTGTGAGTCTTTCTGGGTACGTCTCTAAGAGCTGTGAGTCTTTCTGGGTACGTCTCTAAGAGCTGTGAGTCTTTCTGGGTACGTCTCTAAGAGCTGTGAGTCTTTCTGGGTACTTATCCAACAGCTGTGAGTCTTTCTGGGTACTTATCCAACAGCTGTGAGTCTTTCTGGGTACTTATCCAACAGCTGTGAGTCTTTCTGGGTAAGTCTCTAATAGCTTTCCACACCTGGATTGTGTAACATTTGCCCATTATTATTTTCAAAATTCTTCAAGCTCTGTCTAATTGGCTGTAGATTTTCAAGTAGATTTAAGTCAAAACTGTAACTCGGCCACTCAGGAACATTCACTGTCTTCTTGGTGAACAACTCCAGTGTATATTTGGCCTTATGTTTAAGGTTATTGTCCTGCTGAAAGGTGAATTCATCTCTCTGTGTCTGGTGAAAAGCAGACAACCAAGTTTTCCTCTAGGATTTTGCCCTTGTTTAGCTCCATTCAATGTCTTTTTATCCTGAAAACCTCCCCAGTCCTTAACGATGACAAGAATACCCATAACATGATGCAGCCACAACTACGCTTGATAATATGGAGAGTGGTACTCTTAGTTAGGAAGGACACCTGTATCTTTGTAGTGACTGGGTGTATTGATACACCATCCAAAGTGTAATTAATAACTTCACCTTGTTCAAAGGGAGATTAAAATGTCTGCTTTGAAAAAAAAATATATTTTTTATCTACCAATAGGTGCCCTTCCTTGTGAGGCATTGAAAACCTTCCTGGTCTTTGTGGTTGAATCTGTGTTTGAAATTCACTTCTCGACTGAGGGACGTCACATTCTGTGTGTTGGGTACAGAGAAGTCATTAAAAAAAATAATGTTAAACACTATTGTATTGTGTGACTTGTTAATCAAATTGTTACTCCTGAATTTATTTAGGCTTTCCATAACAAAGGGGTTGAATACTTATTGACTTTTAATTTAATTTTTTATTAATTTGTAAACACTTCTAAAAAAAAAACATAATTCCACTTGCAGGCTCAATACATTAAGGGGTATTGTATGTAGCCCAGTGACACAAAATCTACATTTAATCCATTTTAGATTCAGGCTGTAAACAACAACAAAATGTGGAAAAAGTTGAGGGGTGTGAATACTTCCTCTAGGATCTGCACGTCTCACACGGAGCCATCAGATCTACACGTCTCACACTGAGCCATCAGAACGGCACGTCTCAAACTGAGCCATCAGAACTAAACGTCTCAAACGGAGCCATCAGAACGGCACGTCTCACACGGAGCCATCAGAACGGCACGTCTCAAACGGAGCCATCAGAACGGCACGTCTCAAACGGAGCCATCAGAACTACACGTCTCACACTGAGCCATCAGAACTACACGTCTCACACGGAGCCATCAGAACGGCACGTCTCAAACTGAGCCATCAGAACTACACGTCTCACACTGAGCCATCAGAACTACAAGTCTCACACTGAGCCATCAGAACGGCACGTCTCACACTGAGCCATCAGATCTACACGTCTCACACTGAGCCATCAGAAATAAACGTCTCAAACGGAGCCATCAGAACTAAACGTCTCACACTGAGCCATCAGAACTACACGTCTCACACTGAGCCATCAGAACTAAACGTCTCACACTGAGCCATCAGAACTAAACGTCTCACACGGAGCCATCAGAACTACACGTCTCACACTGAGCCATCAGAACTACACGTCTCAAACGGAGCCATCAGAACTACACGTCTCAAACGGAGCCATCAGAACTACACGTCTCACACTGAGCCATCAGAACTACACGTCTCACACGGAGCCATCAGAACTACACGTCTCAAACGGAGCCATCAGAACTACACGTCTCACACTGAGCCATCAGAACTACACGTCTCACACGGAGCCATCAGAACGGCACGTCTCAAACTGAGCCATCAGAACTACACGTCTCACACTGAGCCATCAGAACTACAAGTCTCACACTGAGCCATCAGAACGGCACGTCTCACACTGAGCCATCAGATCTACACGTCTCACACTGAGCCATCAGAAATAAACGTCTCAAACGGAGCCATCAGAACTAAACGTCTCACACTGAGCCATCAGAACTACACGTCTCACACTGAGCCATCAGAACTAAACGTCTCACACTGAGCCATCAGAACTAAACGTCTCACACGGAGCCATCAGAACTACACGTCTCACACTGAGCCATCAGAACTACACGTCTCAAACGGAGCCATCAGAACTACACGTCTCAAACGGAGCCATCAGAACTACACGTCTCACACTGAGCCATCAGAACTACACGTCTCACACGGAGCCATCAGAACGGCACGTCTCAAACGGAGCCATCAGAACTACACGTCTCACACTGAGCCATCAGAACTACACGTCTCACACTGAGCCATCAGAACTAAACGTCTCACACTGAGCCATCAGAACTAAACGTCTCACACGGAGCCATCAGAACTACACGTCTCACACTGAGCCATCAGAACTACACGTCTCAAACGGAGCCATCAGAACTACACGTCTCACACGGAGCCATCAGAACGGCACGTCTCAAACGGAGCCATCAGAACTACACGTCTCACACGGAGCCATCAGAACTACACGTCTCACACGGAGCCATCAGAACTACACGTCTCACACGGAGCCATCAGATCTACACATCTCACACGGAGCCATCAGATCTACACGTCTCACACAGAGCCATCAGATCTACACATCTCACACGGAGCCATCAGATCTACACATCTCACACGGAGCCATCAGATCTACACATCTCACACGGAGCCATCAGATCTACACATCTCACACGGAGCCATCAGATCTACACGTCTCAAACGGAGCCATCAGAACTACACGTCTCAAACGGAGCCATCAGATCTACACGTCTCAAACGGAGCCATCAGAACGGCACGTCTCACACGGAGCCATCAGAACTGCACGTCTCAAACGGAGCCATCAGAACGGCACATCTCAAACGGAGCCATCAGAACTACACGTCTCACACTGAGCCATCAGAACTACACATCTCACACAAAGCCATCAGAACTACACGTCTCACACGGAGCCATCAGAACTACACATCTCACACGGAGCCATCAGAACTACACGTCTCACACGGAGCCA
Source organism: Oncorhynchus nerka (assembly GCF_034236695.1). NCBI lineage: Eukaryota > Metazoa > Chordata > Actinopteri > Salmoniformes > Salmonidae > Oncorhynchus > Oncorhynchus nerka. Next base: position 5,275,749 of record NC_088408.1, on the reverse strand, counting down.
TCAGAACGGCACGGAGCCATCAGAACGGCACATCTCAAACGGAGCCATCAGAACTACACGTCTCACACAGAGCCATCAGAACTACACGTCTCACACGGAGCCATCAGAACGGCACGTCTCACACGGAGCCATCAGAACTGCACGTCTCACACGGAGCCATCAGAACTACACGTCTCACACGGAGCCATCAGAACGGCACGGAGCCATCAGAACGGCACATCTCAAACGGAGCCATCAGAACTACACGTCTCACACGGAGCCATCAGAACTACACGTCTCACACGGAGCCATCAGCACGGCACGTCTCACACGGAGCCATCAGATCGGCACGTCTCACACGGAGCCATCAGATCGGCACGTCTCACACGGAGCCATCAGATCTAAACGTCTCAAACGGAGCCATCAGAACTACACATCTCACACGGAGCCATCAATAGATTACAGCACTTCCCCTAAAAATAGAGGAGGCAGGTGGCAGCGGGAGGAGGTAGAGAACTGGTCTGTCTGCCCAATATAAACGATCACAACTGGAGGATCAGAACTATCTGTCTGCCCAATAGCCATCAAAACTAAATTTCACACGGAGCCATCAGATCTCTACTGAGTTCAGACAGCCACAGAACTACACGACTCACACTGAGCCATCAGACACAACAGCACAGGACTGTAGGTGAGTTAGACAACAGAACAGGGCTGTAGGTGAGTTAGACAACAGAACAGGACTGTAGGTGAGTTAGACAGCAGAAGCACAGGACTGTAGGTGAGTTAGACACAACAGAACAGGACTGCAGGTGAGTTAGACAACAGAACAGGACTGCAGGTGAGTTAGACAACAGAACAGGACTGCAGGTGAGTTAGACAACAGAACAGGACTGTAGGTGAGTTAGACACAACAGAACAGGACTGTAGGTGAGTTAGACACAACAGAACAGGACTGTAGGTGAGTTAGACACAACAGAACAGGACTGTAGGTGAGTTAGACACAACAGAACAGGACTGTAGGTGAGTTAGACACAACAGAACAGGAGCCATCAGTTACACAACTCAACAGGACCATCAGAGTTAGACACAACAGAACAGGACTGTAGGTGAGTTAGACACAACAGAACAGGACTGTAGGTGAGTTAGACACAACAGAACAGGACTGTAGGTGAGTTACATTTACATTTAAGTCATTTAGCAGACGCTCTTATCCAGAGCGACTTACAAATTGGGTAAGACAGCAGAACAGGACTGTAGGTGAGTTAGACAGCAGAACAGGACTGTAGGTGAGTTAGACACAACAGAACAGGACTGCAGGTGAGTTAGACAACAGAACAGGACTGCAGGTGAGTTAGACAACAGAACAGGACTGTAGGTGAGTTAGACAACAGAACAGGACTGTAGGTGAGTTAGACAACAGAACAGGACTGCAGGTGAGTTAGACAACAGAACAGGACTGCAGGTGAGTTAGACAACAGAACAGGACTGCAGGTGAGTTAGACACAACAGAACAGGACTGTAGGTGAGTTAGACAACAGAACAGGACTGTAGGTGAGTTAGACACAACAGAACAGGACTGCAGGTGAGTTAGACACACAGAACAGGACTGTAGGTGAGTTAGACACAACAGAACAGGACTGTAGGTGAGTTAGACAACAGAACAGGACTACAGGTGAGTTAGACACAACAGAACAGGACTGCAGGTGAGTTAGACACAACAGAACAGGACTGCAGGTGAGTTAGACACAAAGAAGGGCACCTATTGGTAGATAAAAAAAAATATATTTTTTTCAAAGCAGACATTTTAATCTCCCTTTGAACAAGGTGAAGTTATTAATTACACTTTGGATGGTGTATCAATACACCCAGTCACTACAAAGATACAGGCGTCCTTCCCTAAAAATACCACTCTCCATATTATCAAGCGTAGTTGTGGCTGCATCATGTTACTGGTATTCTTGTCAATATTAAGGACTGGGGAGGTTTCAGGATAAAAAGACATTGAATGGAGCTAATATAAATTAAAATATAATATTATCAGCAGCCTCAAATCTATACTGTCTGTTACTGGACAAGGTCTCTAGGTTCTCTGGTCTACAGACAGGACTTAGTGTTACACAGGTGATAGAGTCTACAACAGAACAGGACTGGAGGTGGGGATAGACACCACCTGGGGTTGGTGGATACGGCCACCTGGGACATGACTACCACCTGGGGTTGGTGGATGACAACACCGGGGGACTGGTGGATGAGTTACCACCTGGGGGTTGGTGGATGACTGCCACCTGGGGTTGGTGGATGACAGCCTGGGACTGGTGGATGAGTTAGACCACAGAACATGACGGACCTGGGGTTGGTGGATAGGCCACCTGGGACAGGGGATGACAGGACCTGGGGTTGAGTGGATGACAACACCTGGGGTTGGACTGCCAGGTGGGTTAGTGGATGACAACAGTGGATGACAGGACTGGGGTTGGTGGATGACAACAGCCACCGGGGGGTTGGTGGAGTTAGGCCACCTGGGGTTGGTGGATGACAGGCCACCTGGGGTTGAGTGGATGACAACCACCTGGGACTGGTGGATGACGGCCACCTGGGGTTAGACACATGACTGCCACCTGGGGTTGGTGGATGACGAACCTGGGACTGGTGGATGACACCAGAACAGGACTGCAGGGGTTGGTGGATGAACGGCCACCTGGGGTTGGTGGATGACGGCCACCTGGGACTGGGGGGTTATGACGGCCACCTGGGGGTTGGTGGATGACGGCCACCTGGGGTTGGTGGATTAGACACAAAGAAGGGCACCTATTGGGATAAAAAAAAATATATTTTTTTCAAAGGATTTTAATCTCCACCGGGTGAAGTTATTAATGGATGGTGTACAATACACCCAGTCACCAAAGATACAGGGTTGGTGGATAACTAAGAGCCACTCTCCATATTATCAAGGGTTGTGGCTGCATCATGTTATGGATGACGGCCACCTGGGGTTGGTGGATGACGTTAACCTGGGACTGGGGATGGTTTTCCAGGATAAAAAGACACCTTGAATGGAGCCACCTGGGGCAAAATCCTCTCCATGGGGTTATGGATGCAGAACCGGGGTTGGTGGATACGGTCTGGGGTTGGTGGATGATGGCCACTCTTCTCTGGTGGATGACGACCACCTGGGGGTTGGTGGATGACTGCCACCTGGGGTTGGTGGATGACGGCCACCTGGGACTGGTGGATGACGGCCACCGGGGGTTGGTGGATGACGGCCACCTGGGGTTGGTGGATGACGGCCACCTGGGACGGGGGGATGACGGCCACCTGGGGTTGGTGGATGACGGCCACCTGGGGTTGGTGGATGACGGCCACCTGGGGTTGGTGGATGACGGCCACCGGGGGTTGGTGGATGACGGCCACCGGGGGTTGGTGGATGACGGCCACCGGGGGTTGGTGGATGACGGCCACCTGGGGTTGGTGGATGACGGCCACCTGGGGTTGGTGGATGACGGCCACCTGGGACTGGTGGATGACGGCCACCTGGGGGTGGTGGATGACTGCCACCTGGGGTTGGTGGATGACGGCCACCTGGGACTGGTGGATGACGGCCACCGGGGGTTGGTGGATGACGGCCACCTGGGGTTGGTGGATGACGGCCACCTGGGACGGGGGGATGACGGCCACCTGGGGTTGGTGGATGACGGCCACCTGGGGTTGGTGGATGACGGCCACCGGGGGTTGGTGGATGACGGCCACCGGGGTTGGTGGATGACGGCCACCGGGGGTTGGTGGATGACGGCCACCTGGGGTTGGTGGATGACGGCCACCTGGGGTTGGTGGATGACGGCCACCTGGGACTGGTGGATGACGGCCACCGGGGGTTGGTGGATGACGGCCACCTGGGGTTGGTGGATGACGGCCACCTGGGGTTGGTGGATGACGGCCACCTGGGGTTGGTGGATGACGGCCACCGGGGGTTGGTGGATGAC
>NC_088408.1:5186787-5266787 GCF_034236695.1 Oncorhynchus nerka | reverse complement strand
GTGATGTCATTATGGGGTATCGTGATGTCATTATGGGGTATCGTGATGTCATTATGGGGTATTGTGATGTCATGTCATTCTGGGGTATTGTGATGTCATTCTGGGGTATTGTGATGTCATGTCATTCTGGGGTATTGTGATGTCATTCTGGGGTATTGTGTGTAGATTGATGAGGGGAAAAAAACATTTAAATCCATTCTAGAATAGGTCTGCAACCTAACAAAAATTTGGGTTTAAAAAAAAATCTATGGGTCTGAATACATTCCGAAGGCACTGTGTATATCAAACTGTCTCTGGCTCGGACAAGGCTTTCCAAAGGCACTGTGTATATCAAACTGTCTCTGGCTCGGACAAGGCTTTCCGAAGGCACTGTGTATATCAAACTGTCTCTGGCTCGGACAAGGCTTTCCGAAGGCACTGTGTATATCAAACTGTCTCTGGCTCGGACAAGGCTTTCCGAAAGGCACTGTGTATATCAAACTGTCTCTGGCTCGGACAAGGCTTTCCGAAGGCACTGTGTATATCAAACTGTCTCTGGGTCGGACAAGGCTTTCCGAAGGCACTGTGTATCTCAAACTGTCTCTGGCTCGGACAAGGCTTTCCAAAGGCACTGTGTATATCAAACTGTCTCTGGCTCGGACAAGGCTCAAACTGTCTCTGGCTCGGACAAGGCTTTCCGAAGGCACTGTGTATATCAAACTGTCTCTGGCTCGGACAAGGCTTTCCGAAGGCACTGTGTATATCAAACTGTCTCTGGCTCGGACAAGGCTTTCTGAAGGCACTGTGTATATCAAACTGTCTCTGGCTCGGACAAGGCTTTCCGAAGGCACTGTGTATATCAAACTGTCTCTGGCTCGGACAAGGCTTTCCGAAGGCACTGTGTATATCATACTGTCTCTGGCTCGGACAAGGCTTTCCAAAGGCACTGTGTATATCATACTGTCTCTGGCTCGGACAAGGCTTTCCAAAGGCACTGTGTATATCAAACTGTCTCGGACAAGGCTTTCCGAAGGCACTGTGTATATCAAACTGTCTCTGGCTCGGACAAGGCTTTCCAAAGGCACTGTGTATATCAAACTGTCTCTGGCTCGGACAAGGCTTTCCGAAGGCACTGTGTATATCAAACTGTCTCTGGCTCGGACAAGGCTTTCCTAAGGCACTGTGTATATCAAACTGTCTCTGGCTCGGACAAGGATTTACATACCTTTTCAATAACTAAACTACATCCCTGTACGCTGCTGGTGATCAAAGTTTCTCAGACAGTGAATAGTTATTTAGGGAAACCAAACTAAAATCAGGTGTCGTTACGTTGTAGATAGTCTCCCATATTTCCAGTACTACTTTTATTACTGCATTAACATTGACGCTTGTCCTCTTGTTGGGGACAAGTACAAAAATAAAATAAAAAATCCCTATTAAACAATACCTCCGATCAGAAGTCAACCTTGGAATAATATTCCAATCAATATTTAATGTACAGTACCAGTCAAATGTTTGGACACACCTACTCTACTCATTCCAGGGGTTTTCTTTATTTGTACAATTTTTTACATTGTAGAATAATGGTGAAGACATCAAAATGATGAAATATCACATATGGAATCATGTAGTAACCAAAAATAAATAAAAAAAATCAAAATATATTTTATATTTGAGATTCTTCCACCCTTTGCCTTGGTGACAGCTTTGCACACTCTTGGCATTCTCTCAACCAGCTTCACGAGGTAGTCACCTGGAATGCATTTCATTTAATGTGTGCCTTGTTCATTAAAAGTAAAAAATGGGGGAATTTTTTCCCTTCCTATTAACGTGTTTGAGCCAATCAGTTGTGTTGTGACAAGGTAATGGTGGTATACAGAAGATAACCCTATTTGGTAAAAGACCAAGTCCATATTATGGCAAGAACAGATCAAATAAGCAAAGGAATGACAGTCCATCATTACTTTCAGACATTACTTTTTTCCCAACACCTCCTTCCTTCTTCCCTGTCTCCTCCCCCCGCCTTCTCCCCTCCTGCCTTTTCCCCCTGCCTCCCGCTCCCACCTACTCCCTTCTCCCCCTCCTGCCTTCCCATTTCCTCCTCCTGCCCCCCCCTCCATCTTCCCTCACCACAAGAGAAATCACATGCTCTTGCTTCTGGTATCATAGAGGACTTCTGGTCACTTCTAAATGAAGGTGCGTTGGCTGCTGTAATGTAGCTTCCATTTCTCCCCATCCTCCTTCCCCAGCCCCTCCTCTACCCCCCACCACCAAGACCACTACCCCATCCTCCTTCCCCAGCCCCCTCCTCTACCCCCCACCACCAAGACCACTACCCCCATCCTCCTTCCCCAGCCCCCCTCCTCTACCCCCCACCACCAAGACCACTACCCCCAGCCTCTCTCTTCTCTGTCCACCTCCCCTCTCCTCCTCCTTCCCCAGCCCCCTCCTCTACCCCCCACCACCAAGACCACTACCCCCATCCTCTCTCTTCTCTGGCCACCCCCTCTCCTCCTCCTCCCCCAGCCCCCTCCTCTACACCCCACCACCAAGACCACCACCCCCATCCTCTCTCTTCTCTGGCCACCCCCCTCTCCTCCTCCTCCCCCAGCCCCCTCCTCTACCCCCACCACCAAGACCACTACCCCCATCCTCTCTCTTCTCTGGCCACCCCCTCTCCTCCTCCAGCCCCCTCTACCCCCCACCACCAAGACCACTACCCCCATCCTCTCTCTTCTCTGGCCACCCCCTCTCCTCCTCCTCCTCCCCAGCCCCTCCTCTACCCCCCACCACCAAGACCACCACCCCCATCCTCTCTCTTCTCTGGCCACCCCCTCTCCTCCTCCTCCCCCCAGCCCCCTCCTCTACCCCCCACCACCAAGACCACCACCCCCATCCTCTCTCTTCTCTGTCCACCTCCCCAGCCTGGTTGATTTATTTCTCCTTCCTCTCCAGCCACTCCGCCTGTCCCCCACCCCACCTGGCCCCCACTCCGCCTGTCCCCCACCCCACCTGGCCCCCAGCCAGTCCAGTCCCGGTCACTACATAAGCGTGAAATAGCCGACGAGGCTGCAACGACTCCAGTGGCTACAGAGCCACACGGCATTAGCTGGAGTAAAACCTTCCTGCCGCTGTCGTCGCCCGGCGACCGGTGAAAAATGTCCTGTGATTGGCTAATTAATCAGTCAAAAGGGGAGCGATGCGGCCTGTTACTGGTGGGACCGGAGCGGGTGCCCACAGAGGGCCTGCTGATAAATAGTCTCCCTGCCGATTCATACATCAACAAAAGTTAGTCATTTTTCTAAAGCCCAAGGCTGGCTGTGAAAGGTAGGGAAGGGAGAGGTATCGCCGCCGAATCAAACCAAACCAGTTTTCATTTCTCTCTTTCGCTCATTTTATAGATTTTTGTTGTTGTTGTTGATTGTGGAAAAAGGGGGCTTCTCTACTCGACAGACAATTTTGTTTTGAAAATGTCTCACTTTAAAAAAAAAATCTTGTGTCATTTCTCTCTTTGAAGAGAGAGCGCTCTCTTTTTTTTTTGCTGAGCCTAGTCTTGGAATAAAAAGCCTGCTGAATCTCCAGAATTTCATCTATGTGCGGGAAACCAGCCCCGTGTAGTTCATGCAGATTAGGGGAGGCAGGTAGCCTAGTGGTTAGAGCGTTGGGCCAGTAACCGAAAGGGTTGCTAGCTCAAATCCCCGAGCTGACAAGGTAAAAATCTGTCGTTCTGCCCCCTGAACAAGGCAGTTTAACCCACTGTTCCCCGGTAGACAGTCATTGAAAATGAGAATTTGTTCTTCACTGACTTGCCTAGTTAAACTAATAAAAACGTGTCTGGGATGTATTTAAACTGCCTTTTGACTGTTGTTGATCTACCTGCAGGTGTCTTACAGGTGTCTTTGTTTCAGCACGGGGGGGGTAAACAGTACACCCCCATAGGGTCATGAATAACACAAAGAAACCCCACTGCTCGGTCTGAATTCATTTCAAAAACAAAATGATGGTTATAGAGTTTTGGCTAGGCGCCTGCAACCCACTATTCATTCTGGCCTTGTTTTCCTCAATCAGCGAACTCCTCCAGCACTATAGGAATTGTCATCAAATATATATATATAGCTTGTATACAGAACAGGTTAGAATTGACAGACCCCCCCCAAAAAAAAAAAAAAAAACATTATTGGACTTTGAAATGGCGAACCCATCCATCATTTCAGACTCATCTGTATTTTTGAGGTAAACTACTACCTGGCAATATCAACGTTTCATCATCATCATCATCATCAGAATATAGAATGCCCCTGGTCGATGGTAATGAATAGGTCTAGCAGTTAGTTAGTTAGTAGGCTGGCTGCGTGCATTGGCCTGGTTCCTAGGGTCAACTAGGTTCCAGCCAGGCGGCCGGTACGGAGTACTTCTCTTGGGGTTGAGTCGACCTCCCTGCCCTCTCCCACTCCCACTCCCTGCTCCGCCACAAAGAGGCCAGGCTCCAGCCCTGTCGCTGGTCACCTGTTGGCTGGTTATTCTGCCCACGCCTGTCCACATGAAGGATCACTCGTCAGCGTGGAGGGGAGGGGTCCCTGGTGACGTTGTCTTCAGGAAAAAGGAGGATATGGACCGGGTGGTGTAGGGGTGTGTGAGGCAGAGCAGGTTGGGGGTTCATGGACTACGGGCAGAGCGAGAACAGGGTACCGGGCATTTGGCAGATGCTGGCGGTGTGGCAAACAGGGCGTCTGGGAAGGGACAGGCGGAGTCTACAGAGACGCAGAGCTGCTGGGAAGGGACAGGCGGAGTCTACAGAGACGCAGGGCTGCTGGGAAGGGACAGGCAGAGTCTACAGAGACGCAGAGCTGCTGGGAAGGGACAGGCGGAGTCTACAGAGACGCAGGGCTGCTGGGAAGGGACAGGCAGAGTCTACAGAGACGCAGAGCTGCTGGGAAGGGACAGGCGGAGTCTACAGAGACGCAGGGCGTCTGGGAAGGGACAGGCGGAGTCTACAGAGACGCAGGGCGTCTGGGAAGGGACAGGCGGAGTCTACAGAGACGCAGGGCTGCTGGGAAGGGACAGGCGGAGTCTACAGAGACGCAGGGCGTCTGGGAAGGGACAGGCGGAGTCTACAGAGACGCATGGCTGCTGGGAAGGGACAGGCGGAGTCTACAGAGACGCAGGGCGTCTGGGAAGGGACAGGCGGAGTCTACAGAGACGCAGAGCTGCTGTGAAGGGACAGGCGGAGTCTACAGAGACGCAGGGCGTCTGGGAAGGGACAGGCGGAGTCTACAGAGACGCAGAGCGTCTGGGAAGGGACAAGCGGAGTCTACAGAGACGCAGGGCGTCTGGGAAGGGACAGGCGGAGTCTACAGAGACGCAGGGCGTCTGGGAAGGGACAGGCGGAGTCTACAGAGACGCAGGGCTTGAAAACATCGCTGTCTTTTTCCTCCATTACAAAACATGTGATTCGTCTACAGTAGAACTACCCAGAGTCCTCCACTACAGTAGAACTACCCAGAGTCTACCACTACAGTAGAATTACCCAGAGTCTACCACTACAGTAGAACTACCCAGAGTCCTCCACTACAGTCTACAGTAGAACTACCCAGAGTCTACCACTACAGTAGAACTACCCAGAGTCCTCCACTACAGTAGAACTACCCAGAGTCTACCACTACAGTAGAACTACCCAGAGTCTACCACTACAGTAGAACTACCCAGAGTCTACCACTACAGTAGAACTACCCAGAGTCTTCCACTATAGTAGAACTACCCAGAGTCTACCACTACAGTAGAAATACCCAGTCTTCCACTACAGTAGAACTACCCAGAGTCTTCCACTACAGTAGAACTACCCAGAGTCCTCCACTACAGTAGAACTACCCAGAGTCTACCACTACAGTAGAACTACCCAGAGTCCTCCACTAGTCTACAGTAGAACTACCCAGAGTCTACCACTACAGTAGAACTACCCAGAGTCTTCCACTACAGTAGAACTACCCAGAGTCTACCACTACAGTAGAACTACCCAGAGTCTACCACTACAGTAGAACTACCCAGAGTCTACCACTATAGTAGAACTACCCAGAGTCTACCACTACAGTAGAACTACCCAGAGTCTACCACTACAGTAGAACTACCCAGAGTCTACCACTACAGTAGAACTACCCAGAGTCTACCACTACAGTAGAACTACCCAGAGTCTACCACTACAGTAGAACTACCCAGAGTCTACCACTACAGTAGAACTACCCAGAGTCTACCACTACAGTAGAACTACCCAGAGTCTACCACTACAGTAGAACTACCCAGAGTCTACCACTACAGTAGAACTACCCAGAGTCTACCACTACAGTAGAACTACCCAGAGTCTACCACTACAGTAGAACTACCCAGAGTCTACCACTACAGTAGAACTACCCAGAGTCTTCCACTACAGTAGAACTACCCAGAGTCTTCCACTACAGTAGAACTACCCAGAGTCTACCACTACAGTAGAACTACCCAGAGTCTACCACTACAGTAGAACTACCCAGAGTCTACCACTACAGTAGAACTACCCAGAGTCCTCCACTACAGTAGAAATACCCAGAGTCCTCCACTACAGTCTACAGTAGAACTACCCAGAGTCCTCCACTACAGTAGAAATACCCAGAGTCCTCCACTACAGTCTACAGTAGAACTACCCAGAGTCTACCACTACAGTAGAACTACCCAGAGTCCTCCACTACAGTCTACAGTAGAACTACCCAGAGTCCTCCACTACAGTGTTTATTTTAAATCACTAACATTGGAAAGACTTCAGAAACATTTCTAGTGGTATGGCCAACCTAACTAATATGATATTAGAATGTTCCTGGTCTTGTGTGTGTAAATTTAGTCCGTCCGGTCCAGCGTTGAATTTGTGTGTGTGTGTGTGTGTGTGTGTGTGTGTGTGTGTGTGATAAGCTGATATACATGCGAAAAGGGCTGAGAGTGACTGGTAGCAGGAATATAGAAATACTAATGGTAATATATACAGTTGAAGTTTACATACACTAAGTTGACTGTGCCTTTAAACAGATTGGAAAATTCCAGAAAATGATGTCACGGCTTTAGAAGCTTCTGATAGGCTAATTGACATCATTTGAATCAATTGAAGTTGTATCTGTGGATGTATTTCAAGGCCGACCTTCGAACTCAGCGCCTCTTTGCAAGACCTCAGAAAAATAATTGTAGACCTCAAGTCTGGTTCATCCTTGGGAGCAATTTCCAAACACCTGACGGTACCACGTTCATCTGTACAAACAATAGGACGCAAGTATAAACACCATGGGTCCACGCAGCCGTCATACCGCTCAGGAAGGAGACGCGTTCTCGCTCTCCTAGAGATGAACGTACTTTGGTGCGAAAAGTGCATATCAATCCCAGAACAACCGCAAAGGACCTTGTGAAAATGCTGGAGGAAACAGGTACAAAAGTATCTATATCCACAGTAAAACAAGTCCTATATCGACATCACCTGAAAGGCCGCTCAGCAAGGTAGAAGCAACTGCTCCAAAACCGCCATAAAAAAACAGACTACGGTTTGCAACTGCACATGGGGACAAAGATTGTACTTTTTGGAGACGCTTGCAAGCCGAAGAACATCATCCCAACCGTGAAGCACGGGGGTGGCAGCATCATGTTGTGGGGGTGCTTTGCTGCAGGAGGGACTGGTGCACTTCATAAAATAGATGGCATCATGAGGAGGAAAATGATGTGGATATATTGAAACAACATCTCAAGACATCAGTCAGGAAGTTAACTTCTTGCTCCTACCCTCTACTTTTTTGAACATTTTGTTAAAAATCGCGCAACATTTCAGCACCCTGCTACTCATGCCAGGAATATAGTACGTTCATATGGTTAGAATGTGTGTATAGGAAACCCTCGGACGTTTTTAAAACTGGTTAAATCACGACTGTGGCTATTACATAACGTGCGTTACATCGGAAAGCGCAGGAAAACCTGATCACAGAAAATGGAAATAAATATCCTTGCGCCACTTCCAGCAATTGTTAACAGTGAGCCGAATTAGATAAGACCGAGCATTCAACTCCCACAGCATCCCCATGTAGTCGAGTATCTTGTGAATTTAATCATCTTTGATTCTTGGTTGAACCGAAAGAGGGGCACTGCTTACCTCCGGTCTCCGCCCAGATCATTCCGGAAGAGCTCTCTCCTGAAATTTTTTCCAAGACGACAGCTAATGATATGTACATCGCCTACGGATGATTTTTATCGCTTATTAACGTTTACTAATACCTAAAGTAGCATTACAAACGTATTTCGAAGTGTTTTGTGAAAGTTTATCGTCTACTTTTTGAATTTTAAAAAATGACGTTACGTTGTGAAATCGCTGTTTTTTTCGTTTATCACACAGTCTACATATAACGATATCTTGGCTTTATATGGCCCGATTTAATCGAAATAAAGACCCAATAGTGTTTATGGGACATCTAGGAGTGCCAACAAAGAAGATGGTGAAAGGTAATGACTGTTTTCTATTTTATTGTGCGGTTTGTGTAACGCCGAAATGCTAATTATTTTGTTTACGTCCCCTGCTGTGCTTTTCTGTTGTAGTGTATTGGTGCATGCTATCAGATAATAGCTTCTCATGCTGTCGCCGAAAAGCATTTTAAAAATATGACTTGTTGCCTGGATTCACAACGAGTGTAGCTTTAATTTGATACCCTGCATGTGTATTTTAATGAACTTTTGACTTTTAACTAATACTATTAGCATTTAGCGTAGCACATTTGCATTTCCAGAGCTCTAGTTGGGACGCAAGCGTCCCAGGTAGAGGTATGAGGTTAAAGCTTGGTCGCAAATGGGTCTTCCAAATGGACAATGACCACAAGCATACTTCCAAAGTTGTGGCAAAATGGCTGAGCGAGCAACGAGGCCTACAAACCTGACTCAGTTACACCAGCTCTGTCAGGAGGAATGGGCCACAATTCACCCAACTTATTGTGGGAAACTTGTGGAAGGCTTCCTGAAACGTTTGACCCAAGTTAAACAATTTAAAGGCAATGCTACCAAATACTAATTGAGTGTATGTAAACTTCTGACCCACTGGGAATGTGATGAAAGAAAAAGCTGAAATGAATCATTCTCTCTACTATTATTCTTAAAATAAAGTGGTGATCCTAACTGACGTAAAACAGGGAATTTTTACTAGGATTAAATGTCAGGAATTCTGATAAACTGAGTTTAAATGTATTTGGCTAAGGTGTATGTAAACTTCCGACTTCAACTGCACACGGAAACAGGGCTGATCGTGACCGGTAGCAGGAAATAACGAAATACTTCAAAGTACTTAAAAAGTATTTAAAAGTAATATACTAAAAACCGTCCTACCTCACTGCTACCAACACATCTCCTGGCCACTAGGGGGAGCGAAAACTTTAGACCGCTTTTATTCGACCCACAGAAACACATACAAGCCCCTCCCTCTTTCCTCACTTCAGCAAATCGGACCAGGACTCCATTCTCCTGCTTCCTGTTTTACAAACAAAAGTTCAAACAGGAAGTACAGAGTGATGCGCTCAATATGGAAGCAGTCGGACAAAGCAGACGCGAGGCCACAAGTCTGTTTTTTGCTAGTACCGACTGGGATATTTCCTGGGATTCATCCGATAACGAACTTCATCAATAGACGATGTCGTCCCCACAGTGACTATAAGAACGTATCCCAACCAAAAACCATGGATCACGGGCAATATCCGCGCTGGGCTAAAAGCTAGCGCTACTGCTTACAAGGACCGGTACTAGGGCTGATCCCAATTAGTCAACTGGTCAATTGTTTGGACACACCTACTCATTCAAGGGTTTTTCTTGGTTTCTATATTTTTTACTATTTTTTACTTTGTACCCTGCCTTCATGTACACATCCTTCTCAAATACCTTATTATTATCTATCCTGATGCCTAGTCACTTTACCCTGCCTTCATGTACATATCTACCTCAAATACCTTATTATCTATCCTGATGTCTAGTCACTTTACCCTGCCTTCATGTACATATCTACCTCAAATACCTTATTATTATCTATCCTGATGTCTAGTCACTTTACCCTGCCTTCATGTACATATCTACCTCAAATACCTTATTATCTATCCTGATGTCTAGTCACTTTACCCTGCCTTCATGTACATATCTACCTCAAATATCTCGGTAGCAGGATAAATACGGTAATATTTACGGTAATCAATAGAGAGCAGTGTAGGAGTGAGGGTTTATGTGAGTGTGAGTGAGGGTTTATGTAAGTGAGGGTTTATGCGAGTGTGAGTGTATGTGAGTGAGGGTTTAGGTGAGTGTGATTGAGGGTTTATGTGAGTGTGAGTGAGGGTTTATGCGAGTGTGAGTGTATGTGTTTGAGGGTTTATGTGAGTGTGAGTTTATGTGAGTGAGTGTTTATGTGAGTGTGAGTGAGGGTTATGTGAGTGAGGGTTTAGGTGAGTGTGAGTGAGGGTTTATGCGAGTGTGAGTGAGGGTTTATGCGAGTGTGAGTGTGGGTTTATGCGAGTGTGAGTGTGGGTTTATGCGAGTGAGGGTTTAGGTGAGTGTGAATGTTTATGTGAGTGAGGGTTTAGGTGAGTGTGAATGTTTATGTGAGTGAGGGTTTAGGTGAGTGTGAATGTTTATGTGAGTGTGAGTGAGGGTTTATGTGAGTGTGAGTGAGGGTTTATGTGAGTGAGGGTTATGTGAGTGACAGTGAAGGCGTGTGTCTGACTGGGTAGAGACTTGTGGATAGACAGAGTCAGGCAGACAGTGTGTATAGTCTGTGGGAGAAGGAGCGCGACACTTCTTCTTAGCCATTTAACTTACAGCCAGAGGGGACAGAAGCTGTTTAGGAGCCTGTTGGTCTGAGCACCAGGTCCATGTTCTGTTACTGTAGAACAGCTTACTGGATCGGGGTGTTTAGGAGCCTGTTGGTCTGAGCACCAGGTCCATGTTCTGTTACTGTAGAACAGCTTACTGGATCGGGGTGTTTAGGAGCCTGTTGGTCTGAGCACCAGGTCCATGTTCTGTTACTGTAGAACAGCTTACTGGATCGGGGTGTTTTGTCCCATTGGCTGTGTTAGGAATTTGTTATGTAATTGAGACGAAAATGCCCAATGCACTGTAGTGTCTGTTTGGTTTAGTAAAGCAGGCGATGCTTGTGGTGTGGACTGCATTGTTTAGCAGTCTGAGTGTGTGTGTGTGTGTGTGTGTGTGTTTGGGCAGTGTTGTGTTTGTTGTGAAGGCTAGGAGCTCTAATTTGCTCTCAGATTGCAACTAATTGCGTGAAACAAAAGGACAGCCTCTCCAAGTGCGTCCATTGACAAGGGCCCTCCGAGCACCTCGGAGAACAAGAGCCTGTGACCCCCCCCCCCCCACCCACCCACCACCACCAGCTCTCGCCCTCCGACCACCTCGGAGAACAAGAGCCTGTGACCCTCCCCCCACCCACCACCACCACCAGCTCTCTCGGTGGCACCCACCAAACTGAGCCAACTCTCTGACACATACAGATTAGCCCCGGGGTAAAAGAGAGAAAGAGAAAAGCGTTTGTCTCTTGGTTACTGGTCTAAAATGGAATGCAAAGGGGGTAATTACAGACACGGAGATGCAGCGAACAGCCTAACGACGATCATCGAGATCCCATTGGTTGGTTACACACACACACACACACACTTCCAATCACTGCCTCTTTGATGTAATCAATCACAGAGGGTAATGTAAACACTGGGGAGTATTTTTTGTTATTCTCTCAACCAGCTTCATGAGGTAGTCACCTGGAATCCTTTCAAGTTAATTTAAGTTAATTTGTGGAATTTCTTTCCTTCTTAATGTGTTTGAGCCAATCAGTTGTGTTGTGACAAGGTAGGGGTGGTATACAGAATATACTTAGAAAGTTTATTCAAGTGCAGTCGCAAAAACCATCAAGTGCTATGATGTAACTCTCATGAGGACCGCCACAGGAAAGGAAGACCCAGAGTTACCTCTGCTGCAGAGGATAAGTTCATTAGAGTTAACTGGCTCTCATGAGGACCGCCACAGGAAAGAAAGACCCAGAGTTACCTCTGCTGCAGAGGATAAGTTCATTAGAGTTACCAGCCTCAGAAATTGCAGCCCAAACAAATGCTTCCCAGAGTTCAAGTAACAGACACATCTCAACATCAACTGTTCAGAGGAGACTGTGTGAATCAGGCCTTCATGGTCGAATTGCTGCAAAGAAACCACTACTGAAGGACACCAACAAGAAGAGACTTGATTGGGCCAAGAAACACGAGCAATGGACATTAGACCGATGGAGATCTTTCCTTGGTCTGATGAGTCCAAATGAGATTTTTGGTTCCAACCGCCGTGTCTTTGTGAGACGCAGAGTGGGTGAACGGATGATCATTGCATGTGTGGTTCCCACCGTGAAGCATGGAGGAGGAGGAGGTGTGGGGGTGCTTTGCTGGTGACACTGTCTGTGATTTATTTTTAATTCAAGGTACACTTAACCAGCATGGCTGCCACAGCATTCTGCAGCGATACACCATCCAATCTGATTTGGCCTTAGTGGGACTATCATTTGTTTTTCAACAGAACAATAACCCAACACACCTCCAGACTGTGTAAGGGCTATTTGACCAAGAAGGAGAGTGATGGAGCGCTGCATCAGATGACCTGGCCTCCACAATCCCATGACTTCAAACCAATTGCGATGGTTTGGGATGAGATGGACCGCAGAGTGAAGGAAATGCAGCCAACAAGTGCTCAGCATATGTGGGAACTCCTTCGAGACTGTCAGAAAATCATTCCAGGTGAAGCTGGTTGAGAGAATGCCAAGAGTGTGCAAAGCAGTCATCAAGGCAAAGGGTGGCCATTTGAAGAATCTCAAATACATTTAGATTTGTTTAACACTTTCTTGGTTACTACATGATTCCATATGTGTTATTTCATAGTTTTGATTTCTTAATTATTATACTACAATGTAGAAAATGGTAAACATTTAAAATAAACCTTGAAATGCACTATTGGTTAAGGGCTTGTAAGTAAGCGTTTCATGCTAAAGTCTACACTTGATGTACTCGGCGCAATTGGCAAATAAAGTTTGATTTGATTTGAATGAGTAGGTGTGTCCAAACTTTTTACTGGTACTGTAAAAATAAATAAATAACAATAACCAAAAATATATATATTATATATATAAAATATTATATATAAAATATTATATACACACATACATACACAAAAATACAAAAACAATCATTGCAAACACAAATAAAACATCACAAATCACCCAGAAAAACTAGAACTGTATTCTGAATTCTGTTCCAGCAATACGGTGCATTGAAACTAAAAGCAGATTTACGTCGCTCTGTGGAGACCCTCGGAACCTCAAGAGTTAACCAATCCTGTCAACAGGTTAGGTAACTCAGGTATCCCATCCTGTCAACAGGTTAGGTAACTCAGGTATCCCATCCTGTCAACAGGTTAGGTAACTCAGGTATCCCATCCTGTCAACAGGTTAGGTAACTCAGGTGTCCCATCCTGTCAACAGGTTAGGTAACTCAGGTATCCCATCCGGTCAACAGGTTAGGTAACTCAGGTGTCCCATCCTGTCAACAGGTTAGGTAACTCAGGTGTCCCATCCTGTCAACAGGTTAGGTAACTCAGGTGTCCCATCCTGTCAACAGGTTAGGTAACTCAGGTGTCCCATCCTGTCAACAGGTTAGGTAACTCAGGTATCCCATCCTGTCAACAGGTTAGGTAACTCAGGTGTCCCATCCTGTCAACAGGTTAGGTAACTCAGGTGTCTGATCCTGTCAACAGGTTAGGTAACTCAGGTGTCCCATCCTGTCAACAGGTTAGGTAACTCAGGTGACCCATCCTGTCAACAGGTTAGGTAACTCAGGTGTCCCATCCTGTCAACAGGTTAGGTAACTCAGGTGTCCCATCCTGTCAACAGGTTAGGTAACTCAGGTATCCCATCCTGTCAACAGGTTAGGTAACTCAGGTGTCCCATCCTGTCAACAGGTTAGGTAACTCAGGTATCCCATCCTGTCAACAGGTTAGGTAACTCAGGTATCCCATCCGGTCAACAGGTTAGGTAACTCAGGTATCCCATCCTGTCAACAGGTTAGGTAACTCAGGTGTCCCATCCTGTCAACAGGTTAGGTAACTCAGGTATCCCATCCTGTCAACAGGTTAGGTAACTCAGGTATCCCATCCGGTCAACAGGTTAGGTAACTCAGGTGTCCCATCCTGTCAACAGGTTAGGTAACTCAGGTGTCCCATCCTGTCAACAGGTTAGGTAACTCAGGTGTCCCATCCTGTCAACAGGTTAGGTAACTCAGGTGTCCCATCCTGTCAACAGGTTAGGTAACTCAGGTGTCCCATCCTGTCAACAGGTTAGGTAACTCAGGTGTCCCATCCTGTCAACAGGTTAGGTAACTCAGGTGTCCCATCCTGTCAACAGGTTAGGTAACTCAGGTGTCTGATCCTGTCAACAGGTTAGGTAACTCAGGTATCCCATCCTGTCAACAGGTTAGGTAACTCAGGTATCCCATCCTGTCAACAGGTTAGGTAACTCAGGTATCCCATCCTGTCAACAGGTTAGGTAACTCAGGTGTCCCATCCTGTCAACAGGTTAGGTAACTCAGGTATCCCATCCTGTCAACAGGTTAGGTAACTCAGGTGTCCCATCCTGTCAACAGGTTAGGTAACTCAGGTGTCCCATCCTGTCAACAGGTTAGGTAACTCAGGTGTCCCATCCTGTCAACAGGTTAGGTAACTCAGGTGTCCCATCCTGTCAACAGGTTAGGTAACTCAGGTGTCCCATCCTGTCAACAGGTTAGGTAACTCAGGTGTCCCATCCTGTCAACAGGTTAGGTAACTCAGGTGTCCCATCCTGTCAACAGGTTAGGTAACTCAGGTGTCCCATCCTGTCAACAGGTTAGGTAACTCAGGTGTCCCATCCTGTCAACAGGTTAGGTAACTCAGGTGTCCCATCCTGTCAACAGGTTAGGTAACTCAGGTGTCCCATCCTGTCAACAGGTTAGGTAACTCAGGTGTCCCATCCTGTCAACAGGTTAGGTAACTCAGGTGTCCCATCCTGTCAACAGGTTAGGTAACTCAGGTGTCCCATCCTGTCAACAGGTTAGGTAACTCAGGTGTCCCATCCTGTCAACAGGTTAGGTAACTCAGGTTAGTCCCATCCTGTCAACAGGTTAGGTAACTCAGGTGTCCCATCCTGTCAACAGGTTAGGTAACTCAGGTGTCCCATCCTGTCAACAGGTTAGGTAACTCAGGTGTCCCATCCTGTCAACAGGTTAGGTAACTCAGGTGTCCCATCCTGTCAACAGGTTAGGTAACTCAGGTGTCCCATCCTGTCAACAGGTTAGGTAACTCAGGTGTCCCATCCTGTCAACAGGTTAGGTAACTCAGGTATCCCATCCTGTCAACAGGTTAGGTAACTCAGGTGTCCCATCCTGTCAACAGGTTAGGTAACTCAGGTGTCCCATCCTGTCAACAGGTTAGGTAACTCAGGTGTCCCATCCTGTCAACAGGTTAGGTAACTCAGGTGTCCCATCCTGTCAACAGGTTAGGTAACTCAGGTGTCCCATCCTGTCAACAGGTTAGGTAACTCAGGTGTCCCATCCTGTCAACAGGTTAGGTAACTCAGGTGTCCCATCCTGTCAACAGGTTAGGTAACTCAGGTGTCCCATCCTGTCAACAGGTTAGGTAACTCAGGTGTCCCATCCTGTCAACAGGTTAGGTAACTCAGGTATCTATACTTTAACAGTCAAGGTCTTATTCTAAATTCAAATCTGCTGCTGATGGTCCTCATGAGCTGGACTGGTCTGACTGGTCTGACTGGTCTGACTGGTCTGACTGGTCTGACTGGTCTCTGTGTTTTGATATGAAGTCCACATCACCCACTAAATGAACTTATCATTTTTTGCGGGTTTCAAGCTAGTAATGTATAAATATGTATCTTTAAAATGTAATTATGACACAGCCAATGAATATATAGCACCATTTTGGATTTCACCTCCCCCCCATCGCATAACCAAATGGTTTTGACCGTTTAGAAGTTTGAACGGAGTGAGGAAGTCCCCCCCCCCCCGCAGTGGTTTTACCCAATCATCTTCCAGAGGACATGATCATATTTCTCACCAGAAACGGATTCATGGCAAAAGAAGCAAATCCCATACACTGTGTAGGTCTAACTGAAGGAGAAGGGGCGGGGTGGGTGGATGGAGGGAAGGGGAGGTTGGTGTGCGCCGGTTTCCCTGTCCTCCCACGCCAGGCCTATGAGGGATGGGTGGATGGAGGGGAGGGGAGGTTTCCCTGTCCTCCCACGCCAGGCCTATGAGGGATGGGTGGATGGAGGGGAGGGGAGGTTTCCCTGTCCTAACCCTAACCCTATGAGGGATGGGCCGGCGACCCTTCTCTCCTCTCCCAGCGACCCTTCTCCACTCATCAGGGACAGACAGCTGGGCCGAGCGGCTCTGATCCATACACCCTGGCTATCGCCAGATTTATTATCAGGACAGGACAATGAGGCCACAGTCACATAATTAACCAACCTCCCCAATATTGGCCAGACATTATTGGAAAATGGTACTGCTGGCTTCTTATTATTTATTTTTTTAAATACAAAAAAATAACTACATTTGTCAGTCTTTCAATTGACCTGGGACCAACAGGCAAATTGGGGGAATTCAGAATAGACTGAAGGCCATCTGCATTGAGGTTGGACTGATAGAAATCAGAATAGACTGAAGGCCATCTGCATTGAGGTTGGACTGATAGAAATCAGAATAGACTGAAGGCCATCTGCATTGAGGTTGGACTGATAGAAATCAGAATAGACTGAAGGCCATCTGCATTGAGGTTGGACTGATAGAAATCAGAATAGACTGAAGGCCATCTGCATTGAGGTTGGACTGATAGAAATCAGAATAGACTGAAGGCCATCTGCATTGAGGTTGGACTGATAGAAATCAGAATAGACTGAAGGCCATCTGCATTGAGGTTGGACTGATAGAAATCAGAATAGACTGAAGGCCATCTGCATTGAGGTTGGACTGATAGAAATCAGAATAGACTGAAGGCCATCTGCATTGAGGTCGGACTGATAGAAATCAGAATAGACTGAAGGCCATCTGCATTGAGGTTGGACTGATAGAAATCAGAATAGACTGAAGGCCATCTGCATTGAGGTTGGACTGATAGAAATCAGAATAGAAGACAGTTCTCATTAAATAATTAATCAACCATTAACATCATCGCTAACGGCGACACAAAGTGGAGACAAGCGCACACACACACACACACACACACACACACACACACACACACACACACACACACACAGACACACACACACACATTCCAGAAAGTTGGAGGTAAATATTATATCACTGATGCATTTTTGTCTTATGACCTCGAGCTAAAATAAAATAAAATAACATATAAAATACAGATTTGTCTAATTCTGTTTTAAAATGTCTGGATTCAGTGAGTCCACGTTCTCCATAAAGCTCCACAAGTTTTCATTTAGGACGGGCCTCTACCGACCTGGCCTCTAGGGGTCACGGGACATGGGGAGGAGACGGTGGTGGTGTTGCCGGTGAGTTGTAGGGATGTAGATACGGGCTGGTTAGGGTTTCAGTCACAACGGGACATCTGGTCTTACCTCTTCCTGGTCCTCGGCTATGCGCTTCGTCCCCCTCTTCCCAAAGATACAGGCCAGGTCTGTCTGGCTGCGGCTGGACAGGTCCTTCCCTAGAAGGAGCAGGTCAGGGTTAGATACAAAGAGACAAAGATACACAGAGAGACAGAGAGAGAGAGACAGAGATACACAGAGAGAGAGAGACAGAGAGACAGACAGAGAGAGAGAGAGGAGAGGTGTTTTATAAGGCTGAGGTAATACAGACAGAGGAGGAGAGGTGTTTTATAAGGCTGAGGTATTACAGACAGAGGAGAGGTGTTTTATAAGGCTGAGGTATTACAGACAGAGAGAGGAGAGGTGTTTTATAAGGCTGAGGTATTACAGACAGAGAGGCTGAGGAGACAGGTGTTTTATAAGGCTGAGGTATTACAGACAGAGGAGAGGTGTTTTATAAGGCTGAGGTATTACAGACAGAGAGAGGAGAGGTGTTTTATAAGGCTGAGGTATTACAGACAGAGAGAGAGGTGTTTTATAAGGCTGAGGTATTACAGACAGAGAGAGAGGTGTTTTATAAGGCTGAGGTATTACAGACAGAGAGAGAGGTGTTTTATAAGAGGTGTTTTATAAGGCTGAGGTATTACAGACAGAGAGAGAGAGGTGTTTTATAAGGCTGAGGTATTACAGACAGAGAGAGGAGAGGTGTTTTATAAGGCTGAGGTATTACAGACAGAGGAGAGGTGTTTTATAAGGCTACAGACAGACAGAGAGAGGAGAGGTGTTTTATAAGGCTGAGGTATTACAGACAGAGGAGAGGAGAGGTGTTTTATAAGGCTGAGGTATTACAGACAGAGAGAGGCTGAGGTATTACAGACAGTGTTTTATAAGGCTGAGGTATTACAGACAGAGGAGAGAGAGAGGAGAGGTGTTTTATAAGGCTGAGGTATTACAGACAGAGAGAGGTGTTTTATAAGGCTGAGGTATTACAGACAGAGGAGGTGTTTTACAGAGAGAGGAGAGGTGTTTTATAAGGCTGAGGTATTACAGACAGAGAGAGAGAGGTGTTTTATAAGGTGTTTTATAAGGCTGTTTTATAAGGCTGAGTATACAGACAGAGAGAGGAGAGGTGTTTTATAAGGCTGAGGTATTACAGACAGAGAGAGGAGAGGTGTTTTATAAGGCTGAGGTATTACAGACAGAGAGAGAGAGGTGTTTTATAAGGCTGAGGTATTACAGACAGAGAGAGAGGTGTTTTATAAGGCTGAGGTATTACAGACAGAGAGAGAGGTGTTTTATAAGGCTGAGGTATTACAGACAGAGAGAGAGAGAGGTGTTTTATAAGGCTGAGGTATTACAGACAGAGAGAGAGGAGAGGTGTTTTATAAGGCTGAGGTATTACAGACAGAGAGAGAGGTGTTTTATAAGGCTGAGGTATTACAGACAGAGAGAGGAGATGTGTTTTATAAGGCTGAGGTATTACAGACAGAGAGAGAGGTGTTTTATAAGGCTGAGGTATTACAGACAGACAGAGAGAGAGGTGTTTTATAAGGCTGAGGTATTACAGACAGAGAGAGGAGAGGTGTTTTATAAGGCTGAGGTATTACAGACAGACAGAGGAGAGGTGTTTTATAAGGCTGAGGTATTACAGACAGAGAGAGAGGAGGTGTTTTATAAGGCTGAGGTATTACAGACAGAGAGAGGAGAGGTGTTTTATAAGGCTGAGGTATTACAGACAGAGAGAGAGGAGAGGTGTTTTATAAGGCTGAGGTATTACAGACAGAGGAGAGGTGTTTTATAAGGCTGAGGTATTACAGACAGAGAGAGAGAGGAGAGGTGTTTTATAAGGCTGAGGTATTACAGACAGAGAGAGAGGAGAGGTGTTTTATAAGGCTGAGGTATTACAGACAGAGAGAGAGGTGTTTTATAAGGCTGAGGTATTACAGACAGAGGAGAGGTGTTTTATAAGGCTGAGGTATTACAGACAGAGAGAGGAGAGGTGTTTTATAAGGCTGAGGTATTACAGACAGAGAGAGAGGAGAGGTGTTTTATAAGGCTGAGGTATTACAGACAGAGGAGAGAGGTGTTTTATAAGGCTGAGGTATTACAGACAGAGAGAGGAGAGGTGTTTTATAAGGCTGAGGTATTACAGACAGAGAGAGAGGTGTTTTATAAGGCTGAGGTATTACAGACAGAGAGAGAGAGAGGTGTTTTATAAGGCTGAGGTATTACAGACAGAGAGAGGAGAGGTGTTTTATAAGGCTGAGGTATTACAGACAGAGAGAGAGAGAGGTGTTTTATAAGGCTGAGGTATTACAGACAGAGGAGAGGTGTTTTATAAGGCTGAGGTATTACAGACAGAGAGATAAGGCTGAGGTATTACAGACAGAGAGAGGGAGAGGTGTTTTATAAGGCTGAGGTATTACAGACAGAGGAGAGGTGTTTTATAAGGCTGAGGTATTACAGACAGAGAGAGAGAGAGGAGAGGTGTTTTATAAGGCTGAGGTATTACAGACAGAGAGAGAGGTGTTTTATAAGGCTGAGGTATTACAGACAGAGGAGAGGTGTTTTATAAGGCTGAGGTATTACAGACAGAGAGAGGAGAGGTGTTTTATAAGGCTGAGGTATTACAGACAGAGAGAGAGGAGAGGTGTTTTATAAGGCTGAGGTATTACAGACAGACAGAGGAGAGGTGTTTTATAAGGCTGAGGTATTACAGACAGAGGAGAGAGAGAGGTGTTTTATAAGGCTGAGGTATTACAGACAGAGGAGAGGTGTTTTATAAGGCTGAGAGGTGTTTTATAAGGCTGAGGTATTACAGACAGAGAGAGGAGAGGTGTTTTATAAGGCTGAGGTATTACAGACAGAGAGAGAGGTGTTTTATAAGGCTGAGGTATTACAGACAGAGAGAGGAGAGGTGTTTTATAAGGCTGAGGTATTACAGACAGAGAGAGAGGAGAGGTGTTTTATAAGGCTGAGGTATTACAGACAGAGGAGAGGTGTTTTATAAGGCTGAGGTATTACAGACAGAGGAGAGGAGAGGTGTTTTATAAGGCTGAGGTATTACAGACAGAGAGAGAGAGAGGTGTTTTATAAGGCTGAGGTATTACAGACAGAGGAGAGGTGTTTTATAAGGCTGAGGTATTACAGACAGAGAGAGGAGAGGTGTTTTATAAGGCTGAGGTATTACAGACAGAGAGAGAGGTGTTTTATAAGGCTGAGGTATTACAGACAGAGAGAGAGAGAGGTGTTTTATAAGGCTGAGGTATTACAGACAGAGGGAGAGGCTGAGAGGTGTTTTATAAGGCTGAGGTATTACAGACAGAGACAGAGAGAGGAGAGGTGTTTTATAAGGCTGAGGTATTACAGACAGAGAGAGGAGGGTGTTTTATAAGGCTGAGGTATTACAGACAGAGAGAGTTTTTAGGAGAGGTGTTTTATAAGGCTGAGGTATTACAGACAGAGAGAGAGAGAGGTGTTTTATAAGGCTGAGGTATTACAGACAGAGAGAGAGAGGTGTTTTATAAGGCTGAGGTATTACAGACAGAGGAGAGGTGTTTTATAAGGCTGAGGTATTACAGACAGAGAGAGGAGAGGTGTTTTATAAGGCTGAGGTATTACAGACAGAGAGAGGAGAGAGGAGAGGTGTTTTATAAGGCTGAGGTATTACAGACAGAGAGAGAGAGGTGTTTTATAAGGCTGAGGTATTACAGACAGAGAGAGAGGAGAGGTGTTTTATAAGGCTGAGGTATTACAGACAGAGAGAGAGGAGATAAGGTGTTTTGTTTTATAAGGCTGAGGTATTACAGACAGAGAGAGAGGAGAGGTGTTTTATAAGGCTGAGGTATTACAGACAGAGGAGAGGTGTTTTATAAGGCTGAGGTATTACAGACAGAGAGAGGAGAGGCTGAGGTATTACAGACAGAGAGAGGAGAGGTGTTTTATAAGGCTGAGGTATTACAGACAGAGAGAGGTGTTTTATAAGGCTGAGGTATTACAGACAGAGAGAGAGAGAGTGTTTTATAAGGCTGAGGTATTACAGACAGACAGAGAGAGGTGTTTTATAAGGCTGAGGTATTACAGACAGAGAGAGGAGAGTGTTTATAAGGTGTTTTTATAAGGCTGAGGTATTACAGACAGAGAGAGAGGAGAGGTGTTTTATAAGGCTGAGGTATTACAGACAGAGAGAGAGGTGTTTTATAAGGCTGAGGTATTACAGACAGAGAGAGGAGAGGTGTTTTATAAGGCTGAGGTATTACAGACAGAGAGAGAGGTGTTTTATAAGGCTGAGGTATTACAGACAGAGGAGAGAGAGGTGTTTTATAAGGCTGAGGTATTACAGACAGAGAGAGGAGGTGTTTTATAAGGCTGAGGTATTACAGACAGAGGAGAGGTATTACAGACAGAGAGAGAGGTGTTTTATAAGGCTGAGGTATTACAGACAGAGAGAGGAGAGGTGTTTTATAAGGCTGAGGTATTACAGACAGAGAGAGAGGTGTTTTATAAGGCTGAGGTATTACAGACAGAGAGAGAGAGAGGTGTTTTATAAGGCTGAGGTATTACAGACAGACAGAGGAGAGGTGTTTTATAAGGCTGAGGTATTACAGACAGAGAGAGAGGTGTTTTATAAGGCTGAGGTATTACAGACAGAGAGAGAGGAGAGGTGTTTTATAAGGCTGAGGTATTACAGACAGAGAGAGAGGAGAGGTGTTTTATAAGGCTGAGGTATTACAGACAGAGAGAGAGAGAGGTGTTTTATAAGGCTGAGGTATTACAGACAGAGAGAGGAGAGGTGTTTTATAAGGCTGAGGTATTACAGACAGAGAGAGGAGAGGTGTTTTATAAGGCTGAGGTATTACAGACAGAGAGAGAGAGAGGTGTTTTATAAGGCTGAGGTATTACAGACAGAGAGAGGAGAGGTGTTTTATAAGGCTGAGGTATTACAGACAGAGAGATAAGGCTGAGAGACAGAGAGGAGGTGTTTTATAAGGCTGAGGTATTACAGACAGAGAGAGGAGAGGTGTTTTATAAGGCTGAGACAGAGGAGAGGTGTTTTATAAGGCTACAGACAGAGGAGGAGGGTGTTTTATAAGGCTGAGGTATTACAGACAGAGAGAGGAGAGTGTTTTATAAGGCTGAGGTATTACAGACAGAGGAGGAGAGGTGTTTTATAAGGCTGAGGTATTACAGACAGAGAGAGGAGAGGTGTTTTATAAGGCTGAGGTATTACAGACAGAGGAGAGGTGTTTTAGTGTTTTATAAGGCTGAGGTATTACAGACAGAGAGAGAGAGAGGTGTTTTATAAGGCTGAGGTATTACAGACAGAGGAGAGGTGTTTTATAAGGCTGAGGTATTACAGACAGAGAGAGGAGAGGTGTTTTATAAGGCTGAGGTATTACAGACAGAGAGAGGTGTTTTATAAGGCTGAGGTATTACAGACAGAGAGAGAGGAGAGGTGTTTTATAAGGCTGAGGTATTACAGACAGAGAGAGGAGAGGTGTTTTATAAGGCTGAGGTATTACAGACAGAGGAGAGGAGAGGACAGAGAGAGAGGTGTTTTATAAGGCTGAGGTATTACAGACAGAGAGAGAGGTGTTTTATAAGGCTGAGGTATTACAGACAGAGAGAGAGAGGTGTTTTTATAAGGCTGAGGTATTACAGACAGAGAGAGAGAGAGAGGTGTTTTATAAGGCTGAGGTATTACAGACAGAGGAGGAGAGTGTTTTATAAGGCTGAGGTATTACAGACAGAGAGAGGAGAGTGTTTTATAAGACAGAGGAGAGGAGAGTGTTTATAAGGCTGAGGTATTACAGACAGAGAGAGAGAGGTGTTTTATAAGGCTGAGGTATTACAGACAGAGAGAGGAGAGGTGTTTTATAAGGCTGAGGTATTACAGACAGAGAGAGAGGTGTTTTATAAGGCTGAGGTATTACAGACAGAGAGAGAGGAGAGTGTTTTATAAGGCTGAGGTATTACAGACAGAGAGAGAGGAGAGGTGTTTTATAAGGCTGTTTTATAAGGCTATTACAGACAGAGAGAGAGGTGTTTTATAAGGCTGAGGTATTACAGACAGAGAGAGGTGTTTTATAAGGCTGAGGTATTACAGACAGAGAGAGGTGTTTTATAAGGCTGAGGTATTACAGACAGAGAGAGAGGTGTTTTATAAGGCTGAGGTATTACAGACAGAGAGAGGAGAGGTGTTTTATAAGGCTGAGGTATTACAGACAGAGAGAGATAAGGCTGAGGTATTACAGACAGAGAGAGAGTTTTATAAGGCTGAGGTATTACAGACAGAGAGAGAGGTGTTTTATAAGGACAGAGGAGAGGTGAGGCTGATTTACAGACAGAGAGAGGAGAGGTGTTTTATAAGGCTGAGGTATTACAGACAGAGAGAGAGGTGTTTTATAAGGCTGAGGTATTACAGACAGAGAGAGAGGTGTTAGTGTTTATAAGGCTGAGGTATTACAGACAGAGAGGAGAGAGAGGACAGAGAGAGAGGTGTTTTATAAGGCTGAGGTATTACAGACAGAGGAGAGGTGTTTTATAAGGCTGAGGTATTACAGACAGAGGAGAGTGTTTTATAAGGGTGTTTTTATAAGGCTGAGGTATTACAGACAGAGAGAGAGGAGGTGTTTTATAAGGCTGAGGTATTACAGACAGAGGAGGAGGTGTTTTATAAGGCTGAGGTATTACAGACAGAGAGAGAGGAGAGGTGTTTTATAAGGCTGAGGTATTACAGACAGAGAGAGAGGTGTTTTATAAGGCTGAGGTATTACAGACAGAGAGAGAGGTGTTTTATAAGGCTGAGGTATTACAGACAGAGAGAGGAGAGGTGTTTTATAAGGCTGAGGTATTACAGACAGAGGAGAGGTGTTTTATAAGGCTGAGGTATTACAGACAGAGAGAGAGAGGCTGAGTGTTTTATAAGGCTGAGGTATTACAGACAGAGAGAGAGTGTTTTATAAGGCTGAGGTATTACAGACAGAGAGGAGAGGTGTTTTATAAGGCTGAGGTATTACAGACAGAGAGAGAGGTGTTTTATAAGGCTGAGGTATTACAGACAGAGAGAGAGGTGTTTTATAAGGCTGAGGTATTACAGACAGAGAGAGAGTTTTAGGTGTTTTATAAGGCTGAGGTATTACAGACAGAGAGAGGAGAGGTGTTTTATAAGGCTGAGGTATTACAGACAGAGAGGAGGAGTGTTTTATAAGGCTGAGGTATTACAGACAGAGAGAGAGAGAGGTGTTTTATAAGGCTGAGGTATTACAGACAGAGAGAGGAGAGGTGTTTTATAAGGCTGAGGTATTACAGACAGAGAGAGAGGTGTTTTATAAGGCTGAGGTATTACAGACAGAGGAGAGGAGAGGTGTTTTATAAGGCTGAGGTATTACAGACAGAGGAGAGGAGAGGTGTTTTATAAGGCTGAGGTATTACAGACAGAGAGAGAGGAGAGGTGTTTTATAAGAGGTATTACAGGTGTTTTATAAGGCTGAGGTATTACAGACAGAGAGAGAGGTGTTTTATAAGGCTGAGGTATTACAGACAGAGAGAGAGAGGAGAGGTGTTTTATAAGGCTGAGGTATTACAGACAGAGAGAGAGGTGTTTTATAAGGCTGAGGTATTACAGACAGAGAGAGAGGTGTTTTATAAGGCTGAGGTATTACAGACAGAGAGAGGAGAGGTGTTTTATAAGGCTGAGGTATTACAGACAGAGAGAGAGAGGTGTTTTATAAGGCTGAGGTATTACAGACAGAGGAGAGGAGAGGTGTTTTATAAGGCTGAGGTATTACAGACAGAGAGAGAGGAGAGGTGTTTTATAAGGCTGAGGTATTACAGACAGAGAGAGAGAGGTGTTTTATAAGGCTGAGGTATTACAGACAGAGGAGAGGAGGTGTTTTATAAGGCTGAGGTATTACAGACAGAGGAGAGGTGTTTTATAAGGCTGAGGTATTACAGACAGAGAGAGGAGAGGAGGAGAGGTGTTTTATAAGGCTGAGGTATTACAGACAGAGAGGAGGTGTTTTATAAGGCTGAGATTACAGACAGTGTTTTATAAGGCTGAGGTATTACAGACAGAGAGAGGAGAGGTGTTTTATAAGGCTGAGGTATTACAGACAGAGAGAGAGGTGTTTTATAAGGCTGAGGTATTACAGACAGAGAGAGAGGTGTTTTATAAGGCTGAGGTATTACAGACAGAGAGAGGTGTTTTATAAGGCTGAGGTATTAGGTGTTTTATAAGGCTGAGGTATTACAGACAGAGAGGAGAGGTGTTTTATAAGGCTGAGGTATTACAGACAGAGGAGAGGTGTTTTATAAGGCTGAGGTATTACAGACAGAGAGAGAGGAGAGGTGTTTTATAAGGCTGAGGTATTACAGACAGAGAGAGGAGAGGTGTTTTATAAGGCTGAGGTATTACAGACAGAGAGAGAGGTGTTTTATAAGGCTGAGGTATTACAGACAGAGAGAGGAGAGGTGTTTTATAAGGCTGAGGTATTACAGACAGAGGAGAGGTGTTTTATAAGGCTGAGGTATTACAGACAGAGAGAGGAGAGGTGTTTTATAAGGCTGAGGTATTACAGACAGAGGAGAGGTGTTTTATAAGGCTGAGGTATTACAGACAGAGAGAGAGAGGAGAGGTGTTTTATAAGGCTGAGGTATTACAGACAGAGGAGAGGTGTTTTATAAGGCTGAGGTATTACAGACAGAGGAGAGGAGAGGTGTTTTATAAGGCTGAGGTATTACAGACAGAGGAGAGGTGTTTTATAAGGCTGAGGTATTACAGACAGAGGAGAGGTGTTTTATAAGGCTGAGGTATTACAGACAGAGGAGAGGAGAGGTGTTTTATAAGGCTGAGGTATTACAGACAGAGGAGAGGTGTTTTATAAGGCTGAGGTATTACAGACAGAGGAGAGGAGAGGTGTTTTATAAGGCTGAGGTATTACAGACAGAGGAGAGGTGTTTTATAAGGCTGAGGTATTACAGACAGAGAGGAGAGGTGTTTTATAAGGCTGAGGTATTACAGACAGAGGAGAGGTGTTTTATAAGGCTGAGGTATTACAGACAGAGGAGAGAGAGGTGTTTTATAAGGCTGAGGTATTACAGACAGAGAGAGAGGCTGAGGTATTAGTGTTTTATAAGGCTGAGGTATTACAGACAGAGAGAGGAGAGGTGTTTTATAAGGCTGAGGTATTACAGACAGACAGAGGAGAGGTGTTTTATAAGGCTGAGGTATTACAGACAGAGAGAGGAGAGGTGTTTTATAAGGCTGAGGTATTACAGACAGAGAGAGGAGAGGTGTTTTATAAGGCTGAGGTATTACAGACAGAGAGAGAGGAGTGTTTTATAAGGCTGAGGTATTACAGACAGAGGAGAGGTGTTTTATAAGGCTGAGGTATTACAGACAGAGAGAGGAGAGGTTTTATAAGGCTGAGGTATTACAGACAGAGGAGAGAGTGTTTTATAAGGCTGAGGTATTACAGACAGAGAGAGGAGGTGTTTTATAAGGCTGAGGTATTACAGACAGAGAGAGAGAGGAGAGTGTTTTTATAAGGCTGAGGTATTACAGACAGAGAGAGGTGTTTTATAAGGCTGAGGTATTACAGACAGAGGAGAGGTGTTTTATAAGGCTGAGGTATTACAGACAGAGAGAGGAGAGGTGTTTTATAAGGCTGAGGTATTACAGACAGAGAGGAGAGGTGTTTTATAAGGCTGAGGTATTACAGACAGAGAGAGAGGTGTTTTATAAGGCTGAGGTATTACAGACAGAGAGAGAGAGAGGTGTTTTATAAGGCTGAGGTATTACAGACAGAGAGAGGAGAGGTGTTTTATAAGGCTGAGGTATTACAGACAGAGAGAGAGGTGTTTTATAAGGCTGAGGTATTACAGACAGAGAGACAGAGGAGAGGTGTTTTATAAGGCTGAGGTATTACAGACAGAGAGAGAGGAGAGGTGTTTTATAAGGCTGAGGTATTACAGACAGAGAGAGAGGTGTTTTATACGGCTGAGGTATTACAGACAGAGAGAGGAGAGGTGTTTTATACATTTCATATACGTCTACCAGGGCCATTATTCTAGATATTTAGTCTGACTTCTGACTCCCTTCCCTCCAAAGTGTCTTGTTTTGCTAAAGGCGTTTGAGAAAAACACAAGTCAAATATAGATGCTACAGGCTGCATTCTCGTTGATACGGCCAGATCCTTTCCTGTCGTCACCCTACTTCCTGTTGTCACTCAGTACCTACTTCCTGTTGTCAGGAAAACACGGACGACATTCCCCCTCCCCCCCTTTACCTCACCTGGCTTGGGAGCGCCGTCTGTCGTCACTCAGTACCTACTTCCTGTTTTCTCTCCTCTAGCCTCCATCTGACACCCTACTTCCTACATAAGTGCACATAACCCATAGGGGATCTTGTCAAAACAAGTGCACTACGTAGAGAATAGTGTGCCATTTTCATTTTCGTAGCCACTCTTACGTCAAATCAGAGGCTACTTCCTATTTTCTGTCTGGTCCATCTGGCATGTCCATTTACCCCCCCTTTACACGACCCTACCTAATAACACCAGACCCTAATCTCTCCACCAGGCCCCGAACGCTCCCAAATGGCACCCTAACCTCTGCATAGTGCACTATAGAGTCAAAAGTAGTGCACTATGTAGAGAATAGGCTACCATTTGGAATATAAACCCCATTTACTCCCGTTGTGCTCCTAATATAGCCGCGAGCGGAAGGCCGTGCTCCTGATAGATAAAAGCAGGGAGATGGATAGGATGGGGACAGATTGGGAATGCGTCCACAGTAGTACCACGTTCCAAATATATAGTGCACTACTTTTCAATCAGATCAGAACCATTATAATCAGTGCACTACAAAAGGAATATGGTGCCATTGTGTACATAGCATGGGATGCTCTCCCATAGCCCCCCCCAGACAGCTCGTTGCTGTTGTTGACCTTTCACCCCAGTTCTTAAAGAAGAAACTCATTAACCCTCAGACAGAGATGGAAGAACGATCACACAATTCTTCCAACATGCTGTTGTTTCCTCCTCAGTCCTCAGGACAACCTCGTTGACCCCAGATGAACCATCGGAGTTTACCCTCCTCTTCCTCCTCCTCCTCCTCTTCTTCCTCCTGTCTGATGAACAGTTTGCCAAGCGTGGAACAACTGGGCAACGATTTAATTTAACCGTTTAGTAATTAATAAATGAGGCTGTGTTACCTAACCACTTGTTAGTTGGCTCAATCCATGAGTGCCCGTACACACACACACACACACACACACAAGCTTAACAGCAGCTAGAATGTGCAGCAGGAATGTTGACCCGAGTGTGTTGCCATGGCCACCTGAGGGACGCTCTCCTGTCACTGGCTGGACCACATGCTCCTCCTACAAAACACCCCCTCTCTGAAACGTGTTAGGTCCATTCCTAACCTGTCTGCTTGAATTGATGCTTGACGGGTATGTTACTGGCTGCATCAAGCTGTCTCTCAACAGAAACAGGAGATAGACTAGTGTCCTGTCCAGGGGGTGTCCTGGTACATCAAGCTGTCTCTCAACAGAAACAGGAGACAGACTAGTGTCCTGTCCAGGGGGTGTCCTGGTACATCAAGCTGTCTCTCAACAGAAACAGGAGACAGACTAGTGTCCTGTCCAGGGGGTGTCCTGGTACATCAAGCTGTCTCTCAACAGAAACAGGAGACAGACTAGTGTCCTGGTACATCAAGCTGTCTCTCAACAGAAACAGGAGATAGACTAGTGTCCTGTCCAGGGGGTGTACTGTACATCAAGCTGTCTCACTACAGAAACAGGAGACAGACTAGTGTCCTGTCCAGGGGGTGTACTGTACATCAAGCTGTCTCACTACAGAAACAGGAGACAGACTAGTGTCCTGTCCAGGGGGTGTACTGTACATCAAGCTGTCTCACTACAGAAACAGGAGACAGACTAGCGTCCTGTCCAGGGGGTGTCCTGGTACATCAAGCTGTCTCACTACAGAAACAGGAGACAGACTAGTGTCCTGTCCAGGGGGTGTACTGGTACATCAAGCTGTCTCACTACAGAAACAGGAGACAGACTAGTGTCCTGTCCAGGGGGTGTCCTGGTACATCAAGCTGCCTCACTACAGAAACAGGAGACAGACTAGTGTCCTGGTACATCAAGCCGTCTCCCTACAGAAACAGGAGACAGACTAGTGTCCTGTCCAGGGGGTGTCCGGGTACATCAAGCTGTCTCCCTACAGAAACAGGAGACAGACTAGTGTCCTGTCCAGGGGGTGTCCTGTCCAGGGGTGTCCTGTACATCAAGCTGTCTCACTACAGAAACAGGAGGTTGGCTCATATGGGCTGCTGTGGCTCAGACAAGGCTACTAGGGGTTGGGGACAGAGCTGGACCAATCACAGACCTAGTTTGCACCAAATGGCACCCTAATACCTATTTAGTGCAGTACTTTGACAAGGGCCAAGAAAAAATATGGTGCTATTTGGGATGCTCAGTCAGTTTGGATCGCCACGACGATCGCCACGACGATCCAGACATCGAGCCACACCTCTTTGCATGTTACCGGTTTCTCCTTGCCCGTGGAAGCGTCCTCTTGTCAGGGGTTTGAAGCATTGCCAGCTTAATGTTAAGGCTAGGTAATGGATTAGGAAGAGTTGAGCTGTTTATATCTGAAGTTGAAAAGGTTGCCGCTTCCTTCCTGCCTGCCTTCTTGTCTGCCTTCCTTCCTTCCTGTCTGCCTTCCTTCCTTCCTGTCTGCCTTCCTTCCTTCCTTCCTGTCTGCCTTCCTTCCTGTCTGCCTTCCTTCCTTCCTTCCTGTCTGCCTTCCTTCCTTCCTTCATGTCTGTCTGCCTGCCCACCTTCATGTCTGTCTGCCTGCCTACCTTCATGTCTGTCTGTCTGTCTGTCTGTCTACCTTCATGTCTGTCTGTCTGTCTATCTTCATGTCTGTCTGTCTGTCTACCTTCATGTCTGTCTGTCTGGCTACCTTCATGTCTGTCTGCCTGCCTACCTTCATGTCTATCTGTCTACCTTCATGTCTGTCTGTCTGTCTGTCTGTCTACCTTCATGTCTGTCTGCCTACCTTCATGTCTGTCTGTCTGTCTGTCTGCCTTCATGTCGGTCTGTCTGCCTACCTTCATGTCTGTCTGTCTGCCTACCTTCATGTCTGTCTGCCTACCTTCATGTCTGTCTGTCTGTCTGCCTTCATGTCTGTCTGACAATGTCTGTCTGTCTGCCTAAGAAAATCCGTCTGCCTTCATGTCTGTCCGCTGCCTTCATTCCTGGGGTGCTACATCCCGTCTGTCAGGTGCTACATCCCCTGTATAGTCAGGTGCTACATCCCGTCTGTCAGGTGCTACATCCCGTCTGTCAGGTGCTACATCCTGTCTGTCAGGTGCTACATCCTGTCTGTCAGGTGCTACATCCCGTCTGTCAGGTGCTACATCCCGTCTGTCAGGTGCTACATCCCGTCTGTCAGGTGCTACATCCCGTCTGTCAGGTGCTACATCCTGTCTGTCAGGTGCTACATCCTGTCTGTCAGGTGCTACATCTACAGTAACAGGTCTTCTATGGAAGTATTCATTGGACAAATGGCACTCTATTCCCTATATAGAGCACTACATTTGACACAAGCCCTATTCCCTATATAGAGCACTACATATGACACGAGCCCTATTCCTATATAGAGCACTACATATGACACGAGCCCTATTCCCTATATAGAGCACTACATACGACACGAGCCCTATTCCCTATATAGAGCACTACATATGACACGAGCCCTATTCCCTATATAGAGCACTACATATGACACGAGCCCTATTCCTATATAGAGCACTACATATGACACGAGCCCTATTCCCTATATAGAGCACTACATATGACACGAGCCCTATTCCCTATATAGAGCACTACATATGACACGAGCCCTATTCCCTATATAGAGCACTACATATGACACGAGCCCTATTCCCTATATAGAGCACTACATATGACACGAGCCCTATTCCCTATATAGAGCACTACATATGACACGAGCCCTATTCCCTATATAGAGCACTACATATGACACGAGCCCTATTCCCTATATAGAGCACTACATATGACACGAGCCCTATTCCCTATATGAGCACTACATATGACACGAGCCCTATTCCCTATATAGAGCACTACATATGACAAGAGCCCTATTCCTATATAGAGCACTACATATGACACGAGCCCTATTCCCTATATAGAGCACTACATATGACACGAGCCCTATTCCCTATATAGAGCACTACATATGACACGAGCCCTATTCCCTATATAGAGCACTACATATGACACGAGCCCTATTCCCTATATAGAGCACTACATATGACACGAGCCCTATTCCCTATATAGAGCACTACATATGACACGAGCCCGGACTGGTCGTTGAACTGAGAGACGGACTGGTCGCTGAACAGAGAGACGGACTGGTCGCTGAACAGAGAGACGGACTGGTCGCTGAGCAGAGAGACGGACTGGTCGTTGAGCAGAGAGACGGACTGGTCGTTGAACAGAGAGACGGACTGGTCGGGTTGTTGAACAGAGAGACGGACTGGTCGCTGAACAGAGAGACGGACTGGTCGCTGAACAGAGAGACGGACTGGTCGTTGAACAGAGAGACGGACTGGTCGCTGAACAGAGACGGACTGGTCGCTGAACGGACTGGTCGTTGAGAGACGGACTGGTCGTTGAACAGAGAGACGGACTGGTCGCTGAACAGAGAGACGGACTGGTCGCTGAACAGAGAGACGGACTGGTCGCTGAACAGAGAGACGGACTGGTCGCTGAACAGAGAGACGGACTGGTCGCTGAACAGAGAGACGGACTGGTCGCTGAACAGAGAGACGGACTGGTCGCTGAACAGAGAGACGGACTGGTCGCTGAACAGAGAGACGGACTGGTCGCTGAACAGAGAGACGGACTGGTCGCTGAACAGAGAGACGGACTGGTCGCTGAACAGAGAGACGGACTGGTCGCTGAACAGAGAGACGGACTGGTCGTTGAACAGAGAGACGGACTGGTCGGATCGCTGAACAGAGAGACGGACTGGTCGCTGAACAGAGAGACGGACTGGTCGCTGAACAGAGAGACGGACTGGTCGTTGAACAGAGACGGACTGGTCGTTGAACAGAGACGGACTGGTCGCTGAACAGAGAGACGGACTGGTCGCTGAACAGAGAGACGGACTGGTCGCTGAACAGAGAGACGGACTGGTCGCTGAACAGAGAGACGGACTGGTCGCTGAACAGAGAGACGGACTGGTCGCTGAACAGAGAGACGGACTGGTCGCTGAACAGAGAGACGGACTGGTCGCTGAACAGAGAGACGGACTGGTCGTTGAACAGAGACGGACTGGTCGCTGAACAGAGAGACGGACTGGTCGCTGAACAGAGAGACGGACTGGTCGCTGAACAGAGAGACGGACTGGTCGCTGAACAG
Source organism: Oncorhynchus nerka (assembly GCF_034236695.1). Classification (NCBI taxonomy): domain Eukaryota; kingdom Metazoa; phylum Chordata; class Actinopteri; order Salmoniformes; family Salmonidae; genus Oncorhynchus; species Oncorhynchus nerka. The sequence continues at coordinate 5,233,686 of NC_088408.1, read as the reverse complement.
AGAGACGGACTGGTCGCTGAACAGAGAGACGGACTGGTCGCTGAACAGAGAGACGGACTGGTCGTTGAACAGAGAGACGGACTGGTCGTTGAACAGAGACGGACTGGTCGTTGAACAGAGAGACGGACTGGTCGCTGAACAGAGAGACGGACTGGTCGCTGAACAGAGAGACGGACTGGTCGTTGAACAGAGAGACGGACTGGTCGCTGAACAGAGAGACGGACTGGTCGCTGAACAGAGACGGACTGGTCGCTGAACAGAGAGACGGACTGGTCGCTGAACAGAGAGACGGACTGGTCGTTGAACAGAGAGACGGACTGGTCGCTGAACAGAGAGACGGACTGGTCGTTGAACAGAGAGACGGACTGGTCGCTGAACAGAGAGACGGACTGGTCGTTGAACAGAGAGACGGACTGGTCGTTGAACAGAGAGACGGACTGGTCGCTGAACAGAGAGACGGACTGGTCGCTGAACAGAGAGACGGACTGGTCGCTGAACAGAGAGACGGACTGGTCGCTGAACAGAGAGACGGACTGGTCGCTGAACAGAGAGACGGACTGGTCGTTGAACAGAGAGACGGACTGGTCGCTGAACAGAGACGGACTGGTCGCTGAACAGAGAGACGGACTGGTCGCTGAACAGAGAGACGGACTGGTCGCTGAACAGAGAGACGGACTGGTCGGTCATTGAAGGAACAGAGAGACGACGGACGGGTCGCTGAACAGAGACGGACTGGTCGTTGAACAGAGAGACGGACTGGTCGTTGAACAGAGAGGACGGACTGGTCGTTGAACAGAGAGACGGACTGGTCGTTGAACAGAGAGACGGACTGGTCGTTGAACAGAGAGACGGACTGGTCGTTGAACAGAGACGGACGGAACAGAGAGGACTGGTCGTTGAACAGAGAGACGGACTGGTCGTTGAACAGAGAGACGGACTGGTCGTTGAACAGAGAGACGGACTGGTCGCTGAGCAGAGACGGACTGGTTTGAGCAGAGAGACGGACTGGTCGCTTGAACAGAGAGACGGACTGGTCGTTGAACAGAGAGACGGACTGGTCGTTGAACAGAGAGACGGACTGGTCGATGAACAGAGAGACGGACTGGTCGCTGAACAGAGAGACGGACTGGTCGCTGAACAGAGAGACTGACTGGTCGTTGAACAGAGAGACGGACTGGTCGGGTCGTTGAACAGAGAGACGGACTGGTCGCTGAACAGAGAGACGGACTGGTCGCTGAACAGAGAGACGGACTGGTCGCTGAACAGAGAGACGGACTGGTCGCTGAACAGAGACGGACTGGTCGCTGAACAGAGAGACGGACTGGTCGCTGAACAGAGAGACGGACTGGTCGCTGAACAGAGAGACGGACTGGTCGCTGAACAGAGACGGACTGGTCGCTGAACAGAGACGGACTGGTCGCTGAACAGAGAGACGGACTGGTCGCTGAACAGAGAGACGGACTGGTCGGGTCGTGAACAGAGAGACGGACTGGTTAACAGAGAGACGGACTGGTCGTTGAACAGAGAGACGGACTGGTCGCTGAACAGAGAGACGGACTGGTCGCTGAACAGAGAGACGGACTGGTCGCTGAACAGAGAGACGGACTGGTCGCTGAACAGAGAGACGGACTGGTCGTTGAACAGAGAGACGGACTGGTCGCTGAACAGAGACGGACTGGTCGCTGAACAGAGAGACGGACTGGTCGCTGAACAGAGACGGACTGGACTGGTCGTTGAACAGAGAGACGGACTGGTCGGGTCGCTGAACAGAGAGACGGACTGGTCGTTGAACAGAGAGACGGACTGGTCGGGTCGCTGAACAGAGAGACGGACTGGTCGCTGAACAGAGAGACGGACTGGTCGCTGAACAGAGAGACGGACTGGTCGCTGAACAGAGAGACGGACTGATCGTTGAACAGAGACGGACTGGTCGCTGAACAGAGAGACGGACTGGTCGCTGAACAGAGAGACGGACTGGTCGCTGAACAGAGAGACGGACTGGTCGTTGAACAGAGAGACGGACTGGTCGTTGAACAGAGAGACGGACTGGTCGGGTCGCTGAACAGAGAGACGGACTGGTCGTTGAACAGAGAGACGGACTGGTCGGGTCGCTGAACAGAGAGACGGACTGGTCGCTGAACAGAGAGACGGACTGGTCGCTGAACAGAGAGACGGACTGGTCGCTGAACAGAGAGACGGACTGGTCGTTGAACAGAGAGACGGACTGGTCGCTGAACAGAGAGACGGACTGGTCGCTGAACAGAGAGACGGACTGGTCGTTGAACAGAGAGACGGACTGGTCGTTGAACAGAGAGACGGACTGGTCGTTGAGCAGAGAGACGGACTGGTCGTTGAACAGAGAGACGGACTGGTCGTTGAGCAGAGAGACGGACTGGTCGCTGAGCAGAGAGACGGACTGGTCGCTGAGCAGAGAGACGGACTGGTCGTTGAGCAGAGAGACGGACTGGTCGCTGAGCAGAGAGACGGACTGGTCGTTGAACAGAGAGACGGACTGGTCGTTGAACAGAGAGACGGACTGGTCGTTGAACAGAGAGACGGACTGGTCGTTGAACAGAGAGACGGACTGGTCGTTGAACAGAGAGACGGACTGGTGGTTGAACAGAGAGACGGACTGGTCGATGAACAGAGAGACGGACTGGTCGATGAACAGAGAGACGGACTGGTCGATGAACAGAGAGACGGACTGGTCGCTGAACAGAGAGACGGACTGGTCGGGTCGCTGAACAGAGAGACGGACTGGTCGCTGAACAGAGAGACGGACTGGTCGCTGAACAGAGAGACGGACTGGTCGTTGAGCAGAGAGACGGACTGGTCGCTGAACAGAGAGACGGACTGGTCGTTGAACAGAGAGACGGACTGGTCGTTGAACAGAGAGACGGACTGGTCGTTGAACAGAGAGACGGACTGGTCGCTGAACAGAGAGACGGACTGGTCGTTGAACAGAGAGACGGACTGGTCGCTGAGCAGAGAGACGGACTGGGCGGGAGTTGAACGGTTGAAGTGTACCTATGATAACAAATTACAGACCTCTACATGCTTTGTAAGTAGGAAAACCTGCAAAATCGGCAGTGTATCAATTACTTGTTCTCCCCACGGTATTTGGCTGCCAAAACTGCACATTCTGGCTTTTCACCCAATAAATATGAGATTTTTTCTTCATCTTTTATGGTTTCAAATTCTTTGTATTGAATTTTAATTTTGGGAAATAAATATTCTCTTAGGTCTGAGTATTTGTCACAGTGTAATAGGAAATCTCTATAGCCAGACTGTCCTCTCTGGGCAGCCAGGTTTGTCTGTGACGACCGGTCTCTATAGCCAGACTGTCCTCTCTGGGTAGCCAGGTTTGTCTGTGACGACCGGTCTCTATAGCCAGACTGTCCTCTCTGGGAAGCCAGGTTTGTCTGTGACGACCGGTCTCTATAGCCAGACTGTCCTCTCTGGGCAGCCAGGTTTGTCTGTGACGACCGGTCTCTATAGCCAGACTGTCCTCTCTGGGTAGCCAGGTTTGTCTGTGACGACCGGTCTCTATAGCCAGACTGTCCTCCCTGGGTAGCCAGGTTTGTCTGTGATGACCGGTCTCTATAGCCAGACTGTCCTCCCTGGGTAGCCAGGTTTGTCTGTGATGACCGGTCTCTATAGCCAGACTGTCCTCTCTGGGCAGCCAGGTTTGTCTGTGACGACCGGTCTCTATAGCCAGACTGTCCTCTCTGGGTAGCCAGGTTTGTCTGTGACGACCGGTCTCTATAGCCAGACTGTCCTCCCTGGGTAGCCAGGTTTGTCTGTGATGACCGGTCTCTATAGCCAGACTGTCCTCTCTGGGCAGCCAGGTTTGTCTGTGACGACCGGTCTCTATAGCCAGACTGTCCTCCCTGGGTAGCCAGGTTTGTCTGTGACGACCGGTCTCTATAGCCAGACTGTCCTCCCTGGGTAGCCAGGTTTGTCTGTGACGACCGGTCTCTATAGCCAGACTGTGCTCACTGAGTCTGTACAAAGTCAGTGTTTTCCTCCGTTTTCTATCAGTCACAGTGGTCAGATAGTCTGCCACCAAGTACTGTCTGTTTAGTGCCAAATAGCATTGAAGTTTACTTTGATTTTTTTGTGGTCTTTCTCATCACCATACTTGTGCAGATATATGCATTGTGATTCTCATGATTCTATATGCATTGTGATTCTAATGATTCTATATGCATTGTGATTCTAATGATTCTATATGTAGTGTGATTCTCATGATTCTATATGCAGTGTGATTCTATATGTAGTGTGATTCTATATATAGTGATTCTCATGATTCTATATGTAGTGTGATTCTCATTATTCTATATGCATTGTGATTCTATATGTAGTGTGATTCTATATGCATTGTGATTCTAATGATTCTATATGCATTGTGATTCTAATGATTCTATATGTAGTGTGATTCTCATGATTCTATATGCAGTGTGATTCTATATGTAGTGTGATTCTATATATAGTGATTCTCATGATTCTATATGTAGTGTGATTCTCATGATTCTATATGCAGTGTGATTCTATATGTAGTGTGATTCTATATATAGTGATTCTCATGATTCTATATGCAGTGTGATTCTATATATAGTGATTCTCATGATTCTATATGTAGTGTGATTCTCATGATTCTATATGCAGTGTGATTCTCGTGATTCTATATGTAGTGTGATTCTATATGTAGTGTGATTCTCGTGATTCTATATGTAGTGTGATTCTCATGATTCTATATGCAGTGTGATTCTCGTGATTCTATATGTAGTGTGATTCTCGTGATTCTGCATGTATTGTGATTCTCGTGATTCTATATGTAGTGTGATTCTCGTGATTCTATATGTAGTGTGATTCTCGTGATTCTGCATGTATTGTGATTCTCGTGATTCTATATGTAGTGTGATTCTCGTGATTCTATATGTAGTGTGATTCTATATGCATTGTGATTCTATATGTAGTGTGATTCTATATGCATTGTGATTCTCGTGATTCTATATGTAGTGTGATTCTATATGCATTGTGATTCTACATGTAGTGTGATTCTATATGCAGTGTGATTCTATATGCAGTGTGATTCTATATGCATTGTGATTCTATATGTAGTGTGATTCTATATGTAGTGTGATTCTATATGTAGTGTGATTCTATATGCATTGTGATTCTATATGTAGTGTGATTCTCGTGATTCTATATGTAGTGTGATTCTATATGTAGTGTGATTCTATATGTAGTGTGATTCTCGTGATTCTATATGCATTGTGATTCTATATGTAGTGTGATTCTATATGTAGTGTGATTCTATATGCATTGTGATTCTATATGTAGTGTGATTCTCGTGATTCTATATGCATTGTGATTCTCGTGATTCTATATGCATTGTGATTCTCGTGATTCTATATGTAGTGTGATTCTCGTGATTCTATATGCATTGTGATTCTCGTGATTCTATATGCATTGTGATTCTATATGTAGTGTGATTCTATATGTAGTGTGATTCTATATGTAGTGTGATTCTATATGTAGTGTGATTCTATATGCATTGTGATTCTATATGCATTGTGATTCTATATGTAGTGTGATTCTATATGTAGTGTGATTCTATATGCATTGTGATTCTATATGTAGTGTGATTCTATATGTAGTGTGATTCTATATGTAGTGTGATTCTATATGCATTGTGATTCTCGTGATTCTATATGTAGTGTGATTCTATATGTAGTGTGATTCTATATGCAGTGTGATTCTAATGATTCTATATGCATTGTGATTCTATATGTAGTGTGATTCTATATGCAGTGTGATTCTATATGCAGTGTGATTCTAATGATTCTATATGCATTGTGATTCTATATGTAGTGTGATTCTAATGATTCTATATGCATTGTGATTCTATATGTAGTGTGATTCTCGTGATTCTATATGTAGTGTGATTATATATGTAGTGTGATTCTCGTGATTCTATATGCATTGTGATTCTCGTGATTCTATATGTAGTGTGATTCTCGTGATTCTATATGTAGTGTGATTCTAATGATTCTATATGTAGTGTGATTCTCGTGATTCTATATGCATTGTGATTCTCGTGATTCTATATGTAGTGTGATTCTCGTGATTCTATATGTAGTGTGATTCTAATGATTCTATATGTAGTGTGATTCTCGTGATTCTATATGTAGTGTGATTCTCGTGATTCTATATGTAGTGTGATTCTCGTGATTCTATATGTAGTGTGATTCTATATGCATTGTGATTCTATATGTAGTGTGATTCTATATGTAGTGTGATTCTATATGTAGTGTGATTCTCGTGATTCTATATGCATTGTGATTCTCGTGATTCTATATGTAGTGTGATTCTCGTGATTCTATATGTAGTGTGATTCTATATGTAGTGTGATTCTCGTGATTCTATATGTAGTGTGATTCTATATGTAGTGTGATTCTCGTGATTCTATATGTAGTGTGATTCTCGTGATTCTATATGTAGTGTGATTCTATATGTAGTGTGATTCTATATGTAGTGTGATTTTATATGTAGTGTGATTCTATATGTAGTGTGATTCTATATGTAGTGTGATTCTCGTGATTCTATATGTAGTGTGATTCTATATGTAGTGTGATTCTCATGATTCTATATGCATTGTGATTCTCGTGATTCTATATGCATTGTGATTCTCGTGATTCTATATGTAGTGTGATTCTCGTGATTCTATATGTAGTGTGATTCTCGTGATTCTATATGCATTGTGATTCTATATGTAGTGTGATTCTCGTGATTCTATATGTAGTGTGATTCTATATGTAGTGTGATTCTCGTGATTCTATATGTAGTGTGATTCTATATGTAGTGTGATTCTCGTGATTCTATATGCATTGTGATTCTATATGTAGTGTGATTCTCGTGATTCTATATGCATTGTGATTCTCGTGATTCTATATGCAATGTGATTCTCGTGATTCTATATGCATTGTGATTCTATATGTAGTGTGATTCTCATGATTCTATATGCAGTGTGATTCTATATGCAATGTGATTCTAATGATTCTATATGCATTGTGATTCTATATGTAGTGTGATTCTCATGATTCTATATGCATTGTGATTCTATATGTAGTGTGATTCTCGTGATTCTATATGTAGTGTGATTCTCGTTATTCTATATGCAATGTGATTCTCGTGATTCTACATGTAGTGTGATTCTATATGTAGTGTGATTCTATATGTAGTGTGATTCTCGTGATTCTATATGCATTGTGATTCTATATGTAGTGTGATTCTATATGTAGTGTGATTCTATATGTAGTGTGATTCTCGTGATTCTATATGTAGTGTGATTCTATATGTAGTGTGATTCTATATGTAGTGTGATTCTATATGTAGTGTGATTCTCGTGATTCTATATGTAGTGTGATTCTATATGTAGTGTGATTCTATATGTAGTGTGATTCTATATGTAGTGTGATTCTCGTGATTCTATATGCATTGTGATTCTATATGTAGTGTGATTCTATATGTAGTGTGATTCTATATGTAGTGTGATTCTATATGTAGTGTGATTCTAATGATTTTATATGTAGTGTGATTCTCGTGATTCTATATGTAGTGTGATTCTCGTGATTCTATATGTAGTGTGATTCTATATGTAGTGTGATTCTATATGTAGTGTGATTCTATATGTAGTGTGATTCTATATGTAGTGTGATTCTCGTGATTCTATATGTAGTGTGATTCTCGTGATTCTATATGTAGTGTGATTCTATATGCATTGTGATTCTATATGTAGTGTGATTCTATATGTAGTGTGATTCTATATGTAGTGTGATTCTATATGTAGTGTGATTCTCGTGATTCTATATGTAGTGTGATTCTATATGTAGTGTGATTCTCATGATTCTATATGCATTGTGATTCTATATGTAGTGTGATTCTATATGTAGTGTGATTCTATATGTAGTGTGATTCTATATGTAGTGTGATTCTCATGATTCTATATGTAGTGTGATTCTAATGATTCTATATGCATTGTGATTCTATATGCATTGTGATTCTATATGTAGTGTGATTCTCATGATTCTATATGTAGTGTGATTCTAATGATTCTATATGCATTGTGATTCTATATGCATTGTGATTCTATATGTAGTGTGATTCTCGTGATTCTATATGTAGTGTGATTCTAATGATTCTATATGCATTGTGATTCTATATGTAGTGTGATTCTCGTGATTCTATATGCATTGTGATTATATATGTAGTGTGATTCTTGTGATTCTATATGTAGTGTGATTCTATATGTAGTGTGATTCTCGTGATTCTATATGCATTGTGATTCTAATGATTCTATATGCATTGTGATTCTATATGTAGTGTGATTCTCGTGATTCTATATGCATTGTGATTCTAATGATTATATATGCATTGTGATTCTAATGATTCTATATGTAGTGTGATTCTCATGATTCTATATGCATTGTGATTCTAATGATTCTATATGCATTGTGATTCTATATGTAGTGTGATTCTCGTGATTCTATATGCAGTGTGATTCTATATGTAGTGTGATTCTATATGTAGTGTGATTCTATATGTAGTGTGATTCTACATGTAGTGTGATTCTATATGTAGTGTGATTCTATATGTAGTGTGATTCTCGTGATTCTATATGCATTGTGATTCTCGTGATTCTATATGCAATGTGATTCTCGTGATTCTATATGCATTGTGATTCTATATGTAGTGTGATTCTCATGATTCTATATGCAGTGTGATTCTATATGCAATGTGATTCTAATGATTCTATATGCATTGTGATTCTATATGTAGTGTGATTCTCATGATTCTATATGCATTGTGATTCTATATGTAGTGTGATTCTCGTGATTCTATATGTAGTGTGATTCTCGTGATTCTATATGCAATGTGATTCTCGTGATTCTACATGTAGTGTGATTCTATATGTAGTGTGATTCTATATGTAGTGTGATTCTCGTGATTCTATATGCATTGTGATTCTATATGTAGTGTGATTCTATATGTAGTGTGATTCTATATGTAGTGTGATTCTCGTGATTCTATATGTAGTGTGATTCTATATGTAGTGTGATTCTATATGTAGTGTGATTCTATATGTAGTGTGATTCTATATGTAGTGTGATTCTACATGTAGTGTGATTCTATATGTAGTGTGATTCTATATGTAGTGTGATTCTCGTGATTCTATATGTAGTGTGATTCTATATGTAGTGTGATTCTATATGTAGTGTGATTCTATATGTAGTGTGATTCTATATGTAGTGTGATTCTAATGATTTTATATGTAGTGTGATTCTCGTGATTCTATATGTAGTGTGATTCTCGTGATTCTATATGTAGTGTGATTCTATATGTAGTGTGATTCTATATGTAGTGTGATTCTATATGTAGTGTGATTCTATATGTAGTGTGATTCTCGTGATTCTATATGTAGTGTGATTCTCGTGATTCTATATGTAGTGTGATTCTATATGCATTGTGATTCTATATGTAGTGTGATTCTATATGTAGTGTGATTCTATATGTAGTGTGATTCTATATGTAGTGTGATTCTCGTGATTCTATATGTAGTGTGATTCTATATGTATTGTGATTCTATATGTAGTGTGATTCTCATGATTCTATATGTATTGTGATTCTATATGTAGTGTGATTCTATATATGTAGTGTGATTCTATATGTAGTGTGATTCTATATGTAGTGTGATTCTCATGATTCTATATGTAGTGTGATTCTAATGATTCTATATGCATTGTGATTCTATATGCATTGTGATTCTATATGTAGTGATTCTCATGATTCTATATGTAGTGTGATTCTAATGATTCTATATGCATTGTGATTCTATATGTATATTCTATATGTAGTATGATTCTCATTCTATATGTAGTGTGATTCTAATGATTCTATATGCATTGTGATTCTATATGTAGTGCATTGTGATTCTAATGATTCTATATGCATTGTGATTCTATATATGTGAGTGTGATTCTTATGTGATTCTATATGTAGTGTGATTCTATATGTAGTGTGATTCTCGTGATTCTATATGCATTGTGATTCTAATGATTCTATATGCATTGTGATTCTATATGTAGTGTGATTCTCGTGATTCTATATGCATTGTGATTCTAATGATTCTATATGCATTGTGATTCTAATGATTCTATATGTAGTGTGATTCTCATGATTCTATATGCATTGTGATTCTAATGATTCTATATGCATTGTGATTCTATATGTAGTGTGATTCTCGTGATTCTATATGCAGTGTGATTCTATATGTAGTGTGATTCTATATGTAGTGTGATTCTATATGTAGTGTGATTCTACATGTAGTGTGATTCTATATGTAGTGTGATTCTATATGTAGTGTGATTCTCGTGATTCTATATGCATTGTGATTCTATATGTAGTGTGATTCTATATGTAGTGTGATTCTATATGTAGTGTGATTCTATATGTAGTGTGATTCTATATGTAGTGTGATTCTATATGCAGTGTGATTCTATATGTAGTGTGATTCTATATGCATTGTGATTCTATATGTAGTGTGATTCTATATGTAGTGTGATTCTATATGTAGTGTGATTCTCGTGATTCTATATGCATTGTGATTCTCATGATTCTATATGCATTGTGATTCTATATGTAGTGTGATTCTATATGTAGTGTGATTCTATATGTAGTGTGATTCTATATGTAGTGTGATTCTAATGATTCTATATGTAGTGTGATTCTCGTGATTCTATATGTAGTGTGATTCTCGTGATTCTATATGTAGTGTGATTCTCGTGATTCTATATGTAGTGTGATTCTATATGTAGTGTGATTCTATATGTAGTGTGATTCTATATTAGTGTGATTCTATATGTAGTGTGATTCTATATGTAGTGTGATTCTCGTGATTCTATATGTAGTGTGATTCTCGTGATTCTATATGTAGTGTGATTCTATATGTAGTGTGATTCTATATGCATTGTGATTCTATATGTAGTGTGATTCTATATGCAGTGTGATTCTATATGTAGTGTGATTCTATATGTAGTGTGATTCTATATGTAGTGTGATTCTATATGCATTGTGATTCTATATGTAGTGTGATTCTATATGTAGTGTGATTCTATATGTAGTGTGATTCTATATGTAGTGTGATTCTCGTGATTCTATATGTAGTGTGATTCTATATGTAGTGTGATTCTCATGATTCTATATGTAGTGTGATTCTATATGTAGTGTGATTCTATATGTAGTGTGATTCTATATGTAGTGTGATTCTCATGATTCTATATGCATTGTGATTCTATATGCATTGTGATTCTATATGTAGTGTGATTCTCGTGATTCTATATGTAGTGTGATTCTAATGATTCTATATGCATTGTGATTCTATATGTAGTGTGATTCTCGTGATTCTATATGCATTGTGATTCTAATGATTCTATATGCATTGTGATTCTATATGTAGTGTGATTCTCGTGATTCTATATGCATTGTGATTATATATGTAGTGTGATTCTTGTGATTCTATATGTAGTGTGATTCTATATGTAGTGTGATTCTATATGTAGTGTGATTCTATATGTAGTGTGATTCTCGTGATTCTATATGTAGTGTGATTCTCGTGATTCTATATGCATTGTGATTCTATGTGCATTGTGATTCTATATGCAGTGTGATTCTCGTGATTCTATATGCATTGTGATTCTAATGATTCTATATGCATTGTGATTCTAATGATTCTATATGCATTGTGATTCTATATGTAGTGTGATTCTCGTGATTCTATATGCATTGTGATTCTAATGATTCTATATGCATTGTGATTCTAATGATTCTATATGTAGTGTGATTCTCATGATTCTATATGCATTGTGATTCTAATGATTCTATATGCATTGTGATTCTATATGTAGTGTGATTCTCGTGATTCTATATGCAGTGTGATTCTATATGTAGTGTGATTCTCGTGATTCTATATGCAGTGTGATTCTAATGATTCTATATGCAGTGTGATTCTAATGATTCTATATGCATTGTGATTCTAATGATTCTATATGTAGTGTGATTCTATATGCATTGTGATTCTATATGTAGTGTGATTATCGTGATTCTATATGTAGTGTGATTATCGTGATTCTATATGTAGTGTGATTATCGTGATTCTATATGTAGTGTGATTATCGTGATTCTATATGTAGTGTGATTATCGTGATTCTATATGCATTGTGATTCTCGTGATTCTATATGCATTGTGATTCTATATGCATTGTGATTCTCATGATTCTATATGCATTATGATTCTATATGTAGTGTGATTATCGCGATTCTATATGTAGAGTGATTCGTTACTGTGATTTAAAATTTGATGTTCCAAACATATTGTTCACATTCATGGAGAGAAAAAAGACCTGAAAACATGTTGGCTCACTATTTAAAAAGATGGAGAACAATCTATAGGAGGAAAAATACCAGCGTTTTGGCGCAGTTACATCTGAACTAGCGCTAGCTAACGCTGCCTACAGTAGCAAAACTTATCTTGCTGGTCTGTTGTTGATGCCCTGTCCTGGCTGAGCTGGATTGTCCTAGCTGGACTGCTCTCCCTCACGGTTTAACCCAGTGTTCAGGATCGATGGCCTTCGTTTCATTTGTGGGGAAAGGTACCGGCGCGTCTCTGCTATATCAACCCAGCCTCTACTCACATCCAGGCACAGTGTATCTGAGGCCGCAGGCTTCGGAGAGATTCTTTATGACTACACTCCCTGGCTTCAAAAAGCTGTCTCTCCGGTCTGTTGTTATTGATGTCTTGTCCCTGTTCGGGATTGATGGCCTTCGTTAGCGGAGAAAGGCAGCAGCCACTCCTCTCCTCTGCCCAGACCCAGGCTCTCTGCTGCACAGGCCATTTAGGACACAGTTCAGCTCCAGGCCTAGTGTGTCCGACCCCACAGCATAAACCAGTAACCCACTTTTATCATTTGTCCAACCATTTATCAGCTGTCAGGCTGTGGAGGTGACTGATATAAGAGTGTAACTGCAATACTGGCTTTCACCTGACCTGGCCTCACCTGGCCTGGCTTCACCTGACCTGGCCTGGCCTCACCTGGCTTCACCTGACCTGGCCTGGCTTCACCTAACCTGGCCTGGCTTCACCTAACCTGGCCTGGCTTCACCTGACCTGGCCTCACCTGGCCTGGCCTCACCTGGCCTGGCCTCACCTGGCCTGGCCTCACCTGGCCTGGCCTCACCTGGCTGGCCTGGCCTGGCTTCACCTGGCCTGGCCTCACCTGGCTTCACCTGACCTGGCTTCACCTGGCCTGGCCTCACCTGACCTGGCTTCACCTGACCTGGCTTCACCTGACCTGGCTTCACCTGGCCTGGCCTCACCTGGCTTCACCTGACCTGGCCTCACCTGGCCTGGCCTCACCTGGCTTCACCTCACCTGGCCTGGCTTCACCTGACCTGGCCTCACCTGGCTTCACCTGACCTGGCCTCACCTGGCTTCACCTGGCCTGGCCTCACCTGGCTGGCCTCACCTGGCCTGGCCTCACCTGGCCTGGCCTCACCTGGCCTGGCCTCACCTGGCCTCACCTGGCTTCACCTCACCTGGCCTGGCTTCACCTGACCTGGCCTCACCTGACCTGGCCTCACCTGGCTTCACCTGACCTGGCCTCACCTGGCTTCACCTGACCTGGCCTCACCTGGCTTCACCTGACCTGGCCTCACCTGGCTTCACCTGACCTGGCCTGGCTGCCTAGTTGACAGACACACAGTGTTGTAATGGAGGCTATACGCTGTACACCCACGTATCCTCCTTAAACCCCACGGATGCGTAGCGAAGTAGTGTGTCCAATAATAATCATGTTTATAAATAATGCTCTCTGAAAACCAAAATGGTTTCAAACTTCATGTCTGTTTTCTACTACCATGTAGTTCGTTGTCCAATCAAAAAACGCATCTTTTGACCAACCTCTAAGAAAACAATAAAATGGGCCCAAACCTCATGTCTCGATCATAGTCCGTTCAAAAGTTATTGGAGTTTAACCCTTGTAGGAATTAGAATTAGGAAAACTAAAATCAATGGAGGCCAGAGGATTTTTAATTTAATTATTAAAACATTTTTAAAAAAATAATAATTTAAATTAGGAAACCAATTAGTTTTCAAGCACTTTCATTTCCATGATTGTCGACTCATTTTCTCATGGCTCTCGTCCCTCTGCAGACAAATGGTGAGCTATAAGTTTGAAACACCGAATCGCAATACATATCCTATCGCCAAGTATCGTGAGCTCCCTGAAAATTCCCAGCCCTTCTGGATTCTGTGGATCAATAATTAAATTAAATGAAAGGAATCCTGTCTTCGTGTTAAAATGTGACAACACCTGGGCTCCATCCTAAATGACACCCTATTCACCATGTAGGGAGCGGGACTAAGATGCCATTTGGGAGGTAGCCTAGTGGTGAGAGCATAGAGCTAGTAAACCGCAAGGTTGCTGGATCGAATCCCTGAGCTGACAAGGTAATAATGTGTCGTTCTGCCCCCTGAACAGGCAGTTTATAGGCCGTCGTTATAAATAAGAATTTGATCTTAACTGACTTGTTAAATGAAAGGCTTCTCTTCATCTGGCCATTAATTTGTTAGTTGTCAGATTAGTCCATCTGTCTGGGGGTAAACCCATGGTGATTGGCTGAGTGGTTTAAAGCCATGGTGATTGGCTAATCTTTTTTTTTTTTTTTGGCAGGAGTCACTCTGGATTGGCACTCAGCTGTTTCCATATCGACAGTGACCTTGGCACCCACTAGGTATTCCATAACACTTCCATGGCAACCTGCAGAACCTGCCTAACGATAGATCCTGCCATGACGTTGAAACATTTAGAAAGGGAGCGGAAAAATAGAAAACGATCAATCTTTTTCTTTCTCTCAACTAAGGGGCTACGTCCCAAATAGCACCCGTTGCCCTATACAGTGAACATTCTTTGACCAGGGCAGGGCTCATAGGCCCGAAAGCAGTGTACTACGTAGGGAAAAAGGGCGTGATTTTAGTCTAGGTCTCACACGTGTCTTTTTGTCGAGCAAAAGGGAAGGTACTAAGCGGTGCACAAGACCCCCTCACGCAATCAACTTCGTGGAGATACGTAGACTTCTCTTGTAGGCCTATTTGGCAGGGGAACTGTGAAGCCAGCTGTTTAGCCTGTTGTCCGAGTCTTTTACTAAAGAACGTCGTTGTCCGAGTCTTTTACTAAAGAACGTCGTTGTCCGAGTCTTTTACTAAAGAACGTCGTTGTCCGAGTCTTTTACTAAAGAACGTCGTTGTCCGAGTCTTTTACTAAAGAACGTCGTTGTCCGAGTCTTTTACTAAAGAACGTCGTTGTCCGAGTCTTTTACTAAAGAACGTCGTTGTCCGAGTCTTTTACTAAAGAACGTCGTTGTCCGAGACTTTTACTAAAGAACGTCGTTGTCCGAGACTTTACTAAAGAACGCCGTTGTCCGAGTCTTTTACTAAAGAACGTCCGAGTCTTTTACTAAAGAACGTCTTTTACTAAAGAACGTCGTTGTCCGAGTCTTTTACTAAAGAACGTCGTTGTCCGAGTCTTTTTACTAAAGAACGTCGTTGTCCGAGTCTTTTACTAAAGAACGTCGTTGTCGAGTCTTTTACTAAAGAACGTCGTTGTCCGAGTCTTTTACTAAAGAACGTCGTTGTCCGAGTCTTTTACTAAAGAACGTCGTTGTCCGAAGTCTTTTACTAAAGAACGCCGTTGTCGAGTCTTTTACTAAAGAACGCCGTTGTCCGAGTCTTTTACTAAAGAACGTCGTTGTCCGAGTCTTTACTAAAGAACGTCGTTGTCCGAGTCTTTTACTAAAGAACGTCGTTGTCCGAGTCTTTTACTAAAGAACGTTTGTCCGAGTCTTTTACTAAAGAACGCCGTTGTCCGAGTCTTTTACTAAAGAACGTCGTTGTCCGAGTCTTTTTACTAAAGAACGTCGTTGTCGAGTCTTTTGCTAAAGAACGTCGTTGTCCGAGTCTTTTACTAAAGAACGTCGTTGTCCGAGTCTTTTACTAAAGAACGTCGTTGTCCGAGTCTTTTACTAAAGAACGTCGTTGTCCGAGTCTTTTACTAAAGAACGTCGTTGTCCGAGTCTTTTACTAAAGAACGTCGTTGTCCGAGTCTTTTACTAAAGAACGTCGTTGTCCGAGTCTTTTACTAAAGAACGTCGTTGTCCGAGTCTTTTACTAAAGAACGTCGTTGTCCGAGTCTTTTACTAAAGAACGTCTTTTACTAAAGAACGCCGTTGTCCGAGTCTTTTCACTAAAGAACTCGTTGTCCGAGTCTTTTACTAAAGAACGTCGTTGTCCGAGTCTTTTACTAAAGAACGTCGTTGTCCGAGTCTTTTACTAAAGAACGTCGTTGTCCGAGTCTTTTACTAAAGAACGTCGTTGTCCGAGTCTTTTACTAAAAGAACGTCGTTGTCCGTCTTTTACTAAAGAACGTCTTGTCCGAGTCTTTTACTAAAGAACGTCGTTGTCCGAGTCTTTACTAAAGAACGTCGTTGTCTAAAGTCTTTTACTAAAGAACGTCGTTGTCCGAGTCTTTTACTAAAGAACGCTATCCGAGTCTTTTACTAAAGAACGTCGTTGTCCGAGTCTTTTACTAAAGAACGCCGTTGTCCGAGTCTTTTACTAAAGAACGTCGTTGTCGAGTCTTTTACTAAAGAACGTCATATTGTCCGAGTCTTTTTACTAAAGAACGTGGTTAGAGTCTTTTACTAAAGAACGTCGTTGTCCGAGTCTTTTACTAAAGAACGCCGTTGTCCGAGTCTTTTACTAAAGAACGTCGTTGTCCGAGTCTTTTACTAAAGAACGTTTGTCCGGGAGTCTTTTACTAAAGAACGCCGTTGTCCGAAAATCTTTTACTAAAGAACGCCGTTGTCCGAAAAGTCTTTTACTAAAGAACGTCGTTGTCCGAGTCTTTTACTAAAGAACGTCGTTGTCCGAGTCTTTTACTAAAGAACGTCGTTGTCCGAGTCTTTTACTAAAGAACGTCGTTGTCCGAGTCTTTTACTAAAGAACGTCGTTGTCCGAGTCTTTTACTATAAAGAACGCCGTTGTCCGAGTCTTTTACTAAAGAACGAGTCTTTTACTAAAGAACGCGTTGTCCGAGTCTTTACTAAAGAACGCCGTTGTCCGAGTCTTTTACTAAAGAACGTCGTTGTCCGAGTCTTTTACTAAAGAACGTCGTTGTCCGAGTCTTTTACTAAAGAACGTCGTTGTCCGAGTCTTTTACTAAAGAACGCTTGTCCGAAGTCTTTTACTAAAGAACGTCGTTGTCCGAGTCTTTTACTAAAGAACGTCGTTGTCCGAGTCTTTTACTAAAGAACGTCGTTGTCCGAGTCTTTTACTAAAGAACGTCGTTGTCCGAGTCTTTTACTAAAGAACGTCGTTGTCCGAGTCTTTTACTAAAGAACGTCGTTGTCCGAGTCTTTTACTAAAGAACGTCGTTGTCCGAAAACTCTTTTACTAAAGAACATTGTCTTGATAATTATGAAAGAATGTCTTGTATATATAAATATATCTCTATCTATCTATCTTTATATAAGATCGTCGTATCTATCTTTATAAATATACGTCGTATATGATCTCTATCTATCTATATATATATATATATGATCTCTATCTATCTATATATAATATATATGATGCTATCTATCTATATAATATATATATGATCTCTATCTATCTATATATATATATATATGATCTCTATCTATCTATATATATATATATATGATCTCTATCTATCTATATATATATATATATGATCTCTATCTATCTATATATATATATATATGATCTCTATCTATCTATATATATATATATGATCTATCTATCTATCTATATATATATATATATATATGATTCTATCTATATATATAACTATATAAGTCTCTATCTATCTATATATATATATATATATATGATCTCTATCTATCTATCTATATATATATATATGATCTCTATCTATCTATATATATATATATGAGGTGGCCTCTATCTATCTATATATATATATATAGATCTCTATCTATCTATATATATATATATATGTCTCTATCTATCTATATATATATATATACTATCTATCTATCTATATATATATATATATATATGATCTCTATCTATCTATATATATATATATATATCTCTATCTATATGATATATATATATATATGATCTCTATCTATATGGTATATATATATATATATATATATATATGATCTCTATCTATCTATATATATATATATATATGATCTCTATCTATCTATATATATATATATGATCTCTATCTATATATATATATATATATATGATCTCTATCTATCTATATATATATATATATATGATCTCTATCTATCTATATATATATATAATATATGATCTCTATCTATCTATCTATATATATATGATCTCTATCTATCTATATATATATATATGATCTCTATCTATCTATATATATATATATATGATTCTATCTATCTATATATATATATATGATCTCTATCTATCTATATATATATATATATGATCTCTATCTATCTATATATATATATATGATCTCTATCTATATATATATATATATATATGATCTCTATCTATCTATATATATATATATATGATCTCTATCTATCTATATATATATATATATGATCTCTATCTATCTATCTATATATATATATATATGATCTCTATCTATCTATATATATATATATATGATCTCTATCTATCTATATATATATATATATATATATATATGATCTCTATCTATCTATATATATATATATGATCTCTATCTATCTATATATATATATATATATATATGATCTCTATCTATCTATATATATATATATATGATCTCTATCTATCTATATATATATATATATGATCTCATTTACATTTACATTTAAGTCATTTAGCAGACGCTCTTATCCAGAGCGACTTACAAATCTCTATCTATCTATATATATATATATAATTTGATCGGGGCGGCAGGGTGGTTAGAGCGTTGGACTAGTAACCGGAAGGTTGCAAGTTCAAACCCCCGAGCTGACACGGTACAAATCTGTCGTTCTGCCCCTGAACAGGCAGTTAACCCACTGTTCCTAGGCCGTCATTGTAAATAAGAATTTGTTCTTAACTGACTTGCCAAGTTAAATAAAAGGTAAAAAAATAAAGTTCTGAAAATGAAACATTTAATGTGGTGGGAAAAACATCTGGTAAAAGGCTCGACGTTTCAGTTAAAACCCACTGTCAAATGATTAGAAAATGGAACCGTTGTGATTTATATAGAGACAGAAAAGTACCAACAGCCTCTGATTAAATGGCTCTACTGGGCCACACTGGGCTCTCAGTCATCATTATTCACAGAATTACAGATTCAAATCAAGCCACAATTATCAGCTTTGGTATTGACATCAGTGAGCAGGCTTTCCCATTGGAGGAGAGAGCAGGCTTTCCTATTGGACGAGAGAGCAGGCTTTCCTATTGGACGAGAGAGCAGGCTTTCCATTGGAGGAGAGAGCAGGCTTTCCCATTGGAGGAGAGAGCAGGTTTTCCCATTGGAGGAGAGAGCAGGCTTACCAACAGAAAACATCTATAAAACAAAAATTATGAAAATTTGGACCACGCAAATCCAACGTTTATATAAAATGTCTGCCATTTCCTCCTCTACATTTTAACAGTCTAAGTAAATGTAATATAGGACAACATTACAAAATCCATTTGTCCTATGTCGTTTCATTTAGTCTCATTATAATACGGAAAATGTAGGCCATTACAAAAGAACAGAATACCACATTTTAAGTTGACTGTGTAGGCTATTCTATTAAAGATCTATCCGAGGATCAGCTTTAAGTCAAAGGGCATCTGTTAAAACTATTTTCGATACTCTCCTCATGTCTTGATAATTATGAATGAGAATGTAGTCCGTTTGGTTTGTGAAAATATCATAGTATTTGTCCATCTCTCCCATTGGTTCCCATTTTCATTCCAAAAAAAAGATGCATCAGAGACTCACAAGACCATAACAGTGGAATGCTGCAACGTGCTGCTTCGCCCTAGCTGGCGAGGACACAAGACCATAACAGTGGAATGCTGCAACGTGCTGCTTCGCCCTAGCTGGCGAGGACACAAGACCATAACAGTGGAATGCTGCAACGTGCTGCTTCGCCCTAGCTGGCGAGGACACAAGACCATAACAGTGGAATGCTGCAACGCGCTGCTTCGCCCTAGCTGGCGAGGACACAAGACCATAACAGTGGAATGCTGCAACGCGCTGCTTCGCCCTAGCTGGCGAGGACACAAGACCATAACAGTGGAATGCTGCAACGCGCTGCTTCGCCCTAGCTGGCGAGGACACAAGACCATAACAGTGGAATGCTGCAACGCGCTGCTTCGCCCCTAGCTGGCGAGGACACAAGACCATAACAGTGGAATGCTGCAACGCGCTGCTTCGCCCTAGCTGGCGAGGACACAAGACCATAACAGTGGAATGCTGCAACGCGCTGCTTCGCCCTAGCTGGCGAGGACACAAGACCATAACAGTGGAATGCTGCAACGCGCTGCTTCCCCTAGCTGGCGAGGACACAAGACCATAACAGTGATGGTTAGAGGAGGCAGGTAGCCTAGTGGTTAGAGGAGGCAGGTAGCCTAGTGGTTAGAGGAGGCAGGTAGCCTAGTGGTTAGAGGAGGAAGGTAGCCTAGTGGTTAGAGGAGGCAGGTAGCCTAGTGGTTAGAGGAGGCAGGTAGCCTAGTGGTTAGAGGAGGCAGGTAGCCTAGTGGTTAGAGGAGGCAGGTAGCCTAGTGGTTGGAGGAGGCAGGTAGCCTAGTGGTTGGAGAAGGCAGGTAGCCTAGTGGTTAGAGAAGGCAGGTAGCCTAGTGGTTAGAGGAGGCAGGTAGCCTAGTGGTTAGAGGAGGCAGGTAGCCTAGTGGTTAGAGGAGGCAGGTAGCCTAGTGGTTAGAGGAGGCAGGTAGCCTAGTGGTTAGAGGAGACAGGTAGCCTAGTGGTTAGAGGAGGCAGGTAGCCTAGTGGTTAGAGGAGGCAGGTAGCCTAGTGGTTAGAGGAGGCAGGTAGCCTGGTGGTTAGGGGAGGCAGGTAGCCTGGTGGTTAGGGGAGGCAGGTAGCCTAGTGGTTAGAGGAGGCAGGTAGCCTAGTGGTTAGAGGAGGCAGGTAGCCTGGTGGTTAGAGGAGGCAGGTAGCCTAGTGGTTAGAGGAGGCAGGTAGCCTAGTGGTTAGAGGAGGCAGGTAGCCTGGTGGTTAGAGGCGGCAGGTAGCCTAGTGGTTAGAGGAGGCAGGTAGCCTAGTGGTTAGAGGAGGCAGGTAGCCTGGTGGTTAGAGGAGGCAGGTAGCCTGGTGGCTAGAGGAGGCAGGTAGCCTGGTGGTTAGAGGAGGCAGGTAGCCTGGTGGTTAGAGGAGGCAGGTAGCCTGGTGGTTAGAGGAGGCAGGTAGCCTGGTGGTTAGAGGAGGCAGGTAGCCTGGTGGTTAGAGGAGGCAGGTAGCCTGGTGGTTAGAGGGTTAGGCCAGTCTAGTGGTTAGAGGGTTAGGCCAGTCTAGTGGTTAGAGGGTTAGGCCAGTCTAGTGGTTAGAGGGTTAGGCCAGTCTAGTGGTTAGAGGGTTAGGCCAGTCTAGTGGTTAGAGGGTTAGGCCAGTCTAGTGGTTAGAGTGTTAGGCCAGTCTAGTGGTTAGAGGGTTGGGCCAGTCTAGTGGTTAGAGGGTTAGGCCAGTCTAGTGGTTAGAGGGTTAGGCCAGTCTAGTGGTTAGAGGGTTAGGCCAGTCTAGTGGTTAGAGGGTTAGGCCAGTCTAGTGGTTAGAGGGTTAGGCCAGTCTAGTGGTTAGAGGGTTAGGCCAGTCTAGTGGTTAGAGGGTTAGGCCAGTCTAGTGGTTAGAGGGTTAGGCCAGTCTAGTGGTTAGAGGGTTAGGCCAGTCTAGTGGTTAGAGGGTTAGGCCAGTCTAGTGGTTAGAGGGTTAGGCCAGTCTAGTGGTTAGAGCGTTGGACTAGTAACCGAAAGGTTGCTGGATAGAATCCTCGAGCTGACAAGGTACAAAATATTTTATTTTCAGCTTTATGAAGCCGGTGTACAAAACCAAAAAGTAAAAAGAAGCAAAAAACGAAACTTAATGTGAGGCATAGAAATAGAGCATATAGAACAGATCTACCGCTTCTTAGGCTCAATGAGTGACAGATCTAAAAACTCACATTTCTATGTGCTTTATTGCAGCTTCAAAACAATTATTATTTTTTTTTTGTACATTCCCTTGACACCCAAAAGACAGTTCTAGTTTTAGGTCATACTTAAAATGTCAAATAGGCTCACAAACTAAAAAGTAGGTTGCTAATGAACAATAACTAGGCCCAATGGATTGTCTTCGAACTGCCGGATCTGAATAAATAGGTTGGATGGATGGCTTCGATAGTCTTTTTTTAAAGTCTTTAATATGCCAAATCATACAAAACATTCTGCTTAAAAAATGATTATGCACCGCTACCCCTCTTGCTCTTAATAGGAACAAGCTAGTCAGCTGGTAGTTATCAACGGTGTTGGTCCCGGATTCGTGACAACGTTGTCTTAACCTGTATATTAGCGACCTAGCTCTAACCGTGGCAATTTGACTGGTGAAACTCATGGGCACATTCCCAATGGCTGCCTGGTATTGTGATGCAATCATTTCCAGGGTGATTTTGGAATGTTCATTCAAATGATGCGGCTCATGCAACGGAATGTCTTGTTTTCTTTTTGTAGTGTCAGTTGAGCTGACTGAACCAATCACAGCACAGATGGAAGGGTACACTTCCTGCTTTTACTTCCTGGCGTGGGTCTAGGTCGAAAATGTACAGGTTTAGATAACGCTGTCACAAATCTGGGACCAGCGTCGTTGGAAACTAGCTTAGCTGGTCCGCAGACACGCTCACAGGAGTGTTTAGTGTGTGTGTCTTGAGAGCAGGCCTGATGGAGGCTTTGAAAGACAGGACAGGAGGGGAAAAGGTTTAAAGCAATAAATAACCAGTGTTATCAGGAGCCTGCTGGAGGAAGAGGATACAGCTGTAGGAACATGACTGGACTGGGGCCTGAGACAGCTGTCTGGGGGGGGGGCCTAGCTGTAGGAACATGACTGGACTGGGGCCTGAGACAGCTGGGGACTGGACCAGGTAGACTGTCTAGGGGGGTAACATGACTGGACTGGGGCCTGAGACAGCTGTCTAGGGGGTAGCTGTAGGAACATGACTGGACTGGGGCCTGAGACAGCTGTCTGGGGGGGGTAGCTGTAGGAACATGACTGGACTGGGGCCTGAGACAGCTGTCTAGGGGGACTAGACTGGGGCCTGAGACAGCTGTCTAGCTGTAGGAACATGACTGGACTGGGGCCTGAGACAGCTGTCTAGGGGGGTAGCTGTAGGAACATGACTGGACTGGGGCCTGAGACAGCTGTCTGGGGGTAGCTGTAGGAACATGACTGGACTGGGGCCTGAGACAGCTGTCTAGGGGGGGGTAGCTGTAGGAACATGACTGGACTGGGGCCTGAGACAGCTGTCTAGGGGGGGTAGCTGTAGGAACATGACTGGACTGGGGCCTGAGACATGCTGGACTGGGGCCTCAGCTGTCTGGGGGGTAGCTGTAGGAACATGACTGGACTGGGGCCTGAGTCAGCTGTCCTGGGGGGTAGCTGTAGGAACATGACAGGACTGGGGCCTGAGACAGCTGTCTGGGGGGGGTAGCTGTAGGAACATGACTGGACTGGGGCCTGAGACAGCTGTCTGGGGGGGGTAGTTGTAGGAACATGACTGGACTGGGGCCTGAGAGCTGTCTAGGAACATGACTAGACTGGGGCCTGAGATGGTTGGGGGAGGCACGGGGGGGTAGCTGTAGGAACATGACTGGGCTGGGGCCTGAGACAGCTGTCTAGGGGGGTAGCTGTAGGAACATGACTAGGACTGGGGCCTGAGATGGTTGGGAACATGAGGCAGACGAGGGGGAGTGTAGGAACATGACTGGAGAGGCTAGGGGGAAGCTAATTGCTCCTGAAGGCTTTGAGCCTGGAAAACCGTCTGGGAACCCAGAGGAGTGGTAGCGGCAGGTCCAGCAGATGTTTATTTATCTTAGCTGTTTGGTCTTCTTATCCCGACGCAAACGTGCCTTTGCTCTTTCACTACTTCAATAAAATGTCCCACTCAGACACCCCCACCCCACAGCCCCCCGCTCTCAGCCTCCTTGGCAGGGGCTCAAAACAGTGTTCTGATGTTATCAATGTACTTTAGACCAGGGCCCTATTCCCTATATAGTACACTACTTTAGACCAGAGCCCTATTCCCTATATAGAACACTACTTTAGACCAGAGCCCTATTCCCTATATAGTACACTACTTTAGACCAGGGCCCTATTCCCTACATAGTGCACTACTTTAGACCAGGGCCCTATTCCCTACATAGTGCACTACTTTAGACCAGGGCCCTATTCCCTATATAGTGGTACTACTATAGACCAGGGCCCTATTCCCTACATAGTGCACTACTTTAGACCAGGGCCCTATTCCCTATATAGTGCACTACTTTAGACCAGGGCCCTATTCCCTATATAGAACACTACTTTAGACCAGAGCCCTATTCCCTACATAGTGCACTACTTTAGACCAGGGCCCTATTCCCTATATAGTGGTACTACTATAGACCAGGGCCCTATTCCCTATATAGTGGTACTACTTTAGACCAGGGCCCTATTCCCTATATAGAACACTACTATAGACCAGGGCCCTATTCCCTATATAGTGGTACTACTTTAGACCAGGGCCCTATTCCCTATATAGAACACTACTATAGACCAGGGCCCTATTCCCTATATAGTGGTACTACTTTAGACCAGAGCCCTATTCCCTATATAGTGCACTACTTTAGTAGGGAAGGGAGACAACGGAGGTGAAAACGCCACTCCATCAGTGTTATCACTAGGATGCCTTTTCAGATGCAACCATGTCCATCTCAAAGCGACTTCTCTGGTTAAATAAAACATTTGATGAAAACCTTTGGTGAACTTCATGTAGTGGACCCTCTTCCTGGACGTCTTTGACTTCTCCTCCAGGCTAAAGGACTTCTCTTGCTGTTTCTCCTCCGACGGGGCTTCTACAAACAAAACGATGACGATCAAAACCTTTAAAACCTCTTAGATGTTAGGTCTCCTACATATCTTTTTCTTTAACTAGGCAAGTCAGTTAAGAACAAATTCTTATTTTACAATGACTGCCTACTGGGGAACAGTGGGTAAACTGCCTTGTTCAGGGGGCAGAACGACAGATTTTTACCTTGTCAGCTCGGGGATTCGATCTGACAACCTTTCGGTTACTAGTCCAACGCTCTAACCACTAGGCTACGCTGCTACCTGACTTTGAGCGGTTCTGACTGACATTTTGGTATACAAAGTGCTCTGTGAACATCGTAGTGCCAGAAAGACCCGTCTGTCTGCTCTGAAACTCACAGTGGCGCTTGCAAACAGCAAACGAAAACAGGAGAGTAGTAGTAGTAGTTTGATCTTAACGTGATGTTCTCAGTCAGATTTAGGAGCTATCAACACAGGAAAAAAAAAAATACTAATGAGTTTGCAGACATTTAAATGGTGTTTCTGCTCAGCGGACGTATAGAATTTTCTTCTATGTTGTCAGTATATGAAAAAGTGCCAACATTGTACTGTCACTAAGTATATATATATATATATATATATATATATATATATATATATATATATATATATATTTTTTAAGCATTTGTCATTTCAAGCCCTATTGCCACTTTTGTTGAGTAGGGGAGAAAAAAAAATATTTTTTTATTTTTATTTTCATAATATTTGTACTGTATACTTGAGCTTGTGTTCTCACAAGTGACGACACCTCAGCAATTTACACCTCTTCTTACCAGAAAGTTCCAGACCTTTATAAAACTACGCAACATTACCAGTTGTTTATGGCCATCTCATGAAAAATACATTTGTTTCGGTATGTCTATTTAGGTGGAAATCTATATTTTGGCCGACCATTCTAGCTTGTCTAACGAAACATAACTACACTAGCTTCTGTACATGGCTTTAGATACACATGTCTGCAAAATATGGCTTACATTAACTATTTGGTGTCAACATGTGCCAAGGAATCTACAATCTCACTCTTCTCATCCATCTCTGCACCCCCCCCCACACAATTGACCAGTTAAAAGTGGATTGAAAACCAATAGCCCCATTGTCTTACAGTGACATTTAACCTCAACTACCTTTCTGTGAATGGTGCAATAGCACCCCCTAGTGGGCTACTACTTCCCAGTGAATAGTGCAATAGCACCCCCTAGTGATCCAAGATGGCGTAGCAGTCGGACGTGTGTTTTGTCTTGTCCCGTCCTGTATAGTGTAAATATAGTTTTTCCTCTTTTTTTTTCTGTATATATTTCGTACATATTTTAATCTCACTTTCCAACTACAGGCTGAATATACTCTCCTGCAACCCGCATCACCCAATGTGGTACGGATCTGCTTTTTCTATACTTTAGAATCGGAACCCTCATCAGAAGCTAGCCGCTAACTAGCTACTAGCTAGGCACTGCTAGCGGTCTTCAACGCTAACTAGGACACCAGCGCGACATCTACCCAAAGCATATCAGACTGCTTTTTCTCTACCACATCTCCGGATTCCTACCGCAAGCTCTGAAGCTTTATACCGGATCATCGTAAATAGCTAGCTGCAATCCGAGTGGCTACTCCTGGCTAACGTCTCTGTCCCAGAGCAAGCACCAGTTAGCCTGGAGCTAGCCTCGAGCTAAGCCCATCTCCCGACTACCCGAAGAGGTCCAAAAATACCTAATTTGCCAATTGGCCTGGACCCTCTACTGACCCTCTACTGCCGACACGGAGCCCCGCCGATCCATCACGACTGGTCCGCCGACATAATCGTCCGAGGGTTTCAACAGGCTTTCCGCTGCGACATCGCCAAAGATCCATCTGCTGGCCAAGGCCCGCGAGCTTTCTGAATCGCTGTATCTCCAGCTCACCGCATGAAGAGGAATAAATAAACAGACTCACCCCATCGCGACGTCCCCCAAAGGTTAACTCTCTAGCCCTCGCTATCTCCCTGCTTGCTAATTCGGCCTGCTAACGGCTAGCTTGTCAAGCTCCGGTCCGCTAACTGCTACCTTGTCTAGCTCGGGCCTACGAACTGTTAGCTTGTTAGCACAGGCCTGCTAACCGTCTGTACCACCGCGTCCCAATCACTCTCTGACCCCATTTACTTTCTATCTCTTTTTGATTTTTAATTTGTTTATACCTTCCGGAAACCTGCCTCACCCAATGTGATACGGAATCGCTATTACTTTTACTCTTATTTTTATTTTTATGACACACTCAAGAACCTCCAGACGCTAACCAGCTAACTAGCTACAAGCTAGTTAGTCATTGTTAGTTTAAAATAAAAATAAAAACCTGGATAACACTCGCTAGCCCCCCTGCCCATCCACCGCTGCCCCCTGGACACTGATCTCTTGGCTACATAGCTGACGCACGCTGGACTGTCCATTAATCACGGTACTCATTTCTGCTTGTTTGTCTTACCTGTCGGCCCCGTTGCCTAGTCAACGCCATTTTACCTGCTGTTTGTTGTGCTAGCGGATTAGCCTCGCCTACTGTTTTTAGCTAGCTTTCCAAATTCAACACCTGTGATTACTGTATGCCTCGCTGTATGTCTCTCTCAGATGTCAATATGCCTTGTATACTGTTGTTCAGGTTAGTTATAATTGTTTTAGTTCACAATGGAGCCCCTAGACCCACTCTGCATACCCCTGTTACCTCCTTTGTCCCCCCTCCCACACATGCGGTGACCTCACCCATTACAACCAGCATGTCCAGAGATACAACCTGTCTCATCATCACCCAGTGCCTGGGCTTACCTCCGCTGTACCCGCACCCCTGTCTGTGCATTATGCCCTGAATATATTCTACCATGCCCAGAAACCTGCTCCTCTTATCCTCTGCCCCCAACGCTCTAGGCGACCAGTTTTGATAGCCTTTAGCCGCACCCTCATACTACTCCTTCTCTGTTCCGCGGGTGATGTGGAGGTAAACCCAGGCCCTGCATGTCCCCAGGTACCCTCATTTGTTGACTTCTGTGATCGAAAAAGCCTTGGTTTTATGCATGTCAACATCAGAAGCCTCCTCCCTAAGTTTGTTTTACTCACTGCTTTAGCACACTCTGCTAACCCTGATGTCCTTGCCGTGTCTGAATCCTGGCTCAGGAAGGCCACCAAAAATTCAGAGATTTCCATACCCAACTATAACATCTTCCGTCAAGATAGAACTACCAAAGGGGGCGGAGTTGCAGTCTACTGCAGAGATAGCCTGCAAAGTAATGTCATACTTTCCAGGTCCATACCCAAACAGTTCGAACTACTAATTTTGAAAATTACCCTCTCCAGAAATAAGTCTCTCACTGTTGCCGCCTGCTACCGGCCACCCTCAGCTCCCAGCTGTGCCCTGGACACCATTTGTGAATTGATCGCCCCCATCTAGCTTCAGAGTTTGTTCTGTTAGGTGACCTAAACTGGGATATGCTTAACACCCCGGCAGTCCTACAATGTAAGCTAGATGCCCTCAATCTCACTCAAATCATCAAGGAACCCACCAGGTACAACCCTAACTCTGTAAACAAGGGCACCCTCATAGACGTCATCCTGACCAACTGGCCCTCCAAATACACCTCCGCTGTCTTCAACCAGGATCTCAGCGATCACTGCCTCATTGCCTGTATCCGCCACGGAGCCGCAGTCAAGCGACCACCCCTCATCACTGTCAAACGCTCCCTAAAACACTTCTGTGAGCAGGCCTTTCTAATCGACCTGGCCGGGTATCCTGGAAGGACATTGACCTCATCCCGTCAGTTGAGGATGCCTGGTCATTCTTTAAAAGTAACTTCCTCACCATTTTAGATAAGCATGCTCCGTTCAAAAAATGCAGAACCAAGAACAGATACAGCCCTTGGTTCACTCCAGACCTGACTGCCCTCGACCAGCACAAAAACATCCTGTGGCGGACTGCAATAGCATCGAATAGCCCCCGTGATATGCAACTGTTCAGGGAAGTCAGGAACCAATACACGCAGTCAGTCAGGAAAGCTAAGGCCAGCTTCTTCAGGCAGAAGTTTGCATCCTGTAGCTCCAACTCCAAAAGTTCTGGGACACTGTGAAGTCCATGGAGAACAAGAGTACCTCCTCCCAGCTGCCCACTGCACTGAGGCTAGGTAACACGGTCTCCACCGATAAATCCACGATTATCGAAAGCTTCAATAAGCACTTCTCAACGGCTGGCCATGCCTTCCGCCTGGCTACTCCAACCTCGGCCAACAGCTCCGCCCCCGCAGCTCCTCGCCCAAGCCTCTCCAGGTTCTCCTTTACCCAAATCCAGATAGCAGATGTTCTGAAAGAGCTGCAAAACCTAGACCCGTACAAATCAGCTGGGCTTGACAATCTGGACCCTCTATTTCTGAAACTATCTGCCGCCATTGTGCAACCCTATTACCAGCCTGTTCAACCTCTCTTTCATATCGTCTGAGATCCCCAAGGATTGAAAGCTGCCGCAGTCATCCCCCTCTTCAAAGGGGGAGACACCCTGGACCCAAACTGCTATAGACCTATATCCATCCTGCCCTGCCTATCTAAGGTCTTCGAAAGCCAAGTCAACAAACAGGTCACTGACCATCTCGAATCCCACCGTACCTTCTCCGCTGTGCAATCTGGTTTCCGAGCCGGTCACGGGTGCACCTCAGCCACGCTCAAGGTACTAAACGATATCATAACCGCCATCGATAAAAGACAGTACTGTGCAGCCGTCTTCATCGACCTCGCCAAGGCTTTCGACTCTGTCAATCACCATATTCTTATCGGCAGACTCAATAGCCTCGGTTTCTCGGATGACTGCCTTGCCTGGTTCACCAATTACTTTGCAGACAGAGTTCAGTGTGTCAAATCGGAGGGCATGCTGTCCGGTCCTCTGGCAGTCTCTATGGGGTGCCACAGGGTTCAATTCTCGGGCCGACTCTTTTCTCTGTATATATCAATGATGTTGCTCTTGCTGCGGGCGATTCCCTGATCCACCTCTACGCAGACGACACCATTCTATATACTTTCGGCCCGTCATTGGACACTGTGCTATCTAACCTCAAACGAGCTTCAATGCCATACAGCACTCCTTCCGTGGCCTCCAACTGCTCTTAAACGAGTAAAACCAAATGCATGCTTTTCAACCGATCGCTGCCTGCACCCGCATGCCCGACTAGCATCACCACCCTGGATGGTTCCGACCTTGAATATGTGGACATCTATAAGTACCTTGGTGTCTGGCTAGACTGCAAACTCTCCTTCCAGACTCACATCAAACATCTCCAATCGAAAATCAAATCAAGAGTCGGCTTTCTATTCCGCAACAAAGCCTCCTTCACTCACGCCGCCAAGCTTACCCTAGTAAAACTGACTATCCTACCGATCCTCGATTTCGGCGATGTCATCTACAAAATGGCTTCCAACACTCTACTCAGCAAACTGGATGCAGTCTATCATAGTGCCATCCGTTTTGTCACCAAAGCACCTTATACCACCCACCACTGCGACTTGTATGCTCTAGTCGGCTGGCCCTCGCTACATATTCGTCGCCAGACCCACTGGCTCCAGGTCATCTACAAGTCCATGCTAGGTAAAGCTCCGCCTTATCTCAGTTCACTGGTCACGATGGCAACACCCATCCGTAGCACACGCTCCAGCAGGTGTATCTCACTGATCATCCCTAAAGCCAACACCTCATTTGGCCGCCTTTCGTTCCAGTACTCTGCTGCCTGTGACTGGAACGAACTGCAAAATCGCTGAAGTTGGAGACTTTTATCTCCCTCACCAACTTCAAACATCAGCTATCCGAGCAGCTAACCGATCGCTGCAGCTGTACATAGTCTATTGGTAAATAGCCCACCCATTTTCACCTACCTCATCCCCATACTGTTTTTATACTGTTTTTTTTATTTATTTATTTACTTTTCTGCTCTTTTGCACACCAATATCTCTACCTGTACATGACCATCTGATCATTTATCACCCCAGTGTTAATCTGCAAAATTGTATTATTTGCCTACCTCCTCATGCCTTTTGCACACATTGTATATAGACTGCCCATTTTTTTTTCTACTGTGTTATTGACTTGTTAATTGCTTACTCCATGTGTAACTCTGTGTTGTCTGTTCACACTGCTATGCTTTATCTTGGCCAGGTCGCAGTTGCAAATGAGAACTTGTTCTCAACTAGCCTACCTGGTTAAATAAAGGTGAAATAAAAAAAATAAAAAATAAAAATAGTGGGCTACTACTTCCCAGTGAATGGTGCAATAGCACCCCCTAGTGGGCTACTACTACTTCCCAGTGAATGGTGCAATAGCACCCCCTAGTGGGCTACTACTTCCCAGTGAATGGTGCAATAGCACCCCCTAGTGGGCTACTACTACTTCCCAGTGAATGATACTTGGGGCTATATGTGGGCTACATCTTTCCTGTAAATGTTACAATAGCACAATAGCACCCGCTATGTCCATAATCATGGAACACCTGGTCACTTTTCCAGCAGTATATCCCACGGTTGGCTTGCCTCTGAAGCTAAGCAGGGTTGGTCCTGGTCGGTCCCTGGATGGGAGACCAGATGGGAGACCAGATGGGAGACCAGATGCTACTGAAAGTGGTGTTGGAGGGACAGTTGGAGGGACTCTGTCCTCTGACGCTAAGCAGGGTTGGTCCTGGTCGGTCCCTGGATGGTAGACCAGATGCTACTGGAAATGGTAGCCAGTAGGAGACACTATTTCCACTGGTCTAAAATAAAATATCCCAATGCCCCAGGGCAGTGATTGGGGACATTGCCCTGTGTAAGATGCCATGTTTCGGATTAGACGTTAAATCCCCCTCTCCCCTGTAACTACTCCCTGTAGTGAACCAGGGCCTGTAGTGACGCCTCTAGCACTGAGATGCAGTGTCTTAGACCGCTGCGCCACTCGGGAGCCTTTTCATATGTATATACTGTACATATCTAGTCAAGGCCATCCTGTTCAACTATTGCTGTGTACGTACACTACTCTATCCTACAGATATACTACATGTTCTATCTACACACTGTCCGTAATGTTTGTACTAGAGGGTGAGCGATTAATTAGGGCCGATTTCAAGTTTTCATAACAATCGGAAATCTGTATTTTTGGAAACCGATTCGGCCGATTTTCTTTTTTTTTTTACACCTTTATTTCATCTTTATTTAACTTGGAAAGTCGATTAAGAACAAATTCTTATTTTCAATGACAGCCTGAGAACAGTTGGGTTAAACTGCCTTGTTCAGGGGCCGAACGACAGATTTATACCATGTCAGCTCGGGGGATTCAATCTTGCAACCTTACAGTTAACTAGTCCAACGCTCTAACCACCTGCCTCTCATTGCACTCCACGAGGAGCCTGCCTGTTACGCGAATGCAGTAAGCTAAGGTAAGGAGCTAGCTAGCATTAAACTTATCTTATAAAAAACAATCAATCAATCATAATCACTAGTTAACTACACATGGTTGATGATATTACTAGTTTATCTAGTGTGTCCTGCGTTGCATATAATCGGTGCGTATCGTTGTTCCAATGTGTACCTAACCATAAACATGATTGATTTTAAGAAAAGCATTGCACAGAAGTATATATTTTTAAACCTGCATATTTAGCTAAAAGAAATCCAGGTTAGCAGGCAATATTAACCAGGTGAAATTGTGTCACTTCTCTTGCGTTCATTTCACGCAGTCAGGGTATATGCAACAGTTTGGGACGCCTAATTTGCCAGAGTTTTACGTAATTATGTCATAACATTGAAGGTTGTGCAATGTAACAGCAATATTTAGACTGATGGATGCCCTCTGTTAGATAAAATACAGAACGGTTCCGTATTTCACTGAAAGAATAAACGTCTTGTTTTCGAAATGATAGTTTCTGGATTCGACCATATTAATGACCTACGGCTCGTATTTCTGTGTGTTATCATGTTATAACTAAGTCTATGATTTGATAGAGCAGTCTGACTGAGCGGTGGTAGGCAGCAGCAGGCTCGTAAGCATTCATTCAAACAGCACTTTCGTGCGTTTTGCCAGCAGCTCTTTGTTGTGCGTCAAGCATTGCCATGTTTATGACTTCAAGCCCATCAACTCCCGAGATTAGGCTGGTGTAACCGATGTGAAATTGCTGGCTAGTTAGCGGGGTGCACGCTAATAGCGTTTCAAACGTCACACGCTCTGAGACTTGGGAGTAGTTGTTCCCCTTGCTCTGCATGGGTAACGCTGCTTCGAGGGTGGCTGTTGTCGATGTGTTCCTGGTTCGAGCCCAGGGAGGAGCGAGGAGAGGAACGGAAGCTATAATGTTACACTGGCAATACTATAGTGCCTATAAGAACATCCAATAGTCAAAGGTTAATGAAATACAAATGGTATAGAGAGAAATAGTCCTATAAATACTATAACTATAACTACAACCTAAAACTTCTTACCTGGGAATATTGAAGACTCATGTTAAAAGGAACCACCAGCTTTCATATGTTCTCATGTTCTGAGCAAGGAACTGAAACGTTAGCTTTCTTACATGGCACATTTTGCACTTTTACTTTCTTCAACACTGTGTTTTTGCATTATTTAAACCAAATTGAACATGTTTCATTATTTATTTGAGAATAAATAGATTTTATTGATGTATTATATTAAGTAAAAATAAGTGTTCATTCAGTACTGTTGTAATTGTCATTATTACAAATACATTATATATATATATATATTTTTTTTTTTAAATCGGCCGAT
Source organism: Oncorhynchus nerka (assembly GCF_034236695.1). Lineage (NCBI taxonomy): Eukaryota > Metazoa > Chordata > Actinopteri > Salmoniformes > Salmonidae > Oncorhynchus > Oncorhynchus nerka. The sequence continues at coordinate 5,199,721 of NC_088408.1, read as the reverse complement.
TAATCACTAATTAACTGGTATCAGCCTTTTTGGTCCTCCAATAATCGGTATCGGTGTTGAAAAATCATAATCGGTCGACCTCTAGTCTATACATTCCAACACGTACGTACACACACTCTCTCTGGACTGACATTGCTAGTCCTAATAGTTATACATTTTTTTATTGTTGTGAATCGTTAGATATTACTGCACCGTTGGCGCTAGGAACACAATCACATCTGCTAAATGTAGGCTACTATCTTCCTCTGAATGGTACAACAGCACCACCTAGTGGTCACGCATATATGACGAGTGAGTTTATGAACAGAGTAATGCACGTTGTATATTCTTCTGTTTGTCTGGGTATTTACCATTGGCAGTGTTTTGACCATGGCAGTTGTTGAGGTCTGCCAGGAGCTGGTTAAAGTCATCCTGATGGGCGATCCAGTTGTCCTGGAAACAGAACAAATTAGATCAAAACTAAGGACATAACTTGGGAGGACACATTCCTTGATAAAACACTGTACATCACTGCAGTCTTGAGTATTCTTTGTCGTATCAACTAGAAACCAAAAAAGAAAAAAAAAAACTGACTTGAACTATAAAGGACTACCTGAACTTGATAATGATCATTTTCTGTTGAAAAACGTTTTGCTACAATGTGCACTAATTAATAAAACCCTGAACTTCGCCCATAAGGAAACAGTTGTTGACAGTGTGCCTTAATGAACACACCCCAGTTGTCCACTCACCTCGTGGCTGGCAGTGGTTCCCAGCCCCAGCTGGTTGTTCTTCACTTTGACTTTGATGTGTTCTGTGGAGCCCTGCTCAGTTCTCCCCAGGCCCTGGTAGAGACAGATGAACATGTCATTCGGGAATGACGCCAAAACAGTTAGATACAGGCTCTTAATTTGTATTGCCTCGATTCCTCTCTCCTCACCTCCTTTTCCAAACGCATTGGAGAGAGTGGGACCTTGGACCTTCTCCGCCAATACAGTTGAAAAGGAAGCGAGGAGAGAGGATGCAAGGAGGAAGCCCAGGAAGACGAATTGTCTTGAGATAGAGCTACAGTGGCATACCGTCACTAGTATACTGTTAGGTTATCAGTGGTTTGCTAAGACAAACCCCACAGTACCTTTCCCTTTGGACCAGCCCATTCGCTCCAGCATCTTCTGGCCGAACTTGGACTCGTCTTTACTCCACGCGCTGTTCCGCGGGTCAACAGACCACTTCTGTTTTTTACGGGCTAAAAACAACAAACCATATTAGAATTTTTAAAATAATACAATACCTACTTTATTGGTTCATTTGCACGGACATTTTAGGCTGTCAACAGTCCCCAACACGTCACAGGCCGGGAGCAGTTCGGGGGTAAAGTGCCTTGGTTATTAAGGACACAACGGCGGTACGTAGCGTATAGAAAACTAAATCGGTCTCGCTTGTAGATCTGATCCATGCTTTCGCCCACTATCATCCAATGCATTCGCATGGACCCAGGGGTAGTTTAGCGGTAAACCCGAAACAAACTGCTTTTGACCACTTGAACTTGAGAAATTGCCAACAAAGACAAGTTAGTCAGCACTCAATCAAGTAAGATATATTTACTTCGGCGAGTAACGATAAAATATTAAAGCCAGTCACTAAACAACATCGGGGAAAAAAAAACATTCTCGACCAGAACTAGTTAGTTGGCTGGGTAACGTTAACTGGCTGTCAAAAGGTCGTAACATTATATAACTAATCACATTGGTAATGATCAGAAATGAGACAAGACACCGTAAATATACCAACACATTTAGCCCTAATAAAAAATAACGTTATTTATTAACTTAGGTTGCACTCAACTTGTTGAGGTTTACTAGTAACTTGCTAGTTACCGGTAATTAAATGTGATTGTGGTTAGCATTATGCTAGCTAGCTCGACAGACTTTCGAACCGCACATATGTACTGAGGCACTTTTAAAGACATAACTTGCACTAAATCGATGTTGACTTCTTCAGACAACATGACACACCCAAGTTTTTGTTTCTCTAATGTATGAAACACAACATTTTGGCTAAAACATTCGAAGTAGCACTTACGTTCTGCAAGCATGGACATGATGGGGTCTTTAAACACGTTGACGGAAGACCGCAAGGGTGCTCTAAAAGTGCCTGTATAAAATGTTACCTCCTTTTCATCTCTGTCGAGAACTAAATGCACAAACTGTGGATTCATAATACTTCGATTGTCATTTAGCTATCTACATAGCTACAATCGATTATTTTTCTCTCTTCTAATAACAAATGTATGTTGTTGTTTTTTTTTTTACCTGAGCGAAGTGTAAATGGTGTTTTACAACACGAGGTGGCGACAAGGCGTCGCTATACAAATAACTCTACCTATCAAATTGCAGTGCAATCTGGGCTCCTTGGGACGTCCATACCCTCCCTCAACGTTAACTATAACCTAAACTATTTTAAATGTAAACTTCAATGAGGGGTAGGGACATCCCAAAGATTCCGAATAGCCTGGATCAAACCAGAGGGAAAGAGGTCGAGTTTTACTCAACCCAGCTTTCCATCTGACCTTTTTATGCAAGCGAAGTTCATGTTGGATAGAAAATATAATGACAGGCCTGATGGAAACAGCACATGTGTCAGTTATGAATGTTCAGTGCCGTTGTGCCTGCTATGGAGATAGATAGGACTCATCATGGCTATAACCTGTTTTAGCATGGATGTTGACATTGGGGCTTCCACCATTTTAAAGTAGTCAACTGGGTGGGAATTCCTGAGTTGGGAGCAATCGACCAATGAAGATGAACAAAATGGACTACTTTGATAGCCTCAATGGTGCTGCCCGTGCTGTCACAGAAACTACTAAAAAATGAGTCCTCTATCTAGCTCTATGGCCTGTTGTTCACACGTGTATCTGCCCTCTCGTTGGCTAGAATGGTCACACCTAATCTCGCCTCCTCATTGCCTGCCTTTCATCTTTGAGGAATGTCTACAGTGTTTCCATTGTTAAAGCGGGTCATCTTGTCACTATAATAGACTATCTTTGCTCAAACCTATCTGAAATAATTGTTTGACTAGAATGTAAATAGCCTACAGCAGCAAAACAAAAAAACAAAACAAAAAAACAATTTATACAACAAATTATACCATAAAGATACACGTTATCTAGAAACAACTCCCACATACACCATGAATCATTCCAATCTCTGGAGGTTGAAACTGTTGCATACATTGTGTAGGCTAGGATGACACTTTAAACATGGGTCAAATTGGTTGATTCAACCCACAACAGTCATTTACATTGTGTGGCTAATGGGCTAAAGGCTACTGTAATATATGGGCTACTGGATTGTAAATTCTATGGAGAGCACCTTATGAGAAGCGACTATTGGCTACTGTAATGTATGGGCTACTGGATTGTAAATTCTATGGAGAGCACCTTATGAGAAGCGACTATTGGCTACTGTAATGCTCTGTTATGGGCTTGCTGGATTGTCATTCTTTGGAGAGCACCTTATGAGAAGCGCCTATTGGCTACTGTAATGTATGGGCTACTGGATTGTAATTCTATGGAGAGCACCTTATGAGAAGCGACTATTGGCTACTGTGCAAATTAATATTAATGCTCTGTTATGTAACGGGTCTTGCCAGCAGATACCATCAATCAACACATTACATTTACCACCAGTCCCCTTGCAGGCAACTCAATGTAACTTAACTCAGTGCAGCTCAGTGCAGCTCAGTGCAACTCAGTGCAGCTCAGTGCAGTTCAGTGCAACTCAGTGCAGCTCAGTGCAACTCAATGTAACTCAGTGCAGCTCAGTGCAGTTCAGTGCAGTTCAGTGCAACTCAGTGCAGCTCATTGCAACTCAATGTAACTCAGTGCAGCTCAGTGCAGTTCAGTGCAACTCAGTGCAGCTCAGTGCAGTTCAGTGCAACTCAGTGCAGCTCAGTGCAACTCAGTGCAGCTCAGTGCAGCTCAGTGCAACTCATTGCAGCTCAGTGCAGCTCAGTGCAACTCAGTGCAGCTCAGTGCAACTCAGTGCAGCTCAACTCAGTGCAACTCAGTGCAGCTCAGTGCAACTCAGTGCAGCTCAGTGCATCTCAGTGCAGCTCAGTGCAACTCATTGCAGCTCAACTCATTGCAGCTCAACTCAGTGCAGCTCAACTCATTGCAGCTCAGTGCAGCTCAGTGCAACTCAGTGCAGCTCAGTGCAGCTCAGTGCAGCTCAGTGCAGCTCAGTGCAACTCATTGCAGCTCAACTCATTGCAGCTCAGTGCAGCTCAGTGCAACTCAGTGCAACTCAGTGCAGCTCAGTGCAACTCAGTGCAGCTCAGTGCAGCTCAGTGCAGCTCAGTGCAGCTCAGTGCAACTCAGTGCATCTCAGTGCAGCTCAACTCAGTGCAGCTCAACTCAGTGCAGCTCAACTCAGTGCAGCTCAACTCAGTGTACCTCAACTCAGTGCAGCTCAACTCAGTGCAGCTCAACTCAGTGCAGCTCAACTCAGTGTACCTCAACTCAGTGCAGCTCAACTCAGTGCAGCTCAACTCAGTGCAGCTCAACTCAGTGTACCTCAACTCAGTGCAGCTCAGTGCAGCTCAACTCATTGCAGCTCAGTGCAGCTCAACTCAGTGCAGCTCAACTCAGTGCAGCTCAGTGCAGCTCAGTGCATCTCAGTGCAGCTCAGTGCAACTCATTGCAGCTCAACTCATTGCAGCTCAACTCATTGCAGCTCAACTCAGTGCAGCTCAACTCATTGCAGCTCAGTGCAGCTCAGTGCAACTCAGTGCAGCTCAGTGCAACTCAGTGCAACTCAGTGCAGCTCAATGCAGCTCAGTGCAGCTCAGTGCAACTCAGTGCAGCAGCTCAGTGCAACTCAGTGCATCTCAGTGCAGCTCAACTCAGTGCAGCTCAACTCAGTGCAGCTCAACTCAGTGTACCTCAACTCAGTGCAGCTCAACTCAGTGCAGCTCAACTCAGTGCAGCTCAACTCAGTGCAGCTCAACTCAGTGTACCTCAACTCAGTGTACCTCAACTCAGTGCAGCTCAACTCAGTGCAGCTCAACTCAGTGCAGCTCAACTCAGTGCAGCTCAACTCAGTGTACCTCAACTCAGTGCAGCTCAGTGCAGCTCAACTCATTGCAGCTCAGTGCAGCTCAACTCAGTGCAGCTCAACTCAGTGCAGCTCAGTGCAGCTCAGTGCAGCTCAGTGCAACTCATTGCAGCTCAACTCATTGCAGCTCAACTCATTGCAGCTCAACTCAGTGCAGCTCAACTCATTGCAGCTCAGTGCAGCTCAGTGCAACTCAGTGCAACTCAGTGCAGCTCAGCGCAGCTCAGTGCAACTCAGTGCAGCTCAATGCAGCTCAGTGCAACTCAGTGCAGCTCAGTGCAACTCAGTGCATCTCAGTGCAGCTCAACTCAGTGCAGCTCAGTGCAGCTCAACTCAGTGCAGCTCAACTCAGTGTACCTCAACTCAGTGCAGCTCAACTCAGTGCAGCTCAACTCAGTGCAGCTCAACTCAGTGTACAGCTCAACTCAGTGCAGCTCAACTCAGTGCAGCTCAACTCAGTGCAGCTCAACTCAGTGCAGCTCAACTCAGTGCAGCTCAACTCAGTGCAGCTCAGTGCAGCTCAACTCATTGCAGCTCAGTGCAGCTCAACTCAGTGCAGCTCAACTCAGTGCAGCTCAACTCAGTGCAGCTCAGTGCAGCTCAACTCAGTGCAACTCAACTCAGTGCAGCTCAACTCAGTGCAGCTCAACTCAGTGCAGCTCAGTGCAGCTCAACTCAGTGCAGCTCAACTCAGTGCAGCTCAGTGCAGCTCAACTCAGTGCAGCTCAACTCAGTGCAGCTCAACTCAGTGCAGCTCAACTCAGTGCAGCTCAACTCATTGTCAGTGCAGCTCAACTCAGCTCAGTGCAGCTCAACTCAGTGCAGCTCAACTCATTGCAGCTCAGTGCAGCTCAGTGCAGCTCACTCAGTGCAGCTCAACTCATTGCAGCTCAGTGCAGCTCAACTCAGTGCAGCTCAACTCAGTGCAGCTCAACTCAGTGCAGCTCAACTCAGTGCAGCTCAACTCATTGCAGCTCAGTGCAGCTCAACTCAGTGCAGCTCAACTCAGTGCAGCTCAACTCAGTGCAGCTCAACTCAGTGTACCTCAACTCAGTGCAGCTCAACTCAGTGCAGCTCAACTCAGTGCAGCTCAACTCATTGCAGCTCAACTCAGTGCAGCTCAACTCAGTGCAGCTCAACTCAGTGCAGCTCAGTGCAGCTCAACTCAGTGTACCTCAACTCAGTGTACCTCAACTCAGTGTACCTCAACTCAGTGCAGCTCAACTCAGTGTACCTCAACTCAGTGTACCTCAACTCAGTGCAGCTCAACTCAGTGTACCTCAGCTCAGTGTACCTCAACTCAGTGCAGCTCAACTCAGTGTACCTCAGCTCAGTGCAGCTCAGTGCAGCTCAACTCAGTGTACCTCAGCTCAGTGCAGCTCAACTCAGTGTACCTCAACTCAGTGCAGCTCAACTCAGTGTACCTCAGCTCAGTGCAGCTCAACTCAGTGCAGCTCAGTGCAGCTCAACTCATTGCAGCTCAGTGCAGCTCAACTCAGTGTACCTCAGCTCAGTGCAGCTCAGTGCAGCTCAACTCATTGCAGCTCAGTGCAGCTCAACTCAGTGCAGCTCAACTCAGTGCAGCTCAACTCAGTGCAGCTCAGTGCAGCTCAACTCAGTGCAACTCAACTCAGTGCAGCTCAACTCAGTGCAGCTCAACTCAGTGCATCTCAGTGCAGCTCAACTCAGTGCAGCTCAACTCAGTGCAGCTCAACTCAGTGCAGCTCAGTGCAGCTCAACTCAGTGCAGCTCAACTCAGTGCAGCTCAGTGCAGCTCAACTCAGTGCAGCTCAACTCAGTGCAGCTCAACTCAGTGCAGCTCAGTGCAGCTCAACTCATTGCAGCTCAGTGCAGCTCAACTCATTGCAGCTCAGTGCAGCTCAACTCAGTGCAGCTCAACTCAGTGCAGCTCAACTCAGTGCAGCTCAACTCATTGCAGCTCAACTCATTGCAGCTCAACTCAGTGCAGCTCAACTCAGTGCAGCTCAACTCAGTGCAGCTCAACTCAGTGCAGCTCAGTGCAGCTCAACTCAGTGTACCTCAACTCAGTGTACCTCAACTCAGGTACCTCAACTCAGTGCAGCTCAACTCAGTGTACCTCAACTCAGTGTACCTCCAGCTCAACTCAGTGCAGCTCAACTCAGTGTACCTCAGCTCAGTGTACCTCAACTCAGTGCAGCTCAACTCAGTGTACCTCAGCTCAGTGCAGCTCAGTGCAGCTCAACTCAGTGTACCTCAGCTCAGTGCAGCTCAACTCAGTGTACCTCAACTCAGTGCAGCTCAACTCAGTGTACCTCAGCTCAGTGCAGCTCAACTCATTGCAGCTCAGTGCAGCTCAACTCAGTGTACCTCAGCTCAGTGCAGCTCAGTGCAGCTCAACTCAGTGCAGCTCAGTGCAGCTCAGTGCAGCTCAACTCATTGCAGCTCAGTGCAGCTCAACTCAGTGCAGTTCAGTGCAGCTCAGTGCAGCTCAACTCATTGCAGCTCAGTGCAGCTCAACTCAGTGTACCTCAGCTCAGTGCAGCTCAGTGCAGCTCAGTGAATCTCAGTGCAGCTCAGTGCAGCTCAGTGCAGCTCAACTCATTGCAGCTCAGTGCAGCTCAACTCAGTGCAGCTCAACTCAGTGCAGCTCAACTCAGTGCAGCTCAACTCAGTGTACCTCAACTCAGTGCAGCTCAACTCAGTGCAGCTCAACTCAGTGCAGCTCAGCTCTTCAGTCTATGGTGAGTCAGTCTATGGTGTAAGATAGAATCCTAACTCTAAGACAGACCGTTCTTTCCATGACATAGACTGACCAAGTGAATCCAGGTGAAAGCTATGATCCCTTAGTTAAATCCACGTCAGTCAGTGTAGATGAAGGGGAGGAGTCAGGTTAAAGAAGGATTTTTAAGCCTTGTGACCATAGAGACGTGGATTGTATATGTGTTCCATTCAGAGGGTGAATGGGCTAGACAAAATATTTAGGTGCCTTTGAACGGGGTATGGTAGTAGGTGGTAGTAGGTGGTAGTATGGTATGGTAGTAGGTGGTAGTAGGTAGTAGGTGGTAGTAGGTGGTAGCAGGGTATGGTAGTAGGTGGTAGTAGGTGGTAGTATGGTAGTAGGTGGTAGTAGGGTATGGTAGTAGGTGGTAGTATGGTATGGTAGTAGGTGGTAGTAGGGTATGGTAGTAGGTGGTAGTAGGTGGTAGTAGGGTAGTAGGGTATGGTAGTAGGTGGTAGTATGGTGGTAGTATGGTATGGTAGTAGGTGGTAGTAGGTGGTAGCAGGGTATGGTAGTAAGTGGTAGTAGGTTGTAGTAGGTGGTAGTAGGGTATGGTAGTAGGTGGTAGTATGGTATGGTAGTAGGTGGTAGTAGGGTATGGTAGTAGGTGGTAGTAGGTGGTAGTATGGTATGGTAGTAGGTGGTAGTATGTGGTAGTAGGTGGTAGTATGGTATGGTAGTAGGTGGTAGTAGGTGGTAGTTTGGTATGGTAGTAGGTGGTAGTGGTAGTATGGTAGTAGGTGGTAGTAGGGTATGGTAGTAGGTATGGTAGTAGGTGGTAGTATGGTATGGCAGTAGGTGGTAGTAGGTGGTAGTATGGTATGGTAGTAGGTGGTAGTATGGTATGGTAGTAGGTGGTAGTATGGTATGGTAGTAGGTGGTAGTAGGTGGTAGTATGGTATGGTAGTAGGTGGTAGTAGGTGGTAGTATGGTATGGTAGTAGGTGGTGGTATGGTATGGTAGTAGGTGGTAGTAGGGTATGGTAGTAGGTGGTAGTAGGTGGTAGCAGGGTATGGTAGTAGGTGGTAGTAGGGTATGGTAGTAGGTGGTAGTATGGTATGGTAGTAGGTGGTAGTATGGTATGGTAGGTGGTAGTAGGTGGTAGAAGGTGGTAGTAGGGTATGGTAGTAGGTGGTAGTATGGTATGGTAGTAGGTGGTAGTAGGGTATGGTAGTAGGTGGTAGTATGGTATGGTAGTAGGTGGTAGTATGGTATGGTAGTAGGTGGTAGTATGGTAGTATGGTATGGTAGTAGGTGGTAGTAGGTGGTAGGCTTGATTACCAACAACGACGAGACGGCCTACAGGGAGGAGGTGAGGGCCCTCGGAGTGTGGTGTCAGGAAAATAACCTCACACTCAACGTCAACAAAACTAAGGAGATGATTGTGGACTTCAGGAAACAGCAGAGGGAACACCCCCCTATCCACATCGATGGAACAGTAGTGGAGAGGGTAGCAAGTTTTAAGTTCCTCGGCATACACATCACAGACAAACTGAATTGGTCCACTCACACTGACAGCATCGTGAAGAAGGCGCAGCAGCGCCTCTTCAACCTCAGGAGGCTGAAGAAATTTGGCTTGTCACCAAAAGCACTCACAAACTTCTACAGATGCACAATCGAGAGCATCCTGGCGGGCTGTATCACCGCCTGGTACGGCAACTGCTCCGCCCTCAACCGTAAGGCTCTCCAGAGGGTAGTGAGGTCTGCACAACGCATCACCGGGGGCAAACTACCTGCCCTCCAGGACACCTACACCACCCGATGTTACAGGAAGGCCATAAAGATCATCAAGGACATCAACCACCCGAACCACTGCCTGTTCACCCCGCTATCATCCAGAAGGCGAGGTCAGTACAGGTGCATCAAAGCTGGGACTGAGAGACTGAAAAACAGCTTCTATCTCAAGGCTATCAGACTGTTAAACAGCCACCATTGAGTGGCTGCTGCCAACACACTGTCATTGACACTGACCCAACTCCAGCCACTTTAATAATGGAAATTGATGGGAAATGATGTAAATATATCACTAGCCACTTTAAACAATGCTACCTTATATAATGTTACTTACCCTACATTATTCATCTCATATGCATACGTATATACTGTACTCTACATCATCGACTGCATCCTTATGTAATACATGTATCACTAGCCACTTTAACTATGCCACTTTGTTTACTTTGTCTACATACTCATCTCATATGTATATACTGTACTCGATACCATCTACTGTTTGCTGCTCTGTACCATCACTCACTCATATATCCTTATGTACATATTCTTTATCTTCTTACACTGTGTATAAGACAGTAGTTTTAGAATTGTTAGTTAGATTACTTGTTGGTTATCACTGCATTGTCGGAACTAGAAGCACAAGCATTTCGCTACACTCGCATTAACATCTGCTAACCATGTGTATGTGACAAATAAAATTTGATTTGATTTGATTTGATTTGATTAGTAGGTGGTAGTATGGTATGGTAGTAGGTGGTAGTAGGTGGTAGTATGGTATGGTAGTAGGTGGTAGTAGGGTATGGTAGTAGGTGGTAGCAGGGTATGGTAGTAGGTGGTAGTAGGTGGTAGTATGGTATGGTAGTAGGTGGTAGTATGGTATGGTAGTAGGTGGTAGTAGGTGGTAGTAGGGTATGGTAGTAGGTGGTAGTACGGTAGTAGGTGGTAGTAGGGTATGGTAGTAGGTGGTAGTATGGTATGGTAGTAGGTGGTAGTATGGTATGGTAGTAGGTGGTAGTAGGTGGTAGTATGGTATGGTAGTAGGTGGTAGTATGGTAGTAGGTGGTAGTAGGTGGTAGTATGGTATGGTAGTAGGTGGTAGTAGGTGGTAGTATGGTATGGTAGTAGGTGGTAGTAGGTGGTAGTATGGTATGTAGGGTGGTAGTAGGTGGTAGTATGGTATGGTAGTAGGTGGTAGTATGGTATAGGTAGTAGGTGGTAGTAGGGTATGGTAGTGGTAGTAGGTGGTAGTATGGTATGGTAGTAGGTGGTAGTAGGGTGGTAGTAGGTGGTAGTATGGTATGGTAGTAGGTGGTAGTATGGTAGTAGGTGGTGTAGGGTGGTAGTAGGGTGGTAGTAGGGTGGTAGTAGGTGGTAGTAGGGTATGGTAGTAGGTGGTAGTATGGGTATGGTGGTAGGTGGTAGTAGGGTGGTAGGGTGGTAGTATGGTATGGTAGTAGGTGGTAGTATGGTATGGTAGTAGGTGGTATGGTATGGTGAGTAGGTGGTAGGTATGGTAGTAGGTGGTAGTATGGTATGGTAGTAGGTGGTAGTATGGTAGGTGGTAGTATGGTAGTAGGGTGGTAGTAGGTGGTATGGTGGTAGTATGGTAGTAGGTGGTAGTAGGTAGTAGTAGTGGTAGTATGGTATGGTAGTAGGTGGTAGTAGGGTATGGTAGTAGGTGGTAGTAGGGTATGGTAGTAGGTGGTAGTAGGTGGTAGTAGGTGGTAGTAGGGTATGGTAGTAGGTGGTAGTAGGGTATGGTAGTAGGTGGTAGTATGGTATGGTAGTAGGTGGTAGTATGGTAGTAGGTGGTAGTAGGGTATGGTAGTAGGTGGTAGTATGGTATGGTAGTAGGTGGTAGTAGGGTATGGTAGTAGGTGGTAGTATGGTATGGTGAGTAGGTGGGTAGTATGGTAGGGTAGTAGGTGGGGTGGTATGGGTATGGTAGTAGGAGGTGGTAGTAGGGTATGGTAGTAGGTGGTAGTAGGAGTATGGTAGTAGGTGGTAGTAGGGTATGGTAGGGTGGTAGTACGGTAGTAGTAGGTGGTAGTAGGGTATGGTAGTAGGTGGTAGTATGGTATGGTAGTAGGTGGTAGTATGGTATGGTAGTAGGTGGTAGTATGGTATGGTAGTAGGTGGTAGTAGGGTATGGTAGTAGGTGGTAGTAGGTGGTAGTATGGTATGGTAGTAGGTGGTAGTAGGTGGTAGTATGGTATGGTAGTAGGTGGTAGTAGGTGGTAGTATGGTATGGTAGTAGGTGGTAGTAGGTGGTAGTATGGTATGGTAGTAGGTGGTAGTATGGTATGGTAGTAGGTGGTAGTAGGGTATGGTAGTAGGTGGTAGTATGGTATGGTAGTAGGTGGTAGTAGGGTATGGTAGTAGGTGGTAGTATGGTATGGTAGTAGGTGGTAGTATGGTAGTAGGTGGTAGTAGGGTATGGTAGTAGGTGGTAGTAGGTATGGTAGGTGGTAGTAGGGTATGGTAGGTAGGTGGTAGTATGGTATGGTAGTAGGTGGTAGTAGGGGTATGGTAGTAGGTGGTAGTATGGTATGGTAGTAGGTGGTAGTATGGTAGTGGTGGTAGTATGGTATGGTGGTAGGTGGTAGTATGGTAGTAGATTGGTAGTAGGTGGTATGGTAGTAGGTGGTAGTATGGTAGTAGGGTGGTGGCAGTATGGTAGTAGGATGGTAGCAGGTAGTAGGTGGTAGTAGGTGGTAGTATGGTAGTAGGTGTTAGTAGGGTGTGGTAGTAGGTGGTAGTATGGTATGGTGCAGTAGGTGGTAGTAGGTGGCAGAGGGTATGGTAGTAGGTGGTAGTAGGGGTATGGTAGTAGGTGGTAGTAGGGTATGGTAGTAGGTGGTAGTAGGGTATGGTAGTAGGTGGTAGTAGGGTATGGTAGTAGGTGGTAGTATGGTATGGTGGTAGGTGGTAGTAGGGTATGGTAGTAGGTGGTAGTAGGCATTATGGTAGTAGGGCATGGTAGTATGGTATGGTATGGTAGTAGGTGGTAGTAGGGTATGGGGCAGTAGGTGGTAAGTATGGTATGGTGGTAGGTGGTAGTATGGTAGGGTAGTAGGTGGTGAGTATGGTATGGTAGTAGGTGGTAGTAGGGTATGGTAGTAGGTGGTAGTAGGGTATGGTAGTAGATTGGTAGGCAGAGGGTATGGCAGTAGGTGGTAGTAGAGCAGGTGGTAGTAGGTGGTAGTAGGGTATGGTAGTAGGTGGTAGTGGTAGGGGTATGGTGGTAAGGTGGTAGTAGGGTAGTAGGTGGTAGGTGGTAGTAGGGTAGTAGGTGGTAGTAGGGTATGGTAGTAGGTGGTCGTAGGGTAGTAGGTGGTAGTAGGGT